>NW_028274818.1:29097424-29400454 GCF_037043125.1 Eumetopias jubatus
GAGGGGGTCTTCGAGCCAGCTCAGAGGACACATGGGAGAGTGACAGCTCAGCTGCTGTAGGGACAGTGGAGTCAGCGCCAACGATCTTGTCTCTCCAGAGACCCAGTGTCCCAGCCTTGGATGGTGGGGGGGACTCTGCTGATCCACCTCTCTCAGTGCACATGGGGCAGGGAGTGGGGGTGGGGGGCAAGGAGAGCAGGTCCCAAGGCCACCTGGCCAAACAGTGGCAGAGCCAGGGCTGAAGCTGTGTCTCTGGGGTATTAGTGGTTTGGAGAGTGTTTCCCTTAAGAAGGAAGCAAGAAGGATGGGGTCTCCCCTGGGGTAAGGGATCTAGCTTTCACTCCAAAAGGAAGAAAGTTGGAACGGGACCTCTCAGGTTCTTTGGAAGTTTGCCTAGGCCCCTATAACTCAATGACCTTGGGGAGGAAACTGTCCAGGCTCTGTGCCACCAAGTCTGGGATCCAATCAGAGATGAGATCTGGGGATTGGATCACTTCCCAGGTTTGGGGGCTCTTGGCTCCATTCCCCCAATTCCTGTAGCCAGGAGTTCTCCTGCCCTAGGGCGAGAGGTCTGGAAGAGGAAGGGAGGCCTCCCCCACAGGCCCAGCCCCAGCGCACCCGAGGAGGGAGATGAAAGCCTGTCGTGTTCTCTTTGAAAGTGCTGGCAGGCCTCAGTGGTCCCTGATTGCTGAGCACTGCCTCCCCTAGGATTCTGGCAGCATTAGACTTAATCCCCAGGCTCAGACACTCTTTGAAAGGAGGAAGCAAGCATGTTTGCTGGGACAGAAACGGCAAACGGAGCTTTTTAAATGTACGGGTTTGGCCCTCTTTGAAGAGCGAGAAATAAGGGTTTCCACGCGGCTCTGGTGTCTCTGCTACTCGCAGCGTGGGCACCCTGGGCTCTGAGGGGTCCTCAGAGATCTCAGGCCGCGGGGGCTGGGTGCAGTTCAGGGCCCCTGGTGCACGAGGGACATATGGGGAACCGAAGAATGGTGGTGATGATGAGGGCACCTGGGGCCGTGAAGGAGCCGGAGTGAGGAGAAGGTTCAGGGTCCCTGGGACGGCCGCCCTTCCTCTGCAGGGATGGTCGGGCAGCACACAGCTGAGGACCCTGGCCCTGGGAGGCTGATGGAGACACGTGAAGAAGACACACTGATGGGGACAGTTCTTTGGGGGCGGACAGAAGAGTGTGGGATGCAGTAGCCATTTCTAGAGCGTCCAGTGGGAGGCTCCCAGCACTGTTGTCAGGAGCAGGGCTTTGGAACCATAGCTCTGGGTCGGAGTCCGACTCTGCCAGTTACTAGCCATGATGCATAATCTCTTAGTGTACTTTTCTCCATGTGGAATGGCTGTAATTGTTCTAACCTCAATATCACTGTGATAATGTGTGCACCAGTTTGACAAGTATTTGTTCACTCCTAAGGATGAGACCTTTCTGTGCGGTCTGAGCACATCAGTGGCATGGTGATTATTGGAGGGAAGGCCTGGGGCAGCAGCACAAGCAAAGGCTAGGCAGTGAGGGGCTGCCATGTGGACCAGGGTGGCTGCAGGGCTGGGGGGCATGGGGGAGTGTGCGCTTCAGCCAGCCCCGAGGCCTTGATGCTGTGCCCACATGGGTTCTATCTGAGTAGCCAAGTCAGCAGGCAGCATGTCTGCGTGGGGGCATGGCATTATGGGATGTCCTAGGACCATGGCTGGCAGCAAGTGGGAGTCAGGGAGAGCTTTGCAGCAGAGAAGTGGCGGGGTTTGGCTACAGCGGGAAGGATTTGGGTTAAACTTGGAAAACTGAGGGTGGCCATGTAGTCCCCTTTCGGAAGGGCTTTGTACCCGGGCCATTCCGAGCTGTGTGACCGGGTAGGTGACAGCACTGCCTGTCCTGCCCCCACTCCCGGGCCTGGGGGAAGGGTAGAGGGAGCATAGCTCTAAGTGGGGATTCCTTTCCTCTGTCCGCTTGTCCGCAGCCCAGTGCTCCTGCGTGGGCCAGGGAGCTTTCCTCTGGGCCGCGTTGATGGTGGTCGTCAGCTCTGGCCTGTGCACACCAGGATTTGGGGCCTCCCAGGCCCGGAAAGGAGAGCCTGGCCTGAGGTCCCTGATTCCTGGTGCCTTTACTGGCGCTGTGTGCTTACTCTGATCTTGTGGAAAGATACCGGCTTGCTTCTTTGTCTTTCCATGTTGGCTTCCTCTTAGGAGCAACCAGCCAAAGAAGCAGCCAGCAGAGTGCTGGGGTAGGAGAACACAGACATGGGTTCCAGCCCCCACTCAGCCACCACAGGGCTGTGTGACCTGGGCCTCAGTTTCCTTGTCTGCAGATGGGAGTAATGTTACCCAGTACCCCCAAGCCTGGGGAGAATCCACATAAAGTACTTAACAGAGCCCATGGCACACAGTGACACCTGTCATCGCCATGCTAGTCTGGTCGCACCAGGCGCCCCCTGGCACCCCGTCGGGACCCAGGCGCCTTCCTCCTTGCGTAGCTGCCCTCCCGCCTCCCTGAGTTGCCTCAGAGGGAAGGGGCCAGAAATGGTGTGATTTCTCTCCCACCTCCAGCTGCCATTCTGCCCCAGAACAGGCAAGAATGAGGCCCCAATCTGGGCCCGTCTCTAGAACAGACGTGGAAGCTTTAATACCTTTTAATCAGACTATTAGCGGTGGAAACACGGAGCCTCTCAGCAGCAGCTTTCCCCCACTTAGGAGCTGTTTGTTAAGACTTTACATGAAGGGGAAACAAATGATACTGTGGTCATGCGGTGAATTTCAGCATGTTCCCTTAATGCTCTGCTCTTGGCTTCCTCTGCCTTCCCCTCCTCAAGACGTTCTCTGAGCTGCAGAGCCCTCAACGAGAAGCTGGGCTGAGGCCGGCCCATCCCTCCAAGCCTGCCTCCGGGGCTCACACCCCGGCACTCCTCGTGGGCCCCGGAAGGGACAAGATGAGAGATGGGGAGGGAGAGAAGCCCCTTGGGCCCCCGAAACCAGGACAGCCAGGTCCCAGTGGGGCTTCAGTGCCCATCTCCCCTACCCGGCCACCCGGACGCTTGGCCTTGGCCCCCGGTAGCAGTCGGCTGGTGCAGCTGAACCAGGAAGGGACGGCATTGAAAAGTGGTGTGGTGCCGTGGTCCTTTTTCAAAGTCAGCTCCCTCTGGCAGCAGTCTGCCAACTCTCTCCCCCTTTCTCCTGCCTCGGAGACCCCAGAGGCCCCTAGTGTCTGCTGTGAATTGAGCACTTGCTGTCTGCCAGGCGCCGCCAAAGGCTTTGCTTTCATGGTCTCATGAAGAGGCATCTCTTGCCGCCCCCGTCTCACGGACAGGGACATAGGTTCCGAGAATGAGCGGACCTGCCCAGCTCCTATTCCGGTAGGTGTCAGAGCCAAGGTTCAGAGCTGGGTTTGTCTGATTCCACGGTGTTCTCAACCCCTGAGCTGAACTGCCAGGGAAGAAGAAAACGAAACGTTTCTTGAGCTCCTACTCCGTGATGGCCAGAGTACTAAGAACTTTATATGTATGATTTTATTTAACCTGGCCATACCCATCCACTCATCCTAAACCTTGTTTTTCAGAGTATGGGTCACAAGCCATTAGGTCATGAAATCAGTTGTGAGTCATAACCAGCATTTTTAAAAAAATGAAGGAGAGCAGAGCAAAGAATACCAGAATGCCTCATACTTAAGTGTCTTATAAAACTTGTTTATTGCTTATACATATGTTTGTGCACACACACTGGGTCATGAGGTACATGTTATTTCTGCTGACAGTACAGTCAAAAAAGTCTGCAAAGACTGGCTTGTTAAACTGAAGCTGGGAGAAATAGTCACCTGTCCAGGGACCCAAAGCTGCCGGGTGGCTCTGTCCCAGCTCCCACTGTAGGCCTCCGAGATGGGCCCCCTGGGGGGCTGGGGGCCGTGGGACCTGAGACAGGGAGAAGATGGCCCCTTGGAGCCCAGTTTAGAACCCAGGAGTCCTGACTCTGGGCTCAGTGTGCCCCCTGCCCGAGGCCGTCAGCACTTGCGTCCTTGGTGTTTGGCAGCTCTGCGGGCCCAGGAAGCCTTCCTCAGGGTCCTGGACCCGGGCCCCCCAGGGAGGCCTTGTCCCTCACGAGACAGTGACTCAGCTCTGCGGCGACAGTGAACTGCCTCCCAGCCTCACCCCTAGCCGGCCACCTCTCTGCAACTGCCAGCTCTCTGCCTCCCCTCCCGTCGCCTCACCCACCCCTCCCTTCTCCCCAGCCTTGCAGCTGCGAGGCGACAGAAGCCGTGCCAGCGCGGGGCATTAGAAGCAAAGTTGCATTTACTGGGCGGCTCTGGGCTTAAGAGAGGTGTGCTAATCCCTTAAGAGATGTGTGGCAGGAGATGAGAGGCAGGGAGAGCGGGGGAGGAAATCCCCATGGGGGTGTGGGCCTGGCCCTCGGCTCTAATTCCCCCCAAAGATCAGGTTGGGGTCCTGCAGGAAATGCATGGGCTCCGGAGCTTCAGAGGCAGAGAGGTGGTAATTAGGGGAGCTGCTGCCTTTGACGGTTCTGAGAGCAGAGGGGAAGGGGATCAGCGGGGCACACAGAGGAGGAGCTGAGCTATCCTAACCTGTCAGAGGAGAGTGGGCCAGGGCAGGCTCTGGAATGGGAGTGCTGGGGTGGATTTACATCCCTGCCAGACTCCCTGAGTGAGGGACATGCCTTCTTTCCTGGGGGCAGTCAGCCGGGTGTCCCAGCCCCTGGCAGAGCAGTGTCTGTGCACACTCCTCGGTGGGCCCATCTTCCCCACTGGCACCCATGTGCTCCCTGCCCCGGGCAGCCAGGCCCTAGCACCTGGGTCTTCCTGCTGTCCCTGGGCGGTGGCTGGCAGGGCGGGGGGGTTCTGCAGCCTGGTGCCTGCCCTGGCACTCACCAATGCGTTTCCTCAAGCCACAGAGGGCATCAGGGCTTCTGCGCTGACCCGGTGAGGTCCTGAGGCCAACACTCAGTATTCCTCCTGAGGGTTAGAAATCGGCCAGTGGGGTACAATCAGGGACCCAATTTGAACTACAGCTGTGTGGTAACTGGGGCCCTAGATCATGCTCCTCCCAGAGCGCCCCCTTTCCCAGGGCGCCTTACACATTGTCTGAACACCAAGCCTGCCACTGGCCCGGTGCACTGGGTGAGGCCCTCGAGCCGCCCCCAGCCGTCGAGGAGGTCCAGCCTCCCAGCCTTGGGCGGGGGGGGAGCTCAGCCTTTGGGACTGCTGTAAGGGCATTTTTTCCGTGTCGGATTTCCGAGACCCACCCTGGCTCACCGTGCTGAACCTTCTCTCTTGTTTCTTCCCTCTGCAGGATGCTCGCTCTGTGGCTGCCACCACTGCCTCCCTGGGGGGCCCTCGAGCAAACACCGTCCTGGAGCGCGTGGAGGGCGCTCAGCAGCGGTGGAAGCTGCAGGTGCAGGAGCAGCGCAAGACAGTCTTCGATCGGCACAAGATGCTCAGCTAGGTGGGCCGGCGAGGTTGGGTCAAGGACCAGAGGCCACAGCTGCCAGCTTCCAGGGCTGGACGGAGCCAGAGGCCCCTTCCCCCAGCCCTCGGTGCCACCCTTCCCAGGATTTCTCTTTAGAAGCCCATGGCCTTTTTCCTTCTCCTCCCTCTCTTTAGAAAAGGTGTCATCTGCTGATGGAATCTGGGAAGAGTGGTGGGGTCCCTGATCTCGGGTTTGCCTGCTCCAGTCTTCGGGCTTGAGGGGAGGGGGTGGCAGGCCAGAACAGAGCGGAGACGCTTCAGGTGGCCTCAGGATTAGAACAGTCTGTACCTCCTTACTTCACCCCTGGCCACCCCTTCAGCTCCAAATCTTGGGAGTGTCCTTACCCTTTGCAAGATGGAGCTGGGTCATCAAGAACTCAGTTTGTGGGAGGGAAGCAGTCAGCATGTGCCTCTTCTCTGCCTGGTACTTCTGGCCACCTTCCTCCCAACCCCGATACCTCAGCCCCAGCTCAGCCTGCTTCCAGCCCTCAGGACGGCTCTGATGGGGCAGCTGATGCCACTGAGCTGCCCTGTCTTCAGGGCATACCCAGACACTTGTTCCCACCCCCCACCCCCACACCCTTCCACCAGTGCACAACAGTGCCGCTGCATCTTGCTCCCTGTGGCCCGTGGCCCCTCACTCCCACCTCAGGAGGCCAGGCCGGTCCCCCCACCTCCCCAGGTCTGCAGTCGCTGAGCCACACAGTTGGTGGGACCACGTGACCGGGAGGCCGAGCAGTGGGTCTGAATACCCCAGCGCCTGTCCTGGGATTGTTGCTCGTCTCTGATTCATTGTACCAGTGCATGGAGAGAAATGTTTTGTCCTTCCATTGTCTGTAGACCAAGGAAGCCATCATTAAATTGTCTGATTTCTCTCACTTTTTGGATTTCAAGACATCTAGAGAGCTGGGAGTGTTTCACAAGTGATCTGATAAACGCTGCGTCCCAGAGAGGGGACAGAGAACGTGGTCCTTACTAGGTCCGTGCAGAGAAGCACAGCTTAGACAGTCCCGGTGGCTGTGGCAGGGCCCACGGGGGCTCCAGGCAGAGGCCCGGGGCTCGCCAGGATTCCTGCTCGCTTGACGGCTGGGGACTGGCTCCTCACAAGCTCTGTCCACAGGCCCTGGGCAGTTACCCTGAGATTTGATTTGTGTTTCATCTTTGTGGGAGATTCCCCCTTAAACTCTGAACAGGGCCTGCTGTCAGTATCAGATACAGTACAAAGTGCTGTATCAGCAGATAGAGATACAGATGCAGTACAAAGTGCTTGCTGCAAAATCCATACGTTTTCCCTGATGAAAACCCACAGCTTTTCAGAGGGGCTGGGGCAGCCAGGAAAACAGAAATGCCTGGGAGCAGCAAATGTGTGCACCATCAGGGGCCCCCCATGCCCTCCTGGCAAGTGCAGCGCGGGCTGCATCCAAGACCCCGCAGAAACAGTGCACCTAGAGGGACCAGGGGAGCTAATTGAAGTTTCTGCCCTCGGGTTGTGTGAACAAACAGGTATTGAGAAGCTTTGTGTGCAGAGCCCCATGCTGGTTCTTGGTGAGAGGTGGGGGCCAGGAGAACAAACGTGAGGTGGGGATTTCAGTTTAACCAAGATTTGCCCAAGTTCAAAGTCCAGTGCGAGCACTAAAGGGGATAGGAGGGGGTGAACATGCAGATGGGGCTTCTGGGAAGAGCAGAGACTTGGGAGTTGGCCTGGGAAGCAAGTGAGGGATACAGCAGAGAAAGGACCAGAATGATTGTGGGATCCGGCGCAGATATGCTGAGCCAGCATGAAGGTTTACGGTGGGGTTGACGGGAGCTATATGTGCCCTGGATGGGAGGCCAGGCAGAGGAGCCAGCCCTGGTTCCTACCGTGTTTGTCTGCCTGGTAGAGACGCAGCACCCACTAGGGCTACCCACTGCTCTCGAAGCCTGGTCGGGGGGCAATGTGATTCTTTCACAATGGGGCTATGTGCACTTCAAGGGGCAGACAAAATTGGGTCTTTTCTAAAGTGGGCAGATGGGTGTGTTAACTTGTTGAGAATAACCAATCCAGAAATGGGTGTCTAACGCTGTTGGGTCCCCACTAAACCACACCGCCGAGGGGAAACCTTGAGTCCTGTGTGTCTCTGAGTTTTGGTTAAGTCCTGCAGATGATCCAACCAGGCTTTGGTGGTTTTAAGGATTTGATATGAAGCAAGCAGTTGTCACCATAAATAAGCGAAATATCTGGAGATAAATTAATATAAAAAATTAGAATGACTGTTCACTTTACATAGGAATTCCTAGTAGCCAAATATCTAAATATGCTTCACCTCACACACAAAAAATTGATTTTTAGACAACTGCAGAGTGTATCTCATCTTTCTATGGATGATGAAAGAACAGGGGGCCCAGCAGAAGGAGAGTTTACTGCTTTGCTGGTCACCTGGAACAGAAATTAGGATCCCTGCCATTGATGACAGAAAAGAGCAGAAGTGACACACTATCCCATCTCATGTGGTGTGACCTGAATGTTAGTGTCGTGCTCAGAAATCCTGTGTTTCCCATCAAACCCACCAGACATGCTCTTCTGTAATGGATTGGACCTGTCTGGAAGACACTGGTTTGGTTTGGCCCCGGGGACTAGAGCCTTAGAATCGGTCTCCATGGTTTGAGGCTGGCACTCATCCTCGTTTGGCTCAAAGGGAAGTGACATTCAGGGAACGGACAGGGAGAGGCCAGCACGCTTCCTGGTGGATTCTCCTCTGTTCCTCACTCAGACCCACTGCCGTCTCCCTTGTACTCTTTGTTTCCTTGTATCCACCATACTCATCCACCAGCAAAATCCCAACCATGGATCCACAACCCAGCCTGACTTCTCTGCTCCTCCCTGGGCAGCTCTGCTCTGCTTATGAAAGACTAGAGTTTTGCACTTTCCACCACCCACCTCCTCCCTACCTTTGTGGTGGGGGTGGGGGAGCATTAATCCTTTGGTGTGAATCCTTCTGGAGGTCATTAGGCAACCTTCCTGTATTTCCCCTTCTCCCTACCCTAGAAGATCTTACCTTGCTACTTCAAGAAAATCAAGACCAGTGGGTGCCATCTCTCAACTTCCTTACTCCCCTCTGCAAGTTTTTCTTCATACTTATCTTGGTCTTCTTTGCTGTGGTCTTGGGAATAGTATGTCCCTCCTGTTCAAAGCCAACTCACCCATCCCCTTCTTCCTGGGACCTCTGTCATCTCTTCAACCTCACCTTATTTCCTGGTCCTTCTCAGCCTGTTAACATTTTCAGGTCTTCTGCCCTACAAAGAAACTTCCATGGGCTTCATGTCCACCTCCTGCCCTTTCGGTCCTTCACCCCAAGCCCTCCAGAGGCAAGGTCATTGATGACTAATTGCCAGCAGACCCAGAGGATGTCCTTGGTTCTTCTCTTTCTGCCCCCCCCCCCGCCCCACTACATATGATGATTCTGTGATCCTTTTCCTTCATGAAATTCTTCACTTGGCTTCTGGGACCTTGCCTCTTTGGTCCTCCTTGCCCTTTCTGACCATCCCTTCACTTCTCCCTAAATATTTGCTATTTCTCAGGCTTCCATTCCCAGCTTACATGACTCCATCTAATATTTAATGTCTAAGTACTCTCCCTGGAAGTCTGTTCTCCTTTGTGATTTTCTGGTATTGACTCTAGAATCTCTCTCTCTAGCCCAGACCCGACCCTCGAGCTCCAGGCTTGTCTACCTGGCTCTCAGCTGGATCCTCCACTGGGTGCCTCAAGCCTGTCAAAATATGCGTGTCCAAGATTAAGCTCATCTTTAATTGGCTTTTATATTCATTGTCTGAATCGGTTGTAACCCCACCCACCAACTTGTTCAAGCCAGAAACCTGGAGGTCATTCAATTCTTGATTCTTCCCTTTCTCTGCGATGCCTATGCCCAGTCATTCACAAAGTCCCACCAACTTGACCTTCAAGTACAGCTGACTCTTGAACAACAGGAGCTGCTTCGGTCCACCTATATGTTTACTTTTTACAGTTCAGTACTGTAAATGTATTTTCCTTACAATTTTCTTAATATTTTTTCTAGCTTACTTTGTTCTAAGAATATAGTATCTAGTGCATATAACATGCCAAATATGTGTTAATCGACTGTTTATGTTATCAGTAAGGCTTCCAATCAACAGCAGGCTATTAGTAGCTAAGTTTTGGGGGAGTCGGAAGTTATATGTGGATTTTCACCCGTACAGGGGAAGGGGGGGTCGGCGCCCATAACTCCCACATTGCACAAGAGTCAACTAGTTCAGGAATCCATCCCCTTCTTCTGCCCCTACTGCCACTCCCCAGTTCACACCTTCATCATTTCTCTCAGGATCATGCCACTTCCCTCCCTCAGAACCATAAAGGGCTCCCCCACTTCCTAAGGCTTGTGGCCATGATCTGCCCATACCTCAGCCTTTAGCTCCAGGGCAAACTGGCGGAGTTGCCCGGTGGAGCCGTTGGTAGCGAGAAATTGATGGGCCCTCCACAGATGAGCTCACGTCAGGGGTGCAGGCCGCAGCTGCCAGGGACACAGCTTGTCCTAAGCCCCCTGCGAGGCTCAGTGTCTTGGGCGGGAGGCGTTGGCAGAAGCTGCTCGAGCCTCTCACCAGCTCCGAGCCTCGCTAGCTCGCCCTGGACGGGGAGTTGAGGCCAAAGCAGAGCTTGGAGTGATGGAAGGGCTAGAAGCGGGGTGCTTAGACCTTTGCTTCGCTTCCTCTTCCTGACCATTTGCTCTCTAGGCACAGGGGACTGTGCCGGCTCCGGGGAGCCATTAGGCGGGGGTGTCGGAGTGTGGGCCTAGAAGCTGGAAAGGACCTGGCTGCTTTGGCCAGCCCCTCACCCCTCTGAGCCAGCCCCACCATCTGTAATAGTACCATGGCCCAGGGCCTAGCCCGTGGCAAGCGCTCCTCAGGAGATGGCTGCCATGTTGAGGGCCTGCACCAAATTCTCCCCCTAAGATCTGTCATCCATTTAGTAAAGCAAGCGGGGCAGTTAAAAGCATGACCTCTGAGCCAGTAGCCTGGGTGCAGATGCTAACTCTGCCACCTACTGGCCAGGCAACTGTGAGCACATTTTAAAGCCTTACGTGCGTTTGTTTGCTCACTGTGAAAATGGGGGTGATTACCTCCTTCCTTGGGTTGTTGTAAGGAATAAATTGTTGATGTGTACAAAACACTTAGAACAATCCTCGAACGTAGATAAGCACCTGGTGAGTATTGGCTATTCTTACTCACTTCACTGTCGTTACTAGTACGGCATGACCTACCCATCCGGTCAAGGCTCTGTAGGTTCAAAAGGGAATTCCTACTTGGCGTGATGGGGGCCCCTAGGGCTCCAGGAAACCCTGACCCCCTCAGCTAAATCCCACTCTTGAAGTTCTGCTCAGAACTCCCTGGGGGTGATTATTTGGTGGCTCTCTTGGCCAGTGACATCTCTGCTCCCTAGGCATTGAGCTGAGCTCGGAGTCAAGGCCAGAGGCGGGCCCATCCCGTGCGCCCCTGCTCCTCTGATTACTGCATCGGGACGGACACGGAGGGCAAGGCTCCAGGCTGGGAGTCAGGAGCTCTGGTCCACCCTGGCTCTGCTGCTCCTTGCTGGGTGACCTCAAACAGCAGGCCTCCTGTCTGAGCCTGAGCGTCTCCGGATAGAGTGAGGACACCCAGCCCATTGTTGCCCAGAGCAGTTCACGTGAGCATGGCGATTGTAGGGGTTTCCCAAAAAGTACTTTTCATTCTAGTAGTTATGTAATTATTTTAATGAGTATTAGGAAAAAAATGCAGTCAGCACGTAAACTTGTAAACTTCGTGATTTCGAGGAAACTGGTGCTAAGGACAAGTGAGAAGGGGGGATGCAAGTGCATATGAAGAAAATAGTAGCAAAACAGTCAGTATAAATGGCAGAAATTTGGAAGAGGCTGGGTGCTGATGATGCTGGTTTGGGACCCCTGAAGTGGTCACTCTCTCAAGCACCTTCAGACCTGACATCTGTAAGCCACCCAATCTCCCTAGATTTCAGTCTCCCCCTGGTTGAAGGGGGGTGCCAATCAGTAGTGAAGGAGGGTCTTCTCTAGTTTCTGCCGGTGTAGCGGGGCCAGGGGAACTCCGAGCAGGCACCAAGGGGACCCATGCCCGGAAACCCTCGACCTGGGACCCACCAAAGGACACTATAGCGCAGTGGTCAGGGATATAGACATGGGAGCCAGGCCCCCCAGGGCCCAGTCCCCGCACTGCCTCTTCCGAGCCCTATGAACTTGGGCAAATTAATCTGTCTTCGTTTCTTCGACCGAGAAGTGGGAATATTAGCTTATCTCACAGGGTGTTGGAAGGGGTCGGTGTGCGTCTGTGAGCAGAACAGGGCCTGACGGGTGGTAAGTGCTCTGTGGTGTAGTTTGTAACCACTTGAGGGAAAGGAGTGTCTTCCCCTGCTGCTGAGAGGGCTCCCGTGGGCTCCCCAGGCACTTTGCGCAAGGAAACAGTATGGGATTCACCGCAGAGGTGAGCGTGATGAGGCAGAGGCTAGAACACAGGTCTCCATGCTTCTACCTCATCTAAGTAAGCTTGGCCGGTGCTGGGCTCTTGCTTTGCAGAAGGCTAAACTAGCTGGCTGTGTGTCTTGGGCAAACCCTACCTCTCTGGGTGCCAGTTTCCATGGCCTGGGTGGCCTCCAAGGGCCCCCTCCAGCTCTGGCACGAGGCAGTTTTGTGGAATAGCCTCCTGCAGCCCGGTAGTCCCCAGTGGCGCACGGCAGCCCCCAGCCCGGCAGTGCGAGTAAGCATCCTGCCTAGCCCTGGAACTGTGTCCCTGGAGGGCCACTGCACCCCTCTGGGTTCCCCATTCATCCCCAGGAGTGCCCAGTGATCACAACAGCTCCAACACCCAAACTGGGGTCATAAAGCCACTCCAGAGAGAGGGTTGTCTTCCCCTAAGTGTAAGGACCGCCCCCACGAGAAGAGACTCCCTGCGCCTTCCTGGGCTTTGCGCCCTGCACACTCAGGAGGCATTTCCTAAGCTCTAATTCTGCACTGATTTCCATTTTAGAGGCTTAGAACCTCCCGGCCAGCCCGGGGCCAGGTGTGCCGTCCCCCCGCAAGCCCCCCCCCCCCCCGCGCCCTTGTCCCTCAGCTGGGCAGGACCCTGAGACGACAGCATCTCCACTCGCCCTCGGCTCCAGCTGGAGCTGCATTTGTCTTGCTTGGACACAGCACAGCCAATCACAGGAGGCCAAGAGTGGCCCTCTCTCCTCCTTGGGAGTGGATCCCAGATCAGAGGGGCCCCCCCACCCCCATCGCCCTCCTCCCTCCCCTTCTGGGTGTGTCGCCGTTTGAAGCTTAATCAGGAAAGTGTACCTGGCTCCTGGTGCTGTGGCAGGGAAGCTGGCCCAGAGGCTGCCGACGGCACCGCAGGGCAGGTGGGCAGCCCCGGAGATCCCTCTGTCCCTGTGAAGGCCCGCGAGCGGCAGATCCCTGGGAGTGGCAGCAGCAGTGCTGGTGGAGTGCTCCCCGGAGAGGTAACTGTGCAAAGGTTGGGGCTGAGGGATGGCGCTGAGTTTTGTGCCGAAAGAGTGCCGGCCCCACCCGGCCTGGAGGAGTGAGGCTGGGAACAGTTTACTCAGGGCTTAGCCACCCCCAATGGCTTTCCTCCCCAAAGGAAAGGAAAGCAGAGCCGAGCCACCTGCTGGCTGGTGTAACGGCACCCATCTCCGAGGGGAGCAGGCGAGATTAGCTGTGCTGCCAAGGGCTTTGCCACCAACTGGGAATTTTTCTGTGGACTTGATCTTGGGAGAGTCCATTGCCACTGGGTTTAGCCCAATGCCTGATGCCTGCCAGTGTCCAGAGACTAAAGTATGGGTTTTCTGGGTGGAAATCAGCTGGGGGTAATGTCTTCTGGAAAGCAGCTAAAATGGGCAGGGTCTGGGCAGGGGAGAGCTTGGTCCTCTGCCTGAACGTGGGAGCAGGCTGGAGGTGGTACAGGGCAGTGGTTAGCGGCACGGCCTCTGGAGCAGACGGTCTGGGTCAATTCCCAGCTCCATCACTTAGTAGCTGTGTGACCACAGACCATTTGCTTCTCTGGGTCTCTGTCCCATCACCTGTGAAATGGGTCGGTAATACCTACCTCACAGCGCTGCTGTGAGAATCAAACGAGAGAAGTGCTTAGACCAGTGCTTAGCACAGAGTAAGTTCTACATAAGTTTTTTTTTTAATCCTGCTATTTCCTAGAAACGTCTCACTGAAGCTCTCCGAGCCTCAGTTTCCCCGTCTGCAACACAGGGAAGAAAAGTTAGCACAAGGGGATTAGATACGCTGCTAGCACATGGTAGGTGCCCAATAAATTGCAGCCGCCTTCCCTGTAAAGTGAGCCAAGATTCTGTCCTCATTAAAACACTGTCTTTCCTCCTGCCGGA
Source organism: Eumetopias jubatus (assembly GCF_037043125.1). Lineage (NCBI taxonomy): Eukaryota > Metazoa > Chordata > Mammalia > Carnivora > Otariidae > Eumetopias > Eumetopias jubatus. The sequence goes on from NW_028274818.1 coordinate 29,111,299, forward strand.
GGAAGCAGCTTGGACTGAAAAGTTTTGTAATTTCAGGCGCGGAAGGTCTGTATAAGCTGCTCCACCACCGGTGTGAGACACACTAGACGTGGCTCGTGAGCGCCTGCGTCCCCACGGCGTTGTGGATCACGTGGGCGACGCTCACATATGACCACGCGCTTGGCCACTGAATTGCCCCTCCGCATTTCGGCTCCTTCTGGGGGCACCTCCCGGGTGTCGGGAGCAGCACTGGCCCTGCAGGATGCTGAGGTGCATGCGACACCATCCTGCCTTGCTCTTTGAGAGACCAAGATGCAAATCTGTAAACAAGGTCATCAGCAAGCAGAGAGAGAGAGGTCCCCAAGCCTGTGATGGCCAGTGAGGGACCAACACGCAAAGGCTTTAGGATTCAGGGGAGAAAGAACAAGAACAGAACAGAACGGGAGGGGCAGGGAAGGCTCCGGGCAAGGACAGACTCCAGCTGGTTCCAGAGGAGGAGTTGAGTTTGGATGGGTAGAAAGGTAGAAATGTAGAACTTACTCTGTGCTAAGCACTGGTCTAAGCACTTCTAACCACGTCTAGTGTGTCTCACACCGGTGGTAGAAAGGCTCAAGCTCCAGGAGGGAAGTGACCTGGGCCTCGTGGGGAGAAGGTAGCTGGTGTGGCAAAATGGGTCGTACTGGAGGCGAGGGCTGATTTGGTGATGTGCTGAGACAGAAGACCGGACGGCGAGGAGGACGGCATACTGCTGGGGACCTTTCAGTGCTGGGCGGGAGAGTGTAGGCTCGTCAGAGTTATAAATCGTCTAGGCGGGGGGCAACATGATCGAGGTAGCGTCTTAGAGGATAAACTGGTTCCGTGCGTCCGGAGGACTTGCGGGGTCGGGACCAGAGCCTGGAGAGCAGCTCCCACCCACAGTGGCAGCGGCTGACCAGTCGGGCGGCACCCAACGACGCTCTCACCTGGGGCCTCTGGGACCCGCACGGTGACCCTAGGGAGTGAGTGCCACTGCTGTCCCCCACCTACAGAAGAGGAAATAGAACAGGGTGGCTCGGGCTGCTCGAGCTGGGAGGTGGCAAAGCCAGAATCCCGAGCCACAGTTGGCTGGGAGGGGCCTCAGGGAACCTCAGACTTTTGTTCGGTGGCCCAAAGGGACTTTTTACCCATGAAATACCCATCGCCTACGAGGGCAACTTTCTTCTGTGGCAAAGGGGGTGAGAGTCTCTTTTTCCTTTGTTCCCTGAGTCGGCAATGATAGGGGCCCTAAAGCCCAGGTCTCTGCCTGAGGTGGGTGCTGGGCCCAGGGCAGGAGGCCCACCCAGGGAGGCGACTGCCACACTCATGGCTGAGGGGGTGGTTCTGGAGAGCAGCACCCTCGGGGCCATCTTCCATGGTGCCCTCTCGGCCTGTGTACCCAGCCTGCAACCGACTGTTCTCCATTGGGGAAACTCAGGCCCAGCTCCAGTTTCTCAGTCCAAGCTCTCCTGCAGAATTGCCTGGTTGATGCTCCCCATGCCTTTCAGGCATCCATAGGATGATTTTCCTTCCCCGTTTTTGTCTTTGAAATTAGCGTTGATTAATCACAAGGGTTCAGAAATGCTCTTGAGCACCTGCTCTGTGCAGGTAATGGTCCGAACAGGAATCAGAGTAACTTGCATTTGGAAGCAGTTGGTATTCCTTCAGCCAGGGGAATCAGGTTAAACACTGGGCTCCCCTCAAAATTTTGACCAGGGTCCCTTCCCTTTGCCTTTCATTCCCCAGCTGCCCTCCTGCAACCTAACACCACCCCCACCATGAGGTTGTTGGGCTCCTTTGAGCTCTTTCTACTCACACCCTCTCTGAAGGCTAGGGAAGGAGCAGTTTTGTCTGATGGTGAGATTTGTCCACCAAGTCACATTAGTACTTATTGGTAGCTTCGGATCCAGAGGACTCCAGATGTCCTGGCTTCTAGACTGTAGTGTCTTTCCTCCCTGTTTTGGGTGTCACTGACAGCAGGGGACAACGGTGAGAGTGTGGGTAGAAAGAGCAATGACTGGAATGGTCTTTCTTCTTCTGAATTTCGGTTTTACTCATTCTCTTAGGCTGCTAAAAAAGACACCCCCAGACGGAAGGGTGATGCCTAGCCAGTCCCAAGGTGTATGCCAGTTTCTCTTAAGTGCCAAGTTTAATATTGATCAGCTGTGTGACCTTAGGAAAGTTACTTTACCTCTCTGTGCTTCAGTTTCCTATCTGCAAAATAAGGATATTAAGAGTACCTACCTTGTAGTGAGGATTAAATCACTGGCTGTGTGTGTGTGTGTGTGTGTGTGTGTGTATGTACAAGCAAGCACACCTGTGTCATTTACAATAGTGGCCAACATGGAGGAAATCTTATAAGTTAGCTATTGTCCAGCCGTGCTCTGAATTTCAAGCTCTCAATGGCTCCTGAGCCAGCAGGTCACTGTTTCTGAAGGTAGATCCAGCGGGTCCCTTGGTAGTAAATGCAAGAATGAGTTTTCCCCAAAGTTCATTGCAGGCTTGAAAGGATATTTGAGAATCTTCCCGACCCCTTGGCTCTTGCCCTTCCAACGTGTAGAGAGAGATGGCACCGGATTGGTGGCTGCTTCTTTTAAAATGGCAATCACATAGTTAATAATTATAATCCTTTTACATATGTCTGGAACTTTGCAGTTCACAGAGTGATTTTACAAACTTACCCATTGGATCACCAAACAGATCAGGCATATGTCCCTGTCCCCATGTTCTGGTTCTGGGACGTCCGGAGCTGAGCTGAGAGAGTAACCCAGTGCATGTTCCTTCACATCGTGCCGGGTGTCTTTACCTTCTCTCAGCTCCATTTGCTTTTGCCTCTCTGGTGGGATTTCTCCCTCTAAGTACTATGGTGAGTGGTGCTTACTCAGGAGCCCAAATACCTGGATATGAATCTCAGCTCTGTTCTGTACAGCTGTGTTACCTTGGGCAAGACGCTTAACCTCTCTGAGCCTTCTCGTCCTTGCCTGTAACACAGGATGCCGTCCGCGCTGGCCTCCTGGGGCTGTAAGGAGAGCACACTGAGAACCGTGTCTGGCACATAGGAGAGCGCTGGGTATGTGATGGGCACTGTTACGAGCATGCAGTCTTTCCTTCCTCTGCCAAACTGGGGACGGCAGTTGCGGCTGTCCTGTGCTGGGCCCCAACCCACAGCAGCTTCCTGGAAGGAGCTCAGGAGATGTTCGGTGGGTGAATTGACAGACAGTGGGACACATGCTGTATCAACCTGATCCAACTCTGGTAAATCGCACCCAAGCCGTGTGACACTGAGCAGCTCTTTTCACCTCTGAGCCTCCATTTCCTCTTCTGGAAGTGGAAGTGTGAGGCGGTGAGGGTTACACGAGCCGGGGAGAGCAGAGCAGCAAGCAGAATATCCGACATCAGAAGGCACCTAATCCCCATTAGGCTTCCTTTCCCCTCCTTTCCTCTCCTTGGAGATGCTCGGCAGAGTGACGCCGTGCTCGAGCACATGGCTTCGTCAGCCCGTGCCAAAGGTCTGCAGCGCCATTCTCTTGCTGGAAGTGGTGCACACAGTTTGCTCAGGAGCAACCCGAGCTTTCCAGAACCTGAGCAGGAAGGATGGCTGGGCGGGTAGTGGGAGGCTAGGCAGCTCTGGGGCTGAGGCCACTGCAGTGCTGCCTCGTCCAGTGCAGGGGTGGGGGCAGAGGGGCTGAAATCAGCCTGCACAAGCTCCGCTTCTGCCCAGAGGACAAGGCAGTTTCTAACCTTCCAAAGGCACTATGTGGGTATGTGGCCACTGGGCCTGGCCTTGGTCAGATCCAGTGTAATATCATTGAGATTCTGAAATGATTATGTATGTTATACATATATTTGGGGGTGTTGCATATGAATATGGTGGGAGTGGTGAGTTTATCCTTCTAGAAAGAGTTAGAGGCTATAAGACAGACTCCCAAGGAAGGTTGTGACATTTCTTACTTAAAAAAGACAAAGTACATATTTATCCTGGAGATTTAAAGTACAATTCCCTGAAATGTATTCTATTTGATGTTAGTAGGCTTGAGGGAAAAAGAAGTGTTCTTAGGTCCATTTGGGAATTTCTGAGTTAGCCAAAACCAGCTTTCTTTATTGCAGGGCTTTCTCTGGGATGCTAATGGACCCTGTGAGTCTCCTAGAAAGGGAATAAAGGGGGCTGCATTTCTCAAAGTATTTGACCATGGAGCTTTTGGGGAAAAGTTTTATTGACCACCTTGCTAGAGGCTGGGGGATGTGCAAGATGACAGCACAAAGCCAATGAGTTCTGTCCTTAAAAACATTTTTTTTTTTTTAAATTTAACTAATCTCTACACCCAGTGTAGGGCTCAAACTCACGACCCTGAGATCAAGAGTTGCATGCTGCACTGACTGAGTCAGCCAGGCCCCCCACTCTGTCATTTTGAGTGCTTGGTTTCCTTATAAATCCTCCCAGGTTTTGGCAGCAGGGGGTGGCAGGGCTCTGGAAGAAGTCTCGATTCAGGTGTTGAAAAGCACCATCTTGGATCTGTCAACTGGAGGAATCTCTCAGAGTGGTAGGAGAAGCAGAAGACCATGAACTCACTTCCCCCAAAGCCACTGCTGAAGCCATGCATTCCATGCCAGCCAGTTTCTGACCTCAGACTCCCCCCTCTGGCTCCAGTCCCGGTGAAGACAGTGAGAGAAGCTACAAAGGTAGAAAAGTAGGTTACCTGCTCCTTAAGTGGTCCAGCCTGTTGGAAGTTCACATCTCCCTTTGTTTGATAAATGATGGTTCAGCCCTCCCCAGGGATTCCCAGTGTCAATCAACAAACATTGATTGAGCACATACTATTGTCTTAAAAATGAAGTATAAGACAGGCATTCTTTCCCTTCCAGTTAACAACCTGGTCGGGAGGCGGTGTCAGGAGGTACCCTGGGGAGAGCGCCTGCTGGCTGCCCGTGGGCCACCAAGAGTACAGCGGGAGGCAAAGTGGGGAGATGGGGCTGAGTAGCCACTGGACACTTGGGACAGGGGTCGGCAGGCAGTGCTCATGACACCATCAGCAAGGAGTTATAATAATGTGCCATCCCGGGGGGTTGTGACATTAGTGCCTCTGGCAGCATGTGACAACAAGTAGCTGAGACTGGTGGGGCAAATGCTACATGCTGCACAATTAGGAACAGCAACACTTTGGGAAGGAAGCCCAGGACGCCCCCACTGGCAACTGACTCTCTCTGTTGCAAGTTGGATTCGGGGTTATGGAGTCCTTTGTATAATAACTTGATGACAGTTGTCCTTTAACAAAGCAGCTATATGGTGTGAACATATTGAGGTCCTAAAAGGGGAAGCTCAGTGTCTTGCATCATGAAGTGAGCTTCATGGAAGAATATCAGGTGCCTCTCACCAAGCACATCTGCTCTGCCATGCCAGGGTGAAATTAAACTGGAGTGGGGCAGAACTGTGCGGCGGGGGGGGGGGGGGGGATGCCACGGGCAAGGAGTGCCCTCAGCCCCAGAGAGGAGCCAAGGCCCCTTTGAAACATGGACAGTGTTGCCCACGGGTGCTATTTTGTGGCTACTTAAAACAATCTATGGGTTGGTTGAACTTGACCCAGTCAATAGTCACCACCACTGCTAAGGTGTGCAGGAGTGGGGTGGGTGGTGCGGGAAGTGAGGGGGTGGGGGGACTTCCTATACTGACTTCCAAACCACACTTCTCTCTAGTGAGTTGCCTGATACTAACACAATGTGCTATTTTCTGTTCAAAACAAATCACAAAATATGCTTGATTATACGTGCTTTATGTATCTGTATATGATGAAAGTTTAAGTGATGCGAATTGATCCACAAACTCAGGAAGAGAATTCGTGCATGTTAACAGAAAACTGAGTGACTCTTCATCGGGGAGTGTCTTCCTGTCCCCCTAGATTTCCAAAAGATCTGGAAACACAGTTCCCGAAGGGAGTTATAACAGCAAGTTGGTTAAAACTCATGAGGTCCCGACCTGGAATTTCTTCGATCAGCTACTGCCATTGCTTCTCTTCGCCACACGGTGGCACTGTTAGCAAATGGTTCTGCCCAGTCCGGCGGCCTGAGCGCAAGGGTTAGCAGTTCTTGGCTGCTGATCAGATCCTGACCAGGCTGCAGATCATTGAGTGTGGACCATCCCACTATTCAGGGTGTCTGAGCTCAGGCAAGGGGGCTCTTTATCAGGATCCCTGGGGTACAGCTCCTGGTGCTTGACTCAGTCTGATTACATCCCAGTTACCTGCCTTTCCACCAGCAGATCTCCACGACTACCCTCCTGAGAATATCCTCAAGGGGGCGCTCCCTTCCCAAGGTTGACCAAGGTGACCTGCGGAACCTCTGTCACCAGAGCAGATGCTCAATCACAGCACGATTACTCGGATCTGCAGGGGGACATCCCCTCCAACAGGAATCATAATTTAATAAGATACTTGTGTTAGGTCAAAACAAGCTCCTCTGATCTTTTGGTTCAAATGTGAAGCCGCGGGGAGACATCCTGGGAGAAGGGGTGAAGAAGGGTATGGTCATTTAGATTTGTTAGTTTATGAAATTACTAACTGTGGAAACTTGGACCAGTACCTTAACCTTTATGAGCCTCAGGTTCCTCACCTGTAAAACTGGGTGATCTTAGCACTGACTTCACGAGAATGGTGTAGGAGTTAAATGGGACAGTCCATGGAAAGCACGTAACACTGCCTCGCGCATCACAAATAATAAATAACAGCTAGAATTATCATTACTGTTATTTCACTACAGTGTTTTGTTCACTGCTCTATCCCAGTGCCCAGAGTGCCCCTCATGTACACAAGGGCCCCAGTAAATAAGTGCTGAGTGAACGGTTCTCTTGCCTCTCGGGGATAACCTACCACACTGTGTCCTCGGCTTCTGGTCTGGGGTGGGGGATTCGATGGCAGAAGAAGAACACAATGCAGCTGCGGGTGTGTCCTCACCTGGGCTCCCAGCCAGGTTATGAGCTCTTTCCTGACAGTAGAGAGAGAAGTGTCTCAGGGGCCGTAAGGCTGTGAGGTTTCTTGTTTGTCACTTGTCTGAATGGTTTTATGAAAACAATGGGAACAGTATGTCTGGAACGTAAGTAAATATTGAATATTGAGTCAACACAAATAGATATTAAGCTATATTTGTAAAATTGTCACTAGATACAAATAAACTTCTGACCTCTATCAAAGTAAAGTTGAATAATTAAATTTGAATAGACAGAGGTCATGTGGGAGAGTACAGTCTGGATCTCATGTTTTTACCAAAACAGGGCACTGCTAGCAAATAATTTTCATCAGTGTTAGGTACCCAACACCGGGCAAGGGGCAGAGAGCTTTAGCTTAGAATGAAGGGCCAAGCCCCTGCCCTCTGGTGGCTTACAATCTGGCTGAAGACTCAGAAGGCACAACCCTGAGAGTCCATGCTGGGAACTGCTGAGCTCAGGGAGTCAGCATGGGCGGGAGCTCCCTCAAAGGTTGGCAGGAATGGGGAAAATCGAGAAAGCTATGAAAAGGGTCCCAAGGCCTGTCAGTAGAAGCCAAGGAGAGAGGTCAGGAATGAGCAGAGAATGACGAGAGGAGACTGGTCCTGATGGAGCTGAGAGACTGTTGGAAAGAGATTGTCTAGAACCTTCCCTCGAAGGCAGCAGGGAGCCCTGAAATGCTGCTGAGCAGGGGAGGGGTATGTGAATTTGTCCTGATGTCTGGCACATTTGCTTCCACTCTTGAGAGCAGATGCAAGTCTGCATGACACTTAGAATTGCTGTTCATTGTTCCCAGTTTTCATTCAGCAAGGGCAGAGCTAGCTGGCGACAGAGTTGGGACCCAATTAAGGACTAAGATGAGAAAGTGCAGAAGGAGACTCCCCCAGGAATCTGAGTCACCAACCTCCCCCTGTCAGGGAGAGAGCTAGCCCCTTTTTGTCTCATGGAAAGGCCTGGTCCAAGGCCTCCTGCTGCCCCATCTCTCCCCGCGTGGGTGCAGCTCCCTCAGTCACTCCATCTTCCATGAGGAGGACGATGACAGAGTAGTGTGACAGGGGCTAAGATGGCATTTGTAGGACACTGGGGACACACACAAGTGGGGAGAACAGGGCCTGAGAGAATTCCTGGAGGAAATGACACCCAGGCCGAACCTGCTAATCACATGGGATGAGGGTTGGTGACACTTAAATTCGACGCGGGCCACTTATTTCTGAGACAGAAGCTTCCTAGAGCCTGGGAAAGGCCGTGTGTAACCGAGCCCAACCCTGACAAGCCCAACTTGCTGCCTAGCCCTCCGGCCAGTTCTTCAACGAGCATTTGTGCAGCGTCTGCTACAGGCCAGGAGCTGGCCGGGCTCTGGGCACACAGAGGTGAGAGAATAGACACTTCCGTTAAGTGCCACGAAGGAGAAGCCCAGGACGGGGTGGGAGGGTGCAGCCTGGATCCACGGGCACAGGGCACAGAAGGCTTTGGTGTTGCCGCTCCGCCGGACAGAGGGCTGTGGAAGTCCCAGCAACACCCGAGTCTCTCGGAATCAGATTCACTTCCTTCAGGAAAGAGTTACCCCCCTTGGTGGACTTGTGGTGGCCACTGTGCTAGTTCATTTTAAGTTTTAATTTAAATTCCAGTTAGTTAACATACAGTGTAATGCTAGTTGCAGATGTACAATATAGTAATTCAACACTTCCATACAATGCAAGGTGCTCATCACAAGTGCCCTCCTTAATCCCCATCACCTGTTTCCCCCCTCCCCCCCACCCCCTTCCCGCTGGTAACCAGCAGTTCGTTCTGTGTAGTTAAGAGTCTCTTTCTTGGTTTGCCTCTCTCTCTCTCTTTTTTCCCCTTTGCTCATTTGTTTTGTTTCTTAAATTCTACCTGAGTGAAATCATATGGCATTTGTCTTTCTCTGACTTAGTTTGCTTAGCGTTATACACTCTAGCTCCATCTGTGTTGTTGCAAATGGCAAGACTTCATTCTTTTTTATGGCTGAGTAATACTCCATTGTGTGTGTGTGTGTGTGTGTGTGTGTGTGTGTGTGTGTGTGTGTGTGTATGTGTATACACACATCATGTCTTCTTAATCCATTCATCTATCAATGACACTTTCCATAATTTGGCTACTGTAGAGAATGCTGCTATAAACATCGGGGTGCATGAATCCCTTTGAATTCGTATTTTTGTGTCATTTAGGTAAATAGCTAGTAGTGAAATTGCTAAATCATAGGGTCATTGGGCGCTTTTTATAAGCCGGGCCCAGGAGGTGTTTTTTGGTATATTTTTTCTCATTTGATTCTCACATATTATTATTAATCTCCTGTGAGGGATGTTGAATTATCTCCATATGTGGAAACCAGGACGCAGAGAGGTCCCCCAACCATGAAAGGATGAACACAGGTTTGAACCCAGCTCTGCCCCTACCCTCCTCCTCCTCAGCAGCCACACTGCCTCAGCTCCGGACACTTACGATCCCCTTGGGGGGGGGTGTGACACAGAAGATCCCATAATACAATTCCTAATTGATATGTTCACTCTCCTCTTCTTTAGAAACATTTCCCTGAGCTGAGCGGGCACACTTCTCACAACAGCCGCGGTTGTGAGGTCCCTGGCGGCTGGGGGATCCCAAGGCCGCGAGGAACAAGAACCGGGCACCTCTGGCCCCAAGTATGAAGTCCCAGGGTTAGTGCCCGTGGGAGGTGCCCATGCTGGGCTCAGGAGGAGCCGGGGTGCCGAGGCCTGCTGTCCCGCCCATGGGCGCCACGGAAGAAGGCCGGGGTCCCCGGAGTTCTGCGGCGCCACGGCTGGACCGGAGAGGGAACTGCTGAGCCTCTGCCAGGAGCCACACTAAGGCCACAGCAATGACTCCTGTCAGGGAGATCTCGGAGGCCACCCCAGAGGGCGAAGAGGAGCCCTAACCCATCCTGGTACCCCGGGGCTGCTGCTGGCGATGTGACTCGTCCCTGTGGTCGGGACCGCGCAGAGCCCAGGCAGGGGCGATTCGGGGAGGGTCTGCCTCTGGGTGCAGCTCCACGCAGCACCATGAACAATAACTTCTGCCGGGCCCTGGTGGACCGGCGTCCCCTGGCGTCCCCCAGCTGCATGCAGCTGGGCGTCGTGCCGGCTCCGCGCCGGGCGCCCTTGCCCCCCGCCGAGCCCCTGGGCAACGTGCCCTTGCTGCTGTACCCGGGCCCGGCCGAGCCGCAGTACTACGATGCCTACGCGGGCGTGTTCCCCTACGTGCCCTTCCCCGGTGCCTTCGGGGTGTACGACTACCCCTTCGAGCCCGCCTTCATCCAGAAGCGCAACGAGCGCGAGCGGCAGCGGGTCAAGTGCGTCAACGAGGGCTACGCGCGCCTCCGCGGCCACCTCCCGGGCGCGCTGGCCGAGAAGCGGCTCAGCAAGGTGGAGACCCTGCGCGCCGCCATCCGCTACATCAAGTACCTGCAGGAGCTGCTGAGCGCGGCCCCCGACGGCGCGCCGCCCGCCGCCTCCCCGCCCGACTGCCGCGGCGACGGCGAGGCCCGGGCGCCCGCCTCCCTGGTGCCCGAGTCGTCCGAGTCCTCCTGCTTCTCCTCCTCGCCGTTCTTTGAGTCGGAAGAATCCAGCCACTGATCGGGACCGGGGCTGGTGGTGGTGGTGGTGGGGGGACCCGCCAGGGCCGTCCCACTCCCGACAGCAGCCCGGGGACTGCCGGGTCACCCGGGGCGCGGCGCAGGCCCCTGGCGTTTGCGGGTCCGCGGCGCTTGGGTGTCTGCGACGCCGTCCCTCCGCCACCGCCACCGCCACCACCGACCTCATTCCTTCCAGCTTGGGGCAGAGGTGCAGGGAGGGGGGGAGAGAGGGGCACCACAGAGACCGGAGGAGCCCCGTCGGTGCAGTGAGGGCGCAGGGGCCTGGGGAAGTTCGGGGTGCGCGCCGCGCCCGCTCCAGGCCGCAGGAGGGTAACCCAGCGCGGCCATCCCTTGGGTCGGCCTCCCGCTCGGCTTCAGCCCCGCGCTGCGGAAAGTCAGAGCTCAGCTCCCGGTTGTGCACTACCCGCTGTGGGGGCCCTCTCCGACCTCGACCTCCGTCGCCATGGGTGCAGCCCTGTGTCTGCGACTCCCCAGGAGGCCGGCCCGTCTTTGGTTGGGATGAGCCATGCCCTTGCTGCCCACGAGATGGCTTCAAATCCTAGCGTCCACTTCGGGAGCTTGCTTGCCACCCTGCCTCCCACCCGACCCCACCCACCCCGGAAGGAAGCCAGATGCAGAGACAGGAGGCCAGACTGCTGCTTACACTCCGCCCAGATCAGACTTGAGAAGAGGCGGTGTGCGTGCCTTGGTGGCGCACTCTGGCTTCCTCCATGGAGGGCGGTTACCCACCCCCACCCCGACCCCCCAGTGTGGCCTTTTCATCCTTTTCCCCCCAGGTTGCTTGAGGACTGCGTTTTTCCCCCTCAGACTGTATCCCTCTGTGGGCAATGGGACCATATGGCGCTGTGTTTGTACCAAGAAGCTAAATAAAAGATTTGTCGAGTTGTGTGATTCCAGAAGGTTGTCTACCTCACTTCACTAGTGCCCCTTTGTCACTCCCACCTGCAGCTCGGAACACGTACTGGGTGCCATGTCAGGGGTGCTCTGTTAGCTCTGCATTCCACTAACATTTACAGAGAGCTTAGTGTATGCCAGGGACAGTGTCAGGGAGGGGCCAGAGTCCCAGGCAGGAGACACAACCCTTGTACAGTTAGGCGCTGGAGGGGTGGAGGGAGGAGGGTACAAAGCACACAGTCACTACACGCGGTGCCTGAAGTGTGCACGTTCGAGGTTCTTCTGAGGGAGCCTTTCACCCCGGTGTGGAGGAGTTAGCCTTCCCCGGCAGGGGGTGTGCATGTGGTGGCGAGGTCTGGCCTGATAACTAGCCGCAGGTTCTGAGATGGACGGGGCCGTGGTGTAGATGTGCCGAACTAGGCCACCCAGGACCTTTTCAGGAGGGTGCCATGGGGTTGGGAGCGGGGGGAAGCTCATCTTGGCACAAGGGAGCCCGTCTGCAGTTTGAGGCTCCATATCATAGGTTACCCCCTTCCTGAACTCTATTCAGCTCTATTGCCCAAGCCTTGAAGTCTTCCATCCTGTCTCCCACTGACCCCATCCCAGGCCCGTGTGAAAGTTCCTTCCGCCACCCCCTACCAACCTCCTCAGGGACATATTGGGATGTCACTGGCTGGGCTGGGAAGGAATGACAGCTGCCTGGCCTCAGGAGCTCAGGCCAGGCAAGCAGGGAGCCAGGGGAGGCTAATTTTACTTGCTGGGAGCAGGGAGAGTAATCCTCCTGCCCCCGCCCCCTGGCTGGCTCAGCAGGACACACTTGGCCCAGCAGGCTCAGCCGGTCCAGTCCCCAAGGCGGGGGGCACTGGGGACGCAGGGAGGAGAGAGCAGCAGGGTGGGGGAGCAGGAGACAGCGAGACCACCAGGAAAGCCATGGAGCCGTCCTCACCCCAGGATGAGGGCCTGAGGAAGAAACAGCCGAAGAAGCCCGTTCCTGAGATTCTGCCAAGACCACCCCGGGCCTTGTTCTGCTTGACCCTCCAGAACCCTCTGAGGAAGGCCTGCATCGACATCGTGGAATGGAAGTATCCTTTGGGACCTCCAGGGTGTCAGGCAGAGCCCGTGTGATATGGGAGAGGGAGGCACAGCATGGTCACAGATCACAGACTTTGGGGGCCAAGGGGCCTGGGGACTTGGAGATGGGGTGAACTGCCCTAGGAGGGTGTAAGGAGCCTTTGGGAAGGAAGGCTTCAGCTGAGAGGAAAGAGTAGCTGGTGGGGCCGCTGTGGCCTGAGTGCTCGGCCCAAGGCCTGGTGACAACCATCTGCGGAAGGGGCCCGGATGGCTCACAGGGGCGGTTTGCAGGTGTGCCCAAATCCCATTATCGTGGGGCTTCACTGAGGGGTTTGAGGCGACGGTCTCATTTTGATACAGGATGGGAGAGAAAAAAGCAGGGGCCTCTGCAAGAAAATTCCGCCCCCCCCTTGGTGGGAGGGTGTGAAGGCAAAGAGATTGCCGAGTGAGGGGAGTCCAGCTGAAGATGGAGTCAAGGGAGAAATGGCCTTGAACAAAGGGCTGCTGTGAGGGGTTCTGGGGGCAGGCCGAGATGCCTGGCAGTTTTAGCTCAGACATACCACCCTGGGGACAGGGACTTGCAATCCCTCTCTCTGTTTGCATTAGCTCTGAGGGGAAGAATGATGAAAATATCTGGGTTATTTGGGGAAGGGAGGAAGGAGACTGGGGGGAGCGGCTGTGTCAAGTGCCTTCTGAGAGAGAGGTCAGGAATATTTGAAATATTTCTGTGGGGTTCTGGAAGACTGGGCTCCCACCAGCTGTTGCCTAGAAGAAAGGGGAATAAGGGCTAATAGGAAGGATAAGAAAAACATGGGACCAATTGGAATGGCCGGGGTCAGAGTCGGCCCTGCTGCCCACAGCTGCACCTGGTGACATGGAGTGCCCCCTGCCTCTTCCTCCTGGCCTGTCTCCTGAGGGATCGGGTTTCCCTGGGGTGGGTTCTCTCTCCACCATCCTCTGCAGGCCTCTGCGGCTGGGGCCCACCTCTTCTCAAACCCCAGCAGCAAGAAAAGGGGGTAGTCAGTCCAGACCTTCTGCATAGTGGGCGTTCCCCCCCACCAACCTGTCTCCACCTCCACCACGGGCTTTCCAGTGGCTCAGCCTATGGGGTGGATTGGGCTGCTCACCCATAAAGGAATGGGCCTGGGGGTGCCCCCTGGGAAATGACTGTGAAGGGGGTGGGTGTGCTTGGGAGCGAGGCGTGAGTGGGTGTGGGATGCGCACGCCAGCGTGTGAGCGTGGCTGGGGAGGGCGCGGGATGGGCTGCTGACTCAGTCGGCTTATCCATTCCTTCCTCAGGTTAGGGGGGTGTTCAGGTACCGCCTCTGCAGTTTCCCCTTTCCCGGGCCTGTCCCGCAGATACTCAGCCCCCAGCATTCCTTGCCAGTTCTCTGAGTGAGCCCCCCAAGTTGTCTGGCGAGAATCTCAGAAAGTCACGGCTCCTCGGGAGCCCGGCAGGTAGGGTTGGGGCATGGGCAGGTGTTTGCTGTGGAGCATTAAGTCCTCCTGGCCCTTGAAGCTGAGTAGCCCTCCGCCAGGAGCCAGAGCCTCGAGCTCCCATCACGTCTAGGTGGAAGTTACCTGTTCCTGAGGAGAACCTGGCCATTTCTATAACCTGCAGGAGAGCAGGGAAGGAGCAACATGGTGCCCATCAGCCTGTATTGTACCACTCCCTTAAAGGGGCCAATCCCACAATCCCTCACTCAAGGGGTCTCCTTAACCCTGACACCAGACCCTTCGAGACAATCATCTTGCTCACTATCTTTGCCAACTGTGTGGCCCTGGCTGTGTACCTGCCCATGCCAGAAGATGACAACAACACTCTGAACCTTGGCCTGGTAAGAGAGGTCCTCCTCCCTAGCTCCTATGGGCCTGCAGCCCCAGGCTGGGGGAGGCCCCCTTGGCGGACTGCGTGCTCCTGGATGGTGCTGGAGCTGGTGGATGGTCTCCTGAGGATACAGACCCCACCCTCCCAGCCACCTGTGGGGCTGACGGGGTGACTCAACAGCTTTGCAGGGTAAACCTGCTAATTCTGGATTCTGTAACATTACCATCCAGCACTGATCGGACTACTCACTGTGCCCAGGCACTGTGCTAAGCCCCTGATGAGAGGAAGCTCAGAAAATCCTCACGACAACCCTATAAAGTCGTGCCATCTGACAGATATGGGAACTGAGGCTTAGTAAAGTCAGCTACTGAGCAATGGAGGCCGAGTGCTACTTTCCCTTTCCTGGATCTCATCCAGAAGGAACTTGTCTCCTGGGAGAGTGGGATCTAGGAATTCCCAAAGAGCACATGTTTTAGAGCTCTATACCACGTTCTCCTTGCTCCTTCACCAATAACATGGACACAGAACCATAAGATGCCAGATCTGGAAGGGATTTTCCAGGATCGAATTGTCCTAGCTCCTCCCCACCTCACTGGTTTACCAATGAGGAAACCGAGCCCTGTGGGGGTGAAGGGGCTGACTTGACCTAACAGCTAGATAATGGTAAACATGGTTACCATTTACAATGTGCTTATTGGATGCCAGGTTCTGTGCTAAATATTTTATATTATTGTCTTTCTTAATTCTCTTAACTACCCCTTGTGAGGCAACACCATTAAATCCATGTAAAAGACAAGGAAATTGAGGCTCAGAGAGTTTGGGTGCCTTGCCCAGGGTCACCCCACATGCAAGTCCTGCCACAGAACTTAGGCCTCTCTGATTTTAGGACCTGCTCCTATGAGCCCTGTGTTGCCCACGTGGTGACAGCATGAGTACTTCTAGGGGAAGCCCTCATAGAAACAGGGCTCTCAGGCATTTACTGTCTAGGCCCCCAAGGAGACAAGACAATGGACCCACCATCTCAACAGGCTTTTTCCTGCATTTGTACCACAGAGGCGGGAGGGAGGAGGCCAATTAACATGCATCCGGGGCCTGAAAGAAAGGTATTTATCTTTGCCTCTCCTCCCTTATGCTGGTTTCCATGGGAATCTATCTTGAGCTGGTAAGAAGCTGGGATTTTTAAGTGTGTGCTTGGCTATAAACAGAAAAAACTCTGAGCTCCTGAGTGTGGAAGGAGAGTGAGATGAACTGTAAGCAGGGCCCATACAACCAGGGCTGGCAGGGGGCGCCGAGCCTTCCACAAGACAGGCCTCATATTCCATGTCCCTGAATCCAGGAGAGCTCTGGGTCCAACCCACTCTTCACGATTTCATATTTTTGGGCCTTTGTTCCATTTCAACTCCTTAAGAATTTGACTACTTTCAAAAGAAATTGCCCTCTGGGGGGTGTTAAATTACACCTTACTGGGTCTGTCGTCTTCCATCTTGAAACAAAATGGCCACCCTAAAAATTTTGCATGGTCCTGTGAACTTGCCTTTTGTTTGTGGGTTGGAGTTACAAAGCCTTGGGTAAGGTCTAGAGCTCACAGGCACAGGTGAGTTTCCTGGAAGAGGAAAACCTGAGCACAAACCTTTCCAAAGCAGTGAATATCACTTCAAATATCAAAGTTGGACAGACTATTAACAGGGGTGAGGGATCCTAATCTGATCCCTTTGGGGTGAAGCCCAGAGAGGGTAGGTGATACTCAGAGTCACAGAGCCAGTTTCTTCTAGCTGTGGACTCTTTATTCCCACATGTCAATTATATGTTCATCTCCGTACAATCCAGCAGGAGGGAAATGAGAGGAATTAGACCAGAAGGAAGGGAAATCAGACATTTATCTCTCTCTTACCCTATTGGCCGCTTTGTAGGTTTCTGAGAAAAGTTAGGGATTTTTAGGTCATCCAAAATAACCCATAGTTTTTAAGAAGGAAGGCCCAAGGACCAATTTTTCATTAACTTTCTCATTCATTTAACAAATATTTATTTAGTGCCTATTATATCCCTGGCACACGCTGGGCATATAATTGGGAACCAAGTGGACATAGTTCCAATCTTCACAGGGCTTAATTAATTAAGTCAATTAAACAAATAATTATAATTAAACCAATTACACAATAGTTAAAATGAGATGGGAAATGTATAAGATTTGGGACACTATGATATTATAGTGCAGGCGGACCTAGTCCTTCCCAGAGGATGAGATGTTTACCCTGAGATGTGAAGTATGAGGATGGGGCCAACTTCATGGGCATGACCTATACAGTCGCTCTGGGGCCCACACTCAGAAGGGCCCCATGCTTGGAGTTTAATGATCTGTGGTTGCAGTACAGAAAATTTAAACGATTTCATCTTTGACTCCTTATTTTGTGAGTGAAGACCAATGGGACAATGGTACATGCCCCAGTAGCTTGGAGCCATGGCCCCTTCACAGTTCCCCCCTCTGTCACCTCCTACCAGCTTCCCACCTCAACAGACAGACACTGCTTAGTCTCTCCCCACTGGTGTCCTGAGCTGGACTCAGGGTTGGGTACGTGCGGGGTTTGGGTGTCTCAAGACCCTGGGTGTCTCCCCACCCTGGGCTGACAGGATCATAGCCCACTCAGTGGACGACTGCTGGGTGGAGCCTATGGTATCCCCCAACCAGATACTTAGTGTCTTCTGGAGCAGAGGTAACCGCACCGTTGTGTGCTGGCTGTCCACCTTGGGTGGAGGCGGCAAGCCTGTGGGAAGGGAGAGGCCTGCCTCCACTTCCCCACCTCTAGCCAAGGGGCAGGATGTCCGGCTGCTGGATGGTGGCGGGCTGAGCATGCCGAGGGTCATGAAGGCGGTCGGGGAGTGCCTGTGAGGGTCTGCACTCGCCCCCCACAACAGTCAATAGGCAATAAAAAGCATGTGGGAAGGAAAGGGAAACTGTGGAAGGAAGGAAAAGGCTTTATATTTTAACACCTTTAATGGCATTTATTTCCTACTTTTTGAACAATTTTTCATTTTATACTGGGCCCATCGATTATGTAGCTGGTCCTGGAGGAGGGGTCGGGGCACCAGGGGAAAGGTTGTAGAAGCCTCAGCAGGGAGCCCCGTGAACGAAGTGCAGGAGGCAAGAGGTTGAGAGATAAGTTTGGGACTTAGAAAAATCTCTCGGGCCACCACGTAGAGGGTGGACTGGGGTGGGGTGAGAAAGGAAGCAGGGAGAGGAGGGAGGAGGCCGTGACGTTGTCCAGGCGGGAAATGGGGCAGACTGGAACTGAGGCGTGGTGGGTCAGAGGGTGCCGGTGAGAGACACCGAGGAGACGGCTCCGTGAGACCTGGTGCCTGACGGGTGTGGGGACGGAGGCGTGGGGGAGGGGAAGGAGAGGCAAGGATGACACTCGGCTTTCAGACTAGGTGACAGAGTGGGTGGCGGTATCGCTTTACCGACAGGCAGCCCCGGGGGAGGAGCAGGCTGAGGTGGGAGGAGGGAGGCGGTGATTTTCGGTTTCCGTCATGTTGAGATACGGGCGCCGGGGTTCACCGGGCAATTGGCTTTGCAGGTCTGAGCATTTGGTGGGGGGTGGGAGGTAGGGGGCAGGGCTGGTCAGGGGGCGAGAAAGGCTCCCCACAGGTAGCTTGTGTGCAGAACAGAGTCAGGAGGCAGTTGGCACCCTCCGTTGTGGAAGAGAAACCCTGATACCTGTCTGCGGAGCAGACTCCCCTGCAAGGTCTGGGTGCCCCTCCAGGAGCTTTCTCCTGCTCTCCCTCTCCCCCCCTCCCCGAGCTTTCGCTGCAGGTGATGGACTGGAGCTGAACTACCCCCCAACTCTGCCTGTTCTGTGTCAGTGGGGAAACCCGGGTCTTCCCGGAACAGACGAGGACACTGAGGCTCGGGGAGGGCAGGGGCGCTCTGGAGAGACCCCGTGGGTCGGAGGGCTGCAAGAGAATCGGGGAGGCTGGTGCCCTGGCCAGCCGTGTAGCATCATGGCGGACGGGGAAGGGGGCTCTGGAATCAGCCAGGTTGGGGAAGCAGAGTGGGTTCTGGAGCTACCAGTGTATGCTTTTGAATCCAGGACCACTCATATACTAGCTGCGTGATCTTGGACATGTCATTGAACTTCTCTGTGCCCTCAGTCCCCTCATTTGTAGGATGGGGATAACATCATATACTTGAGAGAAGTTACTGGATGAGTCAAGACCTGGGGTGCTGGAGCGTGCCTTCTCTCAACATGAGGAATTTTATTATGCAGGACCCGCAGTGCCTCAGAGTAGGTTCCCCAGTCACAAAGCCCTGGTCACAGAGACCCTTGGGTTGTTCTAGATTCAAAGGCGGTGACCAAAGGATTATTCCAAATAAAGTTCCTCTTCATCCTACCCACTATCTGTCCCAGATTTCTCTTAGATTTTTCATTTTCACTCCTTGAAACATCCACCTTATCTGAATGGCTTTCCCGGCCCCCACAAACCCCCCTCCTCCAGCAAATTATCATCCTACCCCTCCTCCTCCTCAACAGCACCCAGGCTTTGTTGAGCGCTCACAAATGCGCAGGCTCTACTCTAATGCCTTACATACATGATCTCGTTTATTGCCCACAACAGGCCCACAAGGCAGGTAGTGTTATTTTTCTCATCTTTACAGAGGAGTAAACTGAGGCACAGAGAGGTTAAAGCACCGCACATGCCCAGCTGGCTACGTGAGCAGGCCCGTACCCTGTGTTGGGCGTCTTGATATCGGGAGAGATGACCATCCCTGCTTCCCTGGCAAGTGGCACAGGAAGGAGTCCCAGGAGAGCAGACCCCAGCCCCTCGCTGTAACCCTGCTTTCTCCTGATTGTGAAGCTGCTGCCTGCCCAGGCCAGAATGGACGCTCAGAGCATCCAGCCTCAGCCTCCGCCTGGGCCGGACTCCACTTGCCCAAGAGAGAAGCCTGCCTTAGGCTTGGGAAGCCTGTGTCTAACACAGCCCTGTCCCAGAATTCTCCCAGGAGAGTGAAGGCTGGGGATGCAGGTCACAAAGGGACACCATTTGTCAGAGAAGCAGGAGGATGGACTAGACACTGAGTCACCACGGGGGCCAGCAAAAGGGCAGTGAGAAGTCCAAGGGCAGTTGGAAGCCAAGACCAGAGCTCAGGGCCCCAGCCCCCAACCCAGACCAAGACCCTCCCAAGCCAGCTCTGCTCCTTGAAGCCCCACTTGCTCCCTGAGGTCTGAAGGAATGCTGCTCCTAGGGGATACCCCTGACTGAGTTAACAGGGTCTTTGGAAGGGTCACCATTTCAGCCTTGAGCAGCCTGAGGGAACCCATGTGGAAAAGCAACAAGGATCAGGGTTACTAATTATTGGGCACAGACTGGGAATTGATTGCTTTTGCTACATCATCTTACTTTATCTTCAAAGCAATCCTGTGTCCAAGTACGCTTTTCAAACAAGGCAAACATGACTCTGATTAAAATAAAGAAGGAACACATGTCAAAGATCAATTCAACCTAGAAGAGAACAAACAGGAGGGTAAAGCTGATTCAATGAGCATTAGAGGAACAGAAGTATATGATATTGGAGAAAGAAAGGATGGAATAAGATTACCAGGTTAGACGCCAAGCTGGCTGATGTCCCACAGGGCAATGACACAGTAACCCACTGGGGTTATATTTTCTAGCAGGCAGAAATCATTTGCTTCTCTACAGGACAGAACTGTGAGAGTTGAACAGGTACCTTCCCTCAGCTCAGTGGTTTACAAGGGCAGGGGGGGGAAGGATATTAGGCAATGTTGGGAAACCGGTGGGGACCGTGCCCACGCTCCTGGCATCCAGCAGGTAGAGGCCGGGGATGCTGCTAAACGTCCCACCATGCCCAGGATGGCCCCCTCCCACCAAGAAAGAATTCTCTGGCTTGCAATGTGAATAAGGCCGGGGCTGATAAACTTTGTCCTAGATCATGAAATAGTCCTTGGCCAGGCCTGTTATAAAATGCTCCAACATGACATTACAAGGACGTGGCGACCTCCCTTTGCCTAATTTCTAAGTTCTGGATGGTTTTTGGCACACCAGTCAGGTGGGCCTTGGTGGTGCCCGGGGCAGGGCCAGGCTTAGTGGGATTCAGCCTTTCAGCTTGTCTGTGGCCTCCCCATCCCCGGCCCTCGGAGAGCAGTGGGCCCACCCCTGCCAGCCCTCCTGTGTCAGCAGACTCTCGGCCAGGCCCCAGTACATTCCTGGGGTTCAGGTTCCTGTGCAGTTCTCTGCACAAGGCTGCAGCCTAAGCCTCTGGCATCCAGGGCACTTGTCTTTTTATAGGGTCTGGAATGTGCCCGCCGACTCCTGCGGCCGGCAGCCCACTCCACCTCACCATCTGGGGAGGCTCTGGCCTCAGATGGACCCCAGCTCTGGCCTTGGTCTTCGGAGATCCGAACCTGCCGGGCCCAGGTGATCAAGCCTGGGTCACCGTACAGGGTCTGGCAAAGTAAAATGAAAGCCTGCCTTTCGGCCTCACCTCGGAGCCTGCCCTCTCCCACTGCAGGGACTCAGCTCCCCTTCTGGGGGCTTAGCATTCCCCACCCTAATCTGCACCCCTCGCACAGAGCAGGGCTGTGGACGGGGAGGTAGTGAACAACGGAAGCCTAGAAGAAACCCTGGGCGCCCTGTCCAAGTTGTGCAGACTTTGGGGGAGTTAGGGGGGACAGGGGGCTTTCACATCAGACAAACCTGCCTCCAACCTGGACTTCTGGCAGCTTCCTAAACTCTCTGTGCCCCAGTCACCTCACAGGGGACCACGACAGTGACTTTTGCAGAACTCTCACATCGATGAGGACAATGACGCCACGTCCCACCTGGCACACATGGGTTGTACGGTTTTCATTCTTTTCCTTCTCTGCCCGACCCGCCCTCCCAGACCACAAGCATGGGCCCATGACAGACCTGGAAGGGGTTGCGGGGGGCAGGACCTGACAAACCCCTCCAGGTGTCCCAGGCATGCTGTTTCTCCCCCTCCCCACTGTGGCCTGCTGGCTGAGACCCCTGGCCCTGGAATCAAACTGTCTAGCTTCACACTGTGTTTCTATCACATAGTACTTGTGAGAAATCACTTAACCCCTCTGTGCTTCAGTTTCCTCATCTGTAAAATGAGGGTAGGGGTACCTCCCTTATACGATTCTGTGAGGATTAAATGTATGTATGTGGATAGAATAAAGCCTGGTACTTAAGTGGATTTTTAATAAATCTTAGCTATCATTATGATTACCTAAGACAGGACTGGTCTCCCAACCCCTCCCAGCCTGGGGCACCCCGCTTTCTCCTCATCCCACCTGCCACCACCACCGCAAGTATGCAGACCCCTCCTGATACTCTCGGCTCCATGGTCTTGCTTGGGTAGAAAGCCCTGACATGTTTGACCCACCAAGACCTGAGAGAGTCTGGTTCTCCCGCGTGGGAAGTGGAGGGGAAGTAGGGTGGCAGGAGAGACCCACTCAGATCAGATCTATTTGGGTAAGAGTCCATCAGGCTAAATATAGCCACATTCCTCACTCCTGAACGGGTCATTTTCCAAACCTGGAAGCTGAGGTGGTCATGGAGATAGACGCCAGGACCCTGGTCACCCCGTGAATAGTGTGGCCACCGGACACCAGGCTGGCTTAGTAGAAAAGTCGTTGACTCAGTCACGGCAGGTGGGACAAGCTCTCTTGGCCTCGGGCACCCCGCTTCCCTCTCTAAGCCCCACTCTCCTCATCCGGGAAGTAGGAAAAACAGTGTAGCAGGGCTGAACCTTCCTCTACAATTGAGGTGCTCAGGAAATGTCATCCTTTTTCCTAGAAATCAACGTTCTCTTGATTCTGAGCCTGTGTCCCTCTGGATGGGGAGAACCTCATCCTCAGTTATTCTCAGTGCTCTCTGTTAGCCTGCCTGCCCTGGGCTTGGGCCAGGCTCTGCGTCTCAGGCAGCGCTAAGGGTCCCGGGTTACAGGTGCACTGTCCACCCGAGATGAGGCCATATTGTTCCAGGCCCATGGTCCCCTCAGGCCCGCCCCCCACTGTCTCCATGCCAAGTTGAAGGGGCGGGAATCCTTGGCAAGGTGGGACCCTGCTTTCTTGGGGGGTCCTGGGGCCTCCTCCCAGACCCTGCTACATCTTTAGGGCATGATGAGGAAGCAGACCCCAGACCAAGTCTACCCTAGAGGCTTCTCGACCCTACGGGGAATCTCTGTTTTCCCTGTGAGATGGCTCTGTCTCTTCAACCCTTTTCCACATGGTGGGTTCAGGCTTTAGAAAGCAAAGGCCTGGGGCCCTGGCACAAACCTCTCCTGAGGCCGGAGGCCCACCATTGCTGTCTGCTTAAGGGAGCAAGAAAGGGGACGAATCCAGGAGGAAAACAATCATTAATGTTATGAAAGTATCTTATAATAGCAGCACCCAGCCAGCCTGCTTCGAACACTTGCTGTGAGGCCCGCAAGCACGAAGGGCTGGGTGCGGATGCCCATCCGGAGCCCCGCCCTACCCAGCCGAGCCCTCTCCAAGCACCCGGGTTCCCTCTCCTTCAGCCAAACCCACTTCGGCTCCTTGAAGCAAATGTGCCTTAAAGAGTTAGCAACAAATATGAAAGAATGCCCTCCCACCAGGAAGATTTGTATCCTAACAGACCACAAGGGGTTGACCCTAAGGAAGGCGACTCAGGCCCAGGTGATGGGGAGGGTGTGTGGGGGCAGGCCTCCTTCCCAGGGAGCCCTTTGACTGAGCCATTCTGACTCCTCCGTCAGCCCTGCTCTAGGCTGCTATGGCTCTTTCTAAGCCCTCCAAGGGGGCCGCTGGGGCCCTGGGGGCCTGGAGTCCAGTCCAGTCTTCCTGCTGGCCACAGAGTTGGGGCAGGGATGGGGAGGAAGAGGGTGCGGTAACAGCTGCCTCTGTGGTCTCAGACAGGGACCAGCCAGCTCCCGCCATCTTCCCTCAGTGCCCAGTACAAGCCAAGGGGAGGAGCAGTCCCGTGGCAGGTCTGGCTGACCCTTATGGCTGGAAGACAGCCTGAAAATAGAGACAGTAGGACGGTGAGGGAAGTGCAGTATGAGCCCTGCTTTTTCAGCCCAGGACTTCAGGAGCATCCAGCTGTAACGCCCCCAGGAGCAGGTACAAGGCCTGTGGGTCTGGGCCATATACCAGGCCTACCTCCGGCCAAGAGGGGCCCCCAAAAGCCCCGGGTAGAGGTCTGTCTGTGGAGAGACCAGAACTCCTTGAAAGGGACATGTGGCAACGAAGGCCCTTGAAGGAAGCTTGTAACAAAGCTCATCTCACAAAGTCAGACGGGCTCACGGTCTTCCCACGAGGTCAGGAGGGTCAGGGGATCAGAGTTATCTCCCCCGTTTCAGAGCCTGGGGTGTAGTGTCCCTTCTTAGGAATAGAGACCCCGCGGCTACGCCTGTATTGATTCTGCACCCAATTCCGATGTGTATCTGGGGGGTTTGCCCGCCAAGCAACGCTCTCACACCAGCTGGGCGTCCGACAATGTGAATAAATTCTGACACTGTCTACCTGGACGGAACATCAGATCTCACAGGTTAAGGACTCAGTCCTATAAGATGGACTCCACCACCCCCGACTTCAGAAGCCAATAGCAAGTCCAAGTTGTTATCCGTGCTTCTGGCAGACAGGCTACGGACGGGAGATTCCAATGACCCTCCCCTTGGGTTTGATTCATTCCCTAGAGTGGCTCACAGAACCCAGAGAAACATTTTACCTACTAGATCACTGACTCATTATAAAAGGATGTAACTCAGGAACAGCCAGATGGAAGAGATGTATACTGTGGCCTCAAGGTATGGGGGAAAAGGGCATGAAGCTTCCATGCTTTCTGAGTGTTCCACTCTCCCTGCATCTCTGCTGTTCACCCACCCAGAAACTCTCTGAACCCTGTCCTTTTGGGTTTTCACGGAGGCTTTATTACATAGGCATGATGGATTTTTTTAAATCATTGCCCATTGGTGATGGATTCAACCTTTCTCTCCTTTCCCCTCCCTGGAGGTTAAGGGGGTGGGACTGAAAGTTCCAACCTTCTAATTACATGGTTGGTTCCTCTGGTGGCCAGTCCCCAAGCTTAGGTGAGTTCCACAAGATGAGAGTTGTCACTCTCATCACTTAGAAAATTCCAAGTGTTTTAGGAACTCTGTGCCATTAACAAGGATGAAGACCAAATTTGTATTTCACATTATAAATGCAATATCAGCACCTCTCTTTAAATTTTGCTGCAGGAGAGATGATGATTTTTGACTGTTTTTTTTTCATTCATTCAACAAACATTTCTTGAGCACTTGCTCCGTGCCAATCAGCACGGAATGCTCTACAGCAGAGATTCTCCGATGATTTGTGGGGAAAGACCAATTTGTTGCTTCCAATTTGCAGTCCACTGTGGACTGGGAGGGCGTGCTGCTTCGTGGGACCGCTTCAGAGCGCGCACCCTGTGAGGCTCACCAAGCCCAAACTGAGCCTATAGTCCACCCATGTGCTGGGAAGTTGTGGCGAATTGCTATAACGATTTCCAAATGCTTGTTTTCCATGGCTGCACTTGTCTCAGAGCAATAACAGTAATTCGTGGACAGCCCCGGTCTCCAGCCTGGATCTGGAGAAGCAGTGCACTAAGGACACTGGCTCATTCCTCTGATCACAAAGATTGGTGTGGCGGGTACTGTTCTAGATGCAGGTGACACAGCAGTGGACAAAGCCAAGGCCCTGCTCTTATGGACCTTAAATTCAGGCCAAGGGAAAGAGTTAAAAGAAAAAAAGAATTATATGGTGCACTATGTGGTGATCACTGCTGAAAAGGAAAACAAAGCCGGGTAAGGAGATAGACAGGGGGGAGGGGGCGAGGGGCATCAGGTGCGCCTCGGTGATAAGGTGGCATTCAAATGGATCCAAAAGAAGACAGTGAGCCAAGAGGTTATCTGGGAAGAACATTCCAGGCCGAGGGAAGAGCAGGGGCCAAAGCCCTGAGCTCATTTCAGCGGCGCATGGGGAGAGCAGACACTTGTAAGGGCAAGGAGTCAAAATCATCGCTGGGGGTGGGGGTCCAACCACAAAACCTTCCCCACCCACCACCACCAGAGACTCTGAGCAGCCTTCTGTACAGGGAGACCCCTGCCCCCCCTACCCAAATACCACTCCTGAGGGGGAAACGTACATCTCTCCTGTCTACGCGGCAGAAAAACCATGGAGAATCCACAGTTGAGAATACACATGGTCTCAAGAAGGTTGCAGTTTGGTGAAAGGCGGTGAAGAACAGCATAGTATTACAGGGGAAGGTGAGGACACCCAGAACTTAAACTCTCCTTGTGCGGGATTAGAAGGACTTTCTTAGATGACAGGTCTTGCTTGGGTGACGGGCCGCAGGTAGGTTCTGGGCAGAGGGGCCGCTGTGAGCGAAGGCACGGAAGCTGGGGAAAGCTAGGGGACCTGAACGTCCTTGCACGTGACTGGTGGGGAGGCAGCAGGCCACGGGGAAGCCAGGGGGGTCGGCAGGGCTCGGGTCAGAGAGGGCCTTGCACGCCAAGGGAAGGCATTGGGTTTTTTCTGGTAAGCAGTATGGAGCCATTGGAGAATGCGGGCCAGCGGATGGTCAGATCTCTATGGAGAGGGGACCAGGGTGGCAGTGAGGGCGGCAGGCTGGGTAAGCGTGAGAGCCAGCAAGGCCAGGGCAGTGCAGAAGCAGGGGAGGAGGTGGGTTCGGGAACCGTCAGGGAATAAAAAGGTCTGGACTTGGTGGGCGGTGGGACCCAGTGGAGAGTGATGGGCAGCACCCGGAAGGACCCTGGGTTCCTGGCATGGGCAGCTCGGTGCCATTGACTGAGACAGGGACAAAGGAGGGAGAGCGAGTGCAGGGGCAAGAGGAGTTCAGTTTTAAGCATGTTGAATTCAAGGTAGGACAGAGGCAAGAGCTGGTGAGCCACCCGCAGACGTGACCTCAGACAACAGGTCTGCGGAAACCGAGAGAACAGGGCGCAAGCAGGGAACAGACTTCCACGAGGGGCCCAGGTCTCTCATCAGAATAGCTGTGATGTACTGAGCTTTTGGAACCTGCCAGGCAACTGTAGGCACTTCCTTGCTGGATGCCATTTATTCCTCAAAAGGACTCTTGCGGGGAGCAGGCTTATCTCAGTTGTACAGTGAGGAAGGCGAGATTCACAGAGGTTAGGAGCTTGTCCAAAGGCGCGGAGCTGATGAGAAACCTTGTGCGGCATACCTGCTGCCTCCCACCTGCTGATGGCGGCCTCTCGAGGGGGCGCCGGAGGGAACTGGGATGGTTTAAGGAAGGTCGATAACTTTGATCTTAGGGAAAGAGAACCGGGGCTTGCCTGCTGTCTCCAGTCCAGCATTTAATAAATATCTGTGGCATGAATGTGCCTCATTCCTCTGTGGAAGGCTGAGCCCCGGCTGGCGGGGCCACGGGGCAACCCAATGAGACATGGACAACACTGTCCCAAAACTCAAGAAGGGGCATATCCTGGGCGAGGGCCCATGTTATGTGCACACCCGGGGGAGTTCCAGGAGCTCTGGGATCAGGCCGGGTCAGTGCCGTAGGGAGAGCTGGGCCTCGGAGCTATCAGGCTGTGGAAGCCGAGCGACCCCAAGTGTGGCCCGCGGCCCTCGACAAGCGCCCTCAGGGCCTAGTGGCTGCCGGACAAACAGTAGCAGGTGCAGGCGGCTCTCCCATGGACGTGACTGGCCGCCCAGCCTGTGAGCACCATGACTATTTTGGGCCCGGTTTTCCCTCCCTTCAACCCCACTTCAAGCGTCTTGCCCCTGGGGTTGCAGCCACTTAAATATGTAAATGCTGACTTGACTTCAGCCTCTTCCCTACGAGTTTTCCTCACTAGTGTGCCTGACTCCCAGGAAGCCTGCCCTGCCCAGGAACGGAAGGACCCAGCTCATTCCAAGGAGACCCTCCATGGTTGCGCCCCACTCCACCTCAGCAGGGAGCTGCCCAGACTGCCCTTTGCAGCTCTTCCTGGAGCGAGGTGCCCCATGATCCCCACCTCATGTTCCCATTAAGTACAATTCCTATAAACAGGCCTGTTAGGGGCGCCTGGGTGGCTCAGTTGTGTCCAGTTCTTGGTTTCGGCTCAGGCCATGATCCTGGGGTCTTGGGATGGAGCCCCGTGGCAGGCTCCTCACTCAGCGGGGAGTCTGCTTGAGGATTCTCTCCCTCTGCCCCTCCTCCTGCTCATGCTCTCTTTCTCTTTCTCTCTCTCAAATAAATAAATAAATCTTAAAGCAAACAAAGCGAAACAGGCCGTTAGTAGAATGGCATTCCAGAAAAAGAATGGAAGAGAAAGGAAGCTTTGGTATTACAAACTGGTGGGAGGAATTAGGGGTGAGGTTAAGGAAAGTAGGCTCAGTCCATTGTGCCTCAGTTTTCTATAGAGAAGGGGAAATTATGCTCTCAGGAAACTTCTCTGAATGACAAGTTGGGAGGTTTCTAGGACCGTATCTATATCAACGGGCCATTTGGTGACCTCTTCCCTTGCTTCCCACACTTACCACTTGGAAGTAAAAAATTCTCTTCCAAATCATTAATAAGGTGGCCTGTCTCCTGATCTGGCTCCATCCGGAATGAAGGAACTATGAATTCATAGTATGAGTTAGGCCTCCCTGGCGTGCTGATAGAGAGGCCCTGGTCAGGGGGAGTGCTTTCCCGGGTGTGGGTGTTGGTGACTAATGGTAAGAGAGGGCTTGGGGTGAGGCACAGCCCCCCCTTGTTGGTCAGCTCCAGAGGGCCAGCCAGCTTCTCTCTACATGCCTCCCAGGGTCGTGCAGTGCCTCCGGTCCCATCAGCAGCAGGCTGCGCAGACACCCCCTCGGGAGACTGTGCTTGTTTGGGGAGACCTGGAGGGATGGGACGCAGGGCTCTTGGAAGCCCCCAAGCCAGGGTTCGGTCGGCTGCAAGGAGAGCAGTTTCAGCCTGGAGTCTTGGCAGAGGGGACTCTGCCTTCTCCTTTACAAATAGCTCTCCCGGGCCCCGAGGAGGGGGAAGGGTGACTGGGCCCAGGAAGGGGTATCTGAGAGGATCAGAAGACCGGGCTCCAGGGGCAGAACCTGGAGGGGTCACCAAGGCCTTCCGCAGGGCGGGGCTGAACTGAAACCCCGCCTCTTACCTGCGGGGCCTCCTCCATCCCCGGCACGCCCCGATTCCCCTCACCCTGAGTGAGAGTGTGTGGCCGCCGGCAGGCAGCTGGTGTGGGGCTGTAGGACACGCAGGGGAGGTTCCAGAAAACTCAGTTAAAGGTCAGACCCTGGTAAGATCAGCCCGGAGAGGGCCATCTGGGGTTCTGAGAAACGCTCCCCCTCTCCGCCGCCGTGCCCACCGTCAGTCCTCAGGATGGTGCGAGAAGAAAGATGCCCAAACCGGAAACCACCTGGGGACCTTTCCTTTGAGGGCTGCCCAGACCATTCATTTATTGATCCGATTCGAGGCCCAGGAAGAAGCATAATGAAAGAAATGAACAAAAATCCGCACACTTTATGGAGTTTGTTTTGAAGGGGGTGAGATAGGAAATGAACGAGATAAAAAATATATATATGGTATTTTTAGCTAGGAATAAGTGCTAAGAAGACAAACTAAAACAGACAAGAGGAACAGAAAATGTCAGAGGTCCCTCATATTGTACTTGTGGGGCCAGAGAAGGCCTGGGTGAGGGATGAATCTTGAGTAAAGACCTGTAGGAGGGGAGGGAGCTGGCAACGTGGGAATGTGTGGTGGAGATGTGGGGGATGGGGGTAGAGGAATTCCAGGCAGAGGCAACAGCCAGTGCAAATGTCCTGAGGCGGGCGCATCGGAGGAACTGCGTGCCTGGAAGAGAAGTCAGGGTGGCTCAAGGATGCACTCAGGATGCACAGAAGAGTGGTGTGGCTGTGTTTGCTTCCACAGGAGAAACTGGAGTATTTCTTCCTCATTGTGTTCTCGATTGAAGCCGCCATGAAGATCATCGCCTACGGCTTCCTCTTCCACCAGGATGCCTACCTGCGCAGTGGCTGGAATGTGCTAGACTTCATCATTGTCTTCCTGGGGTGAGGCCCCCGTGTGGGGCGTGGGGTTTGAGGTCAGAGGGGCTCTCTGAGGCCACTGTGCCCACCACCCCCGCCAGCATCCCAGAGGCAGGATGAAACCCCAAGCATTGTGCCAGGGGGCAGCCTCTGGAAGGGCAGGCCCCTGCAGAGATGTGGCCAGGGTTGGGGGAGAGTGCAGCATTGCCAGCTCACACAGCCCTTCCCCAGCTAGGCACTCCACGTTCCTTTATTCTTCTCCCATCACACACAATTGGAAATGATGTACGTGCTTTCAGTGGCCAGCAGTTTCTGGACGTTTATAAATCTCTCAACCTTTATCATCTATTATTTCTTCCATGGACCTATACTAAGTACCTGTTATTTGGGTTCACAGAGATAGACATTTAGGAACCTGTATTTGTTGGCTGGGGCTGCCATAACAAAGTCCCACAGACAGGGGGCTCCAACAATAGCAATTTGTTTTCTCAGCGTTTTGGAGGCTGGAGGTCCGAGATCAAGGTGTTACCGGGTTTGGTTTCTCCTGTGGCCTGGGACTGTGGGTGGCCCCCTCCTCCCTGTGAGCACGTGGTCTTTCCTCTGTGCGCACGCTCCCCCGGAGGCCTCTCTGCGCACCCAAATCTCCTCTTCTTCCGACGATACCAGTCAGACTGGATTGGGGTCGACCCTCAAGGCCTCACTTAACTTAACTCTTTCAAAAGGCCCTGTCTCCAAATACAGCCACATTCTGAGGTACTGAGGGTTAGGGCTTCAACATACGAATTTGAGGGGCACACAATTCAGTCCATAACATAATAACCCCCATTGTAACAGGAGCATTTATTAAGCACTTACTATGTGTTTTACATGTAACATCTCATTTAGGTTCTTCAACACTCTCAGTTTTCCCATTTAAGGAGGCTAAGGCTCAGAGAGGTCAAGCAACCGGCCCACGGTCACAGAGCTAGCCAGTGACAGTGCCAGGATTCAAACCAAGGCGATCTTGGCTCCAGAGGCTGCTATTTAACCACGACGCTGCCCTTCGATTCAATAAACGTGATGTTGATTATTTACTCATTATGCTGTGCTGCTTTAGGCACCCTGGGGAAAACAGGATTCTGTGAATCAGCCTCCACTCTTAACGAGCTGCCTTGCTGGGAGGCCAGGACCAATGTATACAGAATAATGGAGTGCCGGAAAACAGTACCACCCAGTGCATCATTGCCACGGCAGAGTGTCCCAGGGTTTCGGTTGTCAAAGGAAGGATTCATAAAGAAGGGCTGGAGATGGACTTCAAAGGATAATGGGACTTTGAGTAAATTGAGAGGAGGAGCAGATGAGCAGGGAAGAAAATAAAAGGGCGTTGTCGGGAAGTGCAGCATGAGGAACAGTCACGGGGCGACCTAGCTCTGGGCTTTCTCCTCTGGGTCCCCACGGAGGCCACCGCTGCTTGTGACCTTCAGCCCACTGTGGGGTAGGCTCAGCTTGCAGGCTGGGGACCATGAATGCCTGTGGCACATGGACCTCAATTCCCTTCAGCTCCCAGATGAGACATTGCAGATGGATCCGTTACTCTTTTCCCTGAGTCTGAACTTGCCTCGGAATATTTTCTAATAAAATTTTCCAGACAGACATCACCAAATCCGAGTTAGTGGTTGATGAGAGTTGTCACCTCTCCACTAGGCCTTTCCACCGGTCCCCTGAGCACAGATGGGACACGGGGTCCCAGAGCCGCAGAACAGGGGCTTGTCTGACCATGGGGCCCTCTTCTCTGCCTCTTCTCCACTCCAGGGTTTTCACCGTGATTCTGGAACAGGTTAACGTCATCCAAAGCAACACAGCCCCAATGAGCAGCAAAGGGGCTGGTCTGGACGTCAAGGCCCTGAGAGCCTTCCGTGTGCTCAGACCCCTCCGGCTGGTGTCCGGGGTCCCGAGTGGGTGCCAGTGCCCCTGCAGACGCCCTTCCTCCTCTCCCAACCCTTTCCCTTGCCTGGCTCTGGGTCCCCCTCCCAGCTTGCTGTCCCGAGGCTTCCCAGGAGATAGAGAGAGGGAGGGCCAGGAGTCCAAGAGGGAAGAAGACTCCCCTTCCGTCCTCCCTGCTCGCCCTCTGCAGGCCTGCAGGTGGTCCTCAACTCCATCTTCAAGGCCATGCTGCCCCTGTTCCACATCGCCCTGCTCGTCCTCTTTATGGTCATCATCTACGCCATCATCGGGCTGGAGCTCTTTAAGGGCAAGATGCACAAGACCTGCTACTTCACTGGGACAGGTGAGCTCCCAAGGGACTGGGGAGGTGGGAGTGGCCCTAGGGCGACTTGAAGGGACAGCCGTCTCAGCCATTGAAGAACCCCCAGAACGAGGTCATTTCCTCCCACACCTGTTACCCTGAGGGGTAGGTCTCTCTTGGACAAGGGAAATTGGAGGAAGGACAGGTCTGTCAGGGTCAGTGATCAAGGGAAGCAGGCTGAGGGCTGGGCCACAGCCTGCTTTGAAGCACTCCCACCCTAGATCAGTGTGGTATCTCTGGGCTTTCTGGGCCAGTTGTGGATTGAGATGCAGGCTCAGGACAAGCCTGAATTTCTTTCTTTCTTTTTTTTTTTTTTAAGATTTTATTTATTTATTTGACAGAGAGAGACACAGCAAGAGAGGAAACACAAGCAGGGGGAGTGGGAGAGGGAGAAGCAGGCTTCCCGCAGAGCAGGGAGCCCGATGTGGGGCTCGATCCCAGGACCCTGGGACCATGACCTGAGCCGAAGGCAGATGCTTAACGACTGAGCCACCCAGGCGCCCCGAGGCCTGAATTTCTATTTGTACTTTTCTTTGCAGCCATCCCTTTTAGCTTTAATCTAAGCAGCCCCTCAGAGCAGGGGCCCACAGAGCGGGGTCTAAAGGGGATCTCAAGAAAGCACCCAAGAGCCAAAGTGTCATTTGTAGGGTTATCGGAGATAACGTATCTTGAAGCCCAAATGAACTTGAGCCAAGTCTTCCAAACCAGCCGTTCTCCAACTATTTGCCGTATGACTCTCTACGCTCTTAAAAATTCTTAATGACCCCAAAGAGCTTTTGTTAATATGGATTTTACTTATTGATATTCATTGATATTCATAAATAGGAAAACTGAGGAAAATGTCATATTAATTTATTAATTCATTTTAAAAGAACAGTGATTAGCCCATTACCTATGAACATAAATATCTTATTAAAAATAACTGTATTTTCCCAAACCAAGAACATTTAGTGAGAAGGATGGTACTGTCTTACATTTTATCTAAATCTCTTTAATGACTTAGCTTAATAGAATCTGCTGGACTCTCACAGCTACTTCTGTGTTCAGTCTATTGTGAAATCACATGTCACGTAGGCTCTAGAATACTGCACTCTGCATTCGTTGAAAGATTGGGAGATGAAATACTGTCTTGGCATTCTTATAAAAATAATTCTGACCAGGGGCGCCTGGGTGGCTCAGTCGTTAGGCGTCTGCCTTCGGCTCAGGTCATGATCCCAGGGTCCTGGGATCGAGCCCCACATTTGGCTGTCTACTCAGCTGGGAGTCTGCCTTTCCCTCTCCCTCTGCCTGCCACTCCCCCTGCTTGTGTTCTCTCTCTCTGTTAAATAAATACACAAAATCTTTTTTAAAAAATTAAAAAAAATAATTTGGACCAGGTGGGTGCCCTGAAAGGATATGGGTCCCCCACTCCAAGATTCAGTGCTGCCAGCCCGCTGTGTCAGTCTGTCTCGGTCAGAGCCTAGCTTCTACCAGGCTCTACAGGAATTGGGCATGGCACAAGAAAGAAGTGACTTCTATTAGGACAATCCCTCCCACCCAAAGCCCAGAATCTAACTCACCAGAATAACCCAGGATGGACAAGGCCGCCAAGATCTGCAGTATCTCCGGAGACTCCTCACTTCCCCAGGCCCACTGACAAGGGGACAGGCAACACAAGGTCCAAATCCAAGTCAAGACAGTGAACTCTGATAGAGCTTTTGGTGGTTCCATTCCTAGTCCCCTCCCAGCTCAGCCTCTTCATGTTCCTGTAACAATCTATGTCCTATAATTAGCATTATCCAGACAGAGAAGAGGAGGCTTTCTATCAGAGCCTTCAAACCAAATCTGGAGGTCTCCTCTGGTGTTCTCATGCGTTCTTGACTGGTGCCAGCCAGCAGTGCTCAAGAACATTTCTGGGATGGGAGTTACCTGACTTGAAGGGTCAGGGACCCACTCAGAGCTCAGAACTCATCGATGTTCTCCTCTCGCATCTCCAGAAGACTGAACCACTATGGTAAATATGGGTAAGGTAGGGCATTCCAGCTATGATGAGCTAATCGAATCTCTAAACACAATAGGAGACTAAAACATCCTGAGATAAAAGGGGATCCAGGATGTCATCCAAAGAGTACCATCCAGGGACACGGAAGGGATTGCAGCCTGTTGGGAACGTCGGCTAAGAGCCGACCCCCGCCCCTAAAGCTTCGCATCTCATGCAGCTCATCTCAGTCCCGCTGGGACATCTCCATGCCAGCTCCCAGAAGGAACTCAAGTCAGAACACGGGTGGCCCCACCCCACACCTCTGCCCCAGCCACACAGGTGCCTCGTTTTTAAAAGCTCTGTGGGTAGACATGACATTCAGGTTACACCTGCTCCATAGGGGGCACTTCATAGGAAAGTAATCCTCGAAGCCGACCCTCTGATGAGGCCCTGGGGCCCAAGATATGAGCACTGCTGCCTGTAGATGCCCATGGCCGGGCCGTGGCCCCAAGCAGCCCTCTCCTCTAGCACCATATGCTCCCGGGCAGCACTCCTTTGTGTTTCCGGCTGAGTGTGTTCTAGACCCAGTCCTCAGTGATTGTGGACCACTCTTCTCCTATTCTTGTCCACCTGCGCCTCTTATCTGACGCTCACGCTGCCTTCTGCCTCCAGATATCGTGGCCACAGTGGAGAACGAGAAGCCCTCACCCTGCGCCAGGACGGGCTCGGGGCGTCCATGCACCATCAATGGCAGCGAGTGTCGGGGCGGCTGGCCGGGGCCCAACCATGGCATCACCCACTTCGACAATTTCGGCTTCTCCATGCTCACCGTGTACCAGTGCATCACCATGGAGGGCTGGACCGACGTCCTCTACTGGGTGGGTCTGGCCCCGTGGCTGCAGAGCCCCCTCCCTTCATCCACAGGCTCACCTGGGGGCGGGGGGGAGGTGGGGCCTGATGTTCACTGACTCTAGGGTCCGCTGCTCTTTCTCACCCGTCCTTGGGAAACCGACACAGGGTGCGTGGCCCCCTTCTGGTCCCCAGCGTGTGTCCCAGCACCCTCTGGGCAGTCCCCACGGTACAACCTGTCTGTGCAGGACCTAAGAGGTGGGTGAGGAATGAAAACAAGGAATCCATGGGTTCTGGTCTCAACTGCTAACTCTCTCCGAAGCCTGCCTGAGGGTGACTCATTCCTGATGACCTAGAATCTCAGATTTCCCGAATGACCTAGAATCTCAGATTTCCTGAGGGATGAAGGGCCCTTTGAGTCTCTTTTTGCCACAGGGCAAGACTGCTTTCTGATATAAATATTATTAGATATCAGTTTCCTTGTCTATAAAATAAAAATACTACCTACATCATAGGGTAGTTATGATGGTTACTAGGCATATTAATTGAATTACAACAGTGCCAGCAACATGGTCAATGCTATATTAGTTTTCCTGTTGGAGTGTATTATTTATTGGGTGTTATCCAGAGATAGGTTGCATTTCTTATTTAATCCTCCAACGGTGGAAGCCATTGTTCCCACTTTACAGATGAGTAAACTGAGGCTCAGAGAGGTTCAGTAACTTGCCTGCCGTTATGGAGCCAGTGAGCAATAGATCCAAGAATTGAACTCTCATCCATCTGGCTCCGATCCCAGAACTCTTAACCACAATGTGACACTGCCTTTTGAGGAAAGGTTGTCAAACTGTCAGATGCTTGCAAACAGAAAGGATTAGTGCGAATAGTTCTTGTGAGCTCATATTATGGGAGCAAATTATCAAACATTTCAAGGGCCTGTCACATGTGTTATTTCGATTCTACTACAAGCCTGTGGGGGCAAGCACATATCACCATCCCCATGGACAGATGGGATAATATTCAGAGATGTTAGGTGACTTGTCTAGGGTCACAGAGCTTGTTCGTGAGAAGTTGGCCACGCTCAGGCCAAGACTTTTTAGTGTTTCTTCTGCTTTGAAAAATCTTAGCTGTAAAGAAACCACTTGGACAGAGAGTGTATGAGAAACTCCAGCCAGGGACGTGGATGGCTGGAGGGAAAAATGGGTCAGCCATGTCTGGGCCAAGTGGACAGTCAGCGAGTCTCCTTTTGAGAAGTCCTTCTAACTCCAGGTCCTAGGTCTTTGGAGAGGGAGGAAAGTCACCTCACTGGGCCCAGATGGCCTCTCTCCTTCTCCCCCAGGGTCAGGTGGAGCATGAGAGCCCTGAGTCTGGAAGGGGACCTAAGCCCTCGGGTCAGTGGACGGGACTCACACCTCTGCCTGGACCAGGTCAATGATGCCATCGGGAACGAGTGGCCCTGGATCTATTTTGTCACCCTCATTCTGCTGGGATCCTTCTTCATTCTCAACCTGGTGCTGGGTGTCCTGAGCGGGTAAGGAAGCTCACGGGCAGCTGGGAGGAGAGGGAAGAAGAGAAGAGGTGAAGAGGGGTGGAGGGTGGGAGGGAGAAGGGGCAGCTGGGGTGGGGGTGGGGAGGAGGGTAGGAAGGAGAAAAAGAGCCGGAGGGAGAAGGAGAGTAGTGGGTAGAGGAGGAGGGCAGGGAATGGGGATTAGAACCTGCGCTATCCCTTCTGTCAAGAGCATGCTCCTGGGTTAGCAAGGGAGATATAGAAGATAAACATAGGAGCCCCTTCATTTTTAATTCTTCTTCCTTCTCCTCAAGCCTTCTCCCATCCTTTCTTCCTCTGTCCCTCTGCACCCACACTCCCTCTGAGTGAAGCCCCTAAGATCCCAGCCTCCTGCCCCTGGATGTGCCTGAGCTGATGCTTGGCATTAGGAGGCAGTGCAGCCTTCATGTGAGGCACCTGACTCTGGAGCTAGACTCTCCAAGCGTAAATCCGTGCACTACTGCTTGGTGGCTGTGTGACGTTGGCCTAATTACCTAACTTCTCTGTGCCTCAGAGTCCACATCTCTCAAGTGGGAGTAATCTCATAGCGTTGTTGGGAGGATTAAATGAGTTAATACATATGAAGGACTTAGAACAGAGTCCAACACATAATGAGCGCTAAGTACTAACGGTCATTATTAATGAGAGAGGTTCTCTCTGTGACGGCTCCACCTCGGCCACAGTGGACAGTCGAGAAGTGACTGTCTGCCCCCTTCCCCATTGCCATCACCCCCCTCCAGAAGCTTCCCTCCAGGCATTGTGTAGGCAGAATTCAGGGGGTTCTGTGAACTCGAATAAGAAAAACTTGTCTTTCTTTTTTTTTAACTCTCTTTGAAGTTTAATGTTGCCTTTCATCAGGCATGGAGACAACATGCCACAGTAGTGGTTTTAGCGCTATGACTTGTCCCAGTAGAAACCCCACGTCACATTACAAATGTTGCAAATAGTGCCTACACTCATTACTACTTTGAAACTATAAAGATCGGCAGCTAGATGTTGCTAGTTAATGAGTTAATAAAGAAACATACGTGGTACTTTATCACAATTTCTTTATAATTCAATAACTGTATTTTAATATAATCGATTCCTTTGTAACGAGATAGTTTTATTTTGTGTATTTTACAACATTATTCTGAGGAGGGACCCATAGGTTTCATGGGACTACCCAACGATCCACAGCACGAAAAGGTACAGGGGCCCTGCCAGGGGCCTGCCCCCGGGAGGGCGGTGCAGAGAGCTGAGCTGCTCAAGTCACAAGCCCGTCGCTGTGCTCCAGTCTCCCTCTCTCTCCACCCTGCTTAGTGGTAAGGGCTGCCTCTACTGGTCTGAAGACCCCTTGCTGGCCCTCAGGTCCCTTCCTTCTAGTGCTGCCAGCTGGTTTCTTCTAGACTCAGGAGATTTCCCTCCAGGCCTGAGGTCTGTAAGCACAATTACGTTTCCACGGTAGCTTCAAGGTCAGGGCAGCATGGAAAATGTGAGGATCCGTGGCTGATTCTGTGAGAGCAATGGGCTGTCATGTCATTAACCCCTAATATCCAAGGTAACCCCAAGACGAGGTAGGGTGAAATGTCAGATGGGAGGAGCAGAAAGCAATGAGAAAGGCAGGCCGCGTGGGAGGGGATGGTGAGGGGGCATGAGAGGGCCTGCCCCTCCGTCACCTGGAAGGGCACCTGGACCCCAGGTGACCCCCTGGGCCAGAAGGCAGGGACACACCCAGCCACAGAATGTGCTCTCTCTGTCCTTAGGAAGCTCAATCCTCCTTCACCCCCTTTCTTTTTTCTCCTCCCTCCCCTGTCTCCCCTGTTCCATTTCAGGGAATTCACTAAGGAGCGGGAGAAGGCCAAGTCCAGGGGAACCTTCCAAAAGCTCCGGGAGAAGCAGCAGCTGGAGGAGGACCTCCGGGGCTACATGAGCTGGATCACGCAGGGCGAGGTCATGGACGTTGAGGACTTGAGAGAAGGTTCGGGCCCAAAGGCATGGTCAGCATGCCCTCCCCACCCCTGAGCTGTCCCTCGCAGTCAGCGCCCGTAGGGAGCACTGCGTCAGGGAACCTCCTGTAAGCCTGGAAGGCCCACGGAGCAGGTATAATGTTACCATCTTGCAGGTAAGAAAACTCAGGCCCTTAGAGG
Source organism: Eumetopias jubatus (assembly GCF_037043125.1). NCBI lineage: Eukaryota > Metazoa > Chordata > Mammalia > Carnivora > Otariidae > Eumetopias > Eumetopias jubatus. The sequence continues at coordinate 29,149,472 of NW_028274818.1, forward strand.
GTGAGTGACTTGCCTAAAGCCTTACACCTGGAAATGAGAGCATCCAGGTGTGCCCGGGTTTCTCCCTGGAGTACGAAGAACCATGCCACCTGTCCATACCAAACCCCTGCAGGTGTGGGCTCTTTCTTGGGCTGGGAGCGCACAGGGATTCAGGCCCACCTAGGGCCCGTTGTCACCGTTGTCTCTGGTCAATGGTCCCTTTCCCAGGGTGCCCAGCCTAGGTGTGTCCAGCCCAGAGGGGCCCAGAAGACTGGTCCGTTCTTTCTCTCTTGTTCCCAGGGAAGCTGTCTTTGGATGAAGGAGGCTCCGACACAGAGAGCCTGTATGAAATCGAGGGCTTGAACAAAATCATCCAGTTCGCGTGAGTATCCACCCTTCTCCTCAGAGTCTTCCCAGCCTCAGAGCTCCTGGAGATATGGAGTTAGAACCCACTTACTGTTCCCCATTTACTGGGCTTTAGAGTCACATTCCCATCCCTTAGTGCAACCAGAGGGCACTCAGCAGATGACCTAATTATATACTACCTCAGGAAGAAAGTGGGAGCCTGCCAGAGGGCAAGGAGAGAATTTGGTTGCTACCCTCTGATCAGAGTGGCGTTGGCAGGGTAATTCGTCCTGGAAAGCTCTGCCTGGGAAGAGGGAAGGTGTGTGCTGCAAAGAGGTAGCACGGAGAGCTTTGCAGGAAGGAGGCTGGCTCCCCCACGAGTCTGGCTCCAGGCTCAAGGGCCTTTGTCTCAAGAGGAAGATGTGTTTGTTTGGTTGGCCACTTCCTCTCACAAATTCATACATACTTGTGATTTTGAAAGATCAAACAATAGAGAAATACATCAAAGAAAAGATGAAGGTCCCCACTGCCCTTCAAAGAGGTAACCATGGCAACAGATGTGTATCCCTCCAAGACCTTTGCTATGTTTTTATCTCTTACACACACACACACACACACACACACACACCCCAGGTTTTTTGTTTTGCTTGGTTTTTTTACATGAAAGGGTTCTTTATGTTAACTACGGTCACTACAGAGCCTAGAACAGTGCCCGGCATCCAAGAGGTACTGCCAAATATTTGATGAATAAATGAATATGATATACATAGTAGCTAGTAACTTATTTTTAACTTAAAACACGTCTTTTTTTAAGACTTTAATTTTTTTTTAGAGCAGTTTTAAGTTCATGGCAAAATTGAACAGAAGGTACAAGAGATTTCTCATATCCCCCAGCCACCACACATGCACAGCCCATTAATCAACATCCCCCACCAGAAAGCCGTGGTTTACCTTGGGGCTCACTCCTGGTGCCATACACTCTCATATATACATATGGCAAATGTATAATGACATGAATTCATCATTCTAATATCATTCAGAGTATTTTCACTGCCTTAAAAATCCTGTGCTCCGCCTACTCATCCCTCCTCCCCCCACCCAGCAACTAACAACTGATCTTGTTATCGTTTCCATAGTTCTGCCTTTTCCAGAATGTCATATATTTGGAATCATACAGTATGTAGCCTTTTCAGACTGGCTTCTTTCACTCAGTGACTGAGCTTTAAGTTTCCTCCATGACTTTTCCATGACTTTTCCATGGCTGGATGGCTCACACACCTTTGTTTGGTGTATCTTCGGATGTGAAGTATACCACAGTATGAATATGCCATAAAATATTAATCTTTGCAGGTTTTGGCAACACAAACAGCACCACAGGAACAGTCATGCATAAGTATGAACATTTCCACCAGGCAGCTTCCTAGAAATAGAATTGCTGGGTCAAAGTGTATATAGTTTTAAACCTTGGTCAACGCTGCCAAATTGTTCTCCAAAAGGCTGCAATGACTGTGACAGTGCCCTTTCCACACACCCTCACCAACACCAGATATGATTAATCCATTACAGAATTGCTTTTATCATGAGCAAAACTGCCCTCCCCCCCACCATGGGCTTTAATTAAAATGAAAGTGTGTGGGGCCCCTGCTGTTTGGCGGGCGTTGTGCTAAGCATGGTTGTTTGCGTTATCTCTAACTACCCCCCCCCCCCCCCGCCCCGAGGCTGGCATCGCTATCGTTCTCCTTTGCAAGAAGAACTTCACTAGTAAGAGGCAAGACTTTAAATCGGTCTGGCCCTGCGGCTCATGCCCGCAGCGTCTCCCGTGTGGCCGGAGGAGAGAGCGGGCCATCAGACCAAGTCTGGCTGGAGTCTGTCTGAAGGCGCTCCCAGAAAGGTGGGCGCTCGGAGTGAGGCCGCTCTTTGCCTCCAGCCTCCCGTGTCTCCTCTCCCAGTCGCCACTGGAGGCAGTGGAACCGCATCTTTCGCTGGAAGTGCCATGATGTGATCAAGTCCAAGGTCTTCTATTGGCTGGTGATCCTGGTCGTTGCCCTCAACACCCTGTCGATCGCCTCCGAGCACCACACCCAGCCTCTGTGGCTGACCCACTTGCAAGGTGAGACGCAACAGAGTGAAGCCGCGAAGAGGACAGATGAGGGCGATGGCCAAAGCCAGCCAGTAGCACCTCAGGTTTGGCAGAAGACGTCAGGCAGATATTGACATTGTTGTCTAGCAATTACAGGCTGGTAGTACTTTTTTCCTTATGGCATTACCAGGGGGCAATAAGAGCAACTCGTTGGGAAGCCCAGGCGTCCGGGTAGATGATTACAATTTCGGATACCGAACATAAGGATTACCAGCAATCTAGATCTCCAAGCATCCAAGTTCAAATTCTACTCCCCAAACAGCAATCTCGCACCAACTATTTATTGCATGCATACTATATGTAAGGCATAGAAAAAGAACTCAGGTGCGGAGAGAATTAATATACTGCTTTTGCCTTGCAGGAGCGTTCTTAGCCAGAGGAGAAGATAGATGCTCACGAATAATGTCAAGTCCATAGAGGGAGGGCAACAATAGAGGCAAATATGAGGTAGCAAGAGAAGGATAACAGGGGAGGAATGTTGGAGCTCCATCGATCTTAAAGAATAAGTAGATGAGCCCCCCCCCCACCAGCAGTCAAAGGGAGGGGAGTATTCCCACAGAAGGAACAGGGGGGTGCCAAGGTGTGAACATATAGAACAGTATGGAGAATTCAGGGAGCTGTAAGAACTTCATATGGGACTGAGAGCAGCAGGAGGGGTGTTTGTGCATAGAGGCCCTTAAATACTTGAGTAAAATGTGGGGACTTTAAGCCTCAGGCGATGGGAAACTAATGAAAAGTTGTCAGCAGGAATATAACACGATCAGACCGGAGTTTCTGAAAGATCAGCTTTGGTGGAGGTCAAGTCAGCCTCATCCCCGTGATAGATGTTCCTCTGCGTGTGGAGCTCTGGACTGCAAAAAGGCAGAGACTAAGAGAAAAGGGAGACCAGTCCCAACATAGTGGACCAAACTAAGCGCACTCCCCACTATAGACACATAGCAATGCTGCCTAAGTCATAATAATAATATTTCAAAGAAAGGCGAGGAAATCCCTGGATGGCAGAAATGAAGAAACCACTGAAAGCCAGAGCAGTGAGCTCATGAGTTGATTTCCAGGAACATTCTAGACCTAGAACTAAACCCTAAAGGGTGGCGGTTGGGTTCTTAATGCACATGCAGGGACAGGAGACTGGTCCCACAGCCTGGGTGAGGTGAGGAACAGAACTGACCCCCTGCATAGAGCCAGAGCCTAGAGCTGCCCCTATGTGAGGGAAGCAAAAATTTCACCGCATTGAGTCAGGGAAAGAAGGTGGAAGTTTATCTGTGCTAGAGGCTCTGGGAATAAGGAAAAATGTCTCACGTGAAAAACTGAAACCCAATCTGTGCCCTGTAAAAGTATGGGGTCCAATTTGCACTGTTCCATATGGTATAGGGATCCTAAGCTAAGATAGTAACATAAAAAACTAGTCACAGGCAAGTGAAACCCCGGTGGTGCCCAGCAGAATCAAACACAAGCCACCCCTTAGGGATGCTTCTCAACCCAAGACATACAGAATTCCTGCAGGGAAAATGTTTCCCAAAGAAGAGCTCACAACAAAACAATCACAAACCAAATTAGGAAGAGGGCCACCCTGAGGAAGAATTATCAAGCACAACCAACAGGAGTTAGCGACCCCAGGAGCCTGAAGTAGTAGAACAGTACAAAAGACACTGTGCTTAAAGTGATGAAAAAGGTAAAAGAAGGAATATAACTAGAAACGAAGACTGTCTTTTCCTATGGGAAGGAGCTAGGAAAAAATGCACTAGATCAGATGCACGCATGCATACATTCATTGCCACCGATCTTCTCGAGATCCCCTTGACTTTGCCAAGGATTGCCAATGCACTGTCAATGCCCAAATGTGGACAAGATGTGAGTACTGTCCACCAAAAGGAGTCAGAGATTTGAGGTTCCTGACCTATGCAGATAAATGGATGGTAGTGCCACTTACTGAGATGGGGAAGGCAATCAATGGCTGGGTGTATTTGGGTGTGGGGGAGGATGGGCAGTACTCAGCAACTTAGTCTTGGGCATGTTGAGTTTGAGGTACCTTTGAGATATCCCAGTGGAAATGTCAAGAAGACAGATAGAAAAACAGGTCTGGAACTCAATGGAGAGGTCTGAGTTGAAGAAATAAAATTCAGGAGTCATTGGCAGGGATGGCCATTGAAGCTACAGTCTTAGAAGACAGCACCAGACCACCAGAGGATAGTATATGCTAAATGTACAGCTCAAGGTCAGCCTCCAAAGATTAGGTAAAGACTTGCATCTGCAGAGGAAGCTTGGGAAAAGCAGGAGAAGCAGAAGAAATCCAGAGGGATATGGGGTCACAGAAGCTAAGGAAAGAGAACATTTGAAAAAGCAAGGCTGGGCAACTGTGCCCAGGGCTTCTGGGAGGTCAGGAAAAAATGAAGGTTAAAATGCCCATTGGATTTAGCGACCTGGAAGTCATTGGTAAGCCTGAGAGTTTGTTGGTGATGTGATCAGGTGGACCCAGTTAGGTATGAGTTAGAGAGCAAATAGGGCAGGGCAGGGTGGGCAGAAGTGAAGGGATCCAAGTAGATAACTCTCTGGAAGTTTGGCGGTGATAGGGAGGACAGAGCTAGGGCAGGAGCTATGGGGAAAATGGGAGAGACTTGGGCATTTAAAAATGGTGATGGGAGAATCCAGTTGAAAGAAGTTAAACACACAGGAAAGAAAAGGGATCGACAGTGGATTTTGTGAGGTGGGGGTTGGGGGGTGGACAGGTTGGCTTTGGACAGGTGGAGGGCCCCCTCCTCCAGCAGGAGAGAAGGACGTGTACAGTAATGAGAGTGTGGCGGAGCTTAATTAACTTAAGTGAAATTAAAAGTAGTAAGACTCAACTTGAGTTAAACGTGGTATGGTTTAGCGTTTGAGAAATTTACGTCAGCGTCCCTTCAAAGGGCAAACATTTGCCAGGTTTTATGGATTTTGAGAGTGGAAAAGGGATGATGTTTTGGAAACATGGTGAGGGTGTTTGGGGCGGAGGGCTCGGCCAAGGCAGAGGCCTGGAGGCAGGGCAGGGAGGGAGAGAGAAAGAGAGAGAGCAACGCTGAGGCTGGGCCGCCCACCCTGCAGACGTGGCCAACCGAGTGCTGCTGGCCCTCTTCACCATCGAGATGCTGATGAAGATGTACGGGCTGGGACTGCGCCAGTACTTCATGTCCATCTTCAACCGCTTCGACTGCTTCGTGGTGTGCAGCGGCATCCTGGAGATCCTGCTCGTGGAATCGGGTGCCATGAGCCCCCTGGGCATCTCCGTGCTGCGCTGCATCCGCCTCCTTAGGATCTTCAAGATCACCAAGTGAGCACTGGGCGGTGGGCAGTCGCGGCTCCCGGGGCGGGGGGGCCCAAGCGGACAGCGTGCCTGGTCTGGTCCACACGGGTTTGTTCCCTGGGGTCTGGGGTCTGGGGTCTGGGCAAGTTCACATGTGGCCTCTTGCCCAGGACTTGCCTCCCTCCTTGAAAGAAATGACTTTCCCCTTTTGACCTAATTCCTTTACTTTTTCCTCCTTATCTCTTACCATCTTGTGGCAGGGCAGGGATGCAGGGGGGCGTGGAGAGGAGGGAGGAAAGAGCGTGGGAGAGGGAGGAAGGAGAGGAAGATGAGAGGAAAGGAGAAGTGGGGAAAGGCGATGGAAATGAGGAGGCAGAATGAATAAGGAGGGAGGGAGCGTGGTGAGGGAGCAGAGATGCGCTCATTGGTTTCCCAGGGTTTACTGGGCACCCGCCTGAGCTGGGGACTGTGCTAGGCACAGGGGGTGCAGGGGTGGCACGGGAGAGACGTGGTCCTTACTCTCATGGGGTCTACATTTCTGGTGGTGTGACCGGAAGGTAGCCAGCAGTCGTACTAAGGAATACGAAATGACGAACCACGAGAAGTGCTCAGGAGGGCAGAAAGAGTAGGTGTGCAGCTTTGGTCTGGGGGCCTCCCGCCCAGAGGCTGCCCCTTTTCCCTCTGTGTCCCCTCAGGCTGAGCCTTTGCCCTAGCCTGGCCAGACCTCAGGCAGTCCGCGGAGGGGGCGCTGGAGGGGGGTGCTGCTCCGCTCCACCTGTGACCCTCTGCCTTCAGGTATTGGACGTCTCTGAGCAACCTGGTGGCATCCCTGCTCAACTCCATCCGCTCCATCGCCTCCCTGCTGCTGCTGCTCTTCCTCTTCATCATCATCTTCGCGCTGCTGGGCATGCAGCTCTTCGGCGGCAGGTATGACTTCGAGGACACGGAGGTGCGGCGCAGCAACTTCGACAACTTCCCGCAGGCCCTCATCAGTGTCTTCCAGGTAGGCGGTGCTGCAGAAGCTGAATCGCCTTCTGTCCTTCAGGAGCAGGGTGGGCATCACCTCCTCCAGGAAGCCTTCTTGGATCTGCTGGTTTGAGTTCAAGGTCCCTCTCCAGGCCCTGTCTTCCCCTGTGCTCCTCTCCATTGCGATAGTTGCTATTTGTCTCCTCCACCCTCTGGAGCCTAGGAGCTACACCCAGTTTGTCCTGTTTGTCTCTGTCCCTGGTACCTAGCAGAGTGCTGGCCCATAGTAGGGACACTGATGCTGACTGAATGGTGTCCAGGGGCCTGCTTTCTCTCCCATGCCATACTCCTCTCTCTGAGCACACAGACAGTGAGCTCTCCCCCAACAAGACTGAAAAAGCCCCGGAGAAATGCCAACCGTTTCTCACTGCAAAGACATGGCTCAGCTAATGTTCACTAGAAGCCACCAAAGGAGCGTGGCTGTGACTTACCTCAGGCCTCCAGAGCCATGGGCCTCCTGGAGGAGCTTCCTCAGTGTAGGGCAGAGAAACGCTCCCCTGTGTTGGAGCCGGCACTCACGAGGAACGTCACCTTGTTGGTACCAGTGAGAAGGGCAGTGTGTGGCCATCAGCTGGTCTTATAGATGACCTCACCCTCTCTTCCGTTCACCCCGTGGCTGGTCGGGCATCACGTCTGACGAGGCACTTGACATTTCACACTAGTTCTGGAGGCTGGGAGGCCAGGAGGCCTGGGTGGGCTCAGTACAGTTAAGCCTGGGCATTAGGAACAGAGCACAGGGAGGTGGTGACCCCACAGTCAAACTCCTTGGCCCTGGAGGGGCAGCGGTAATATTTCTGACCATTGGAAGAGGTTCTAGGGGGAGAGCTGGGACCTTTCATCCTGGCCATGGCTGAAGAGTGGAAAGGTCTAGGGGCTTTTTGGGCTATGCGGTCCCGAGAGAAGACCCTCGAGTCCCTCTGCGCCACCCCCCACTGTGTTCCCTGTCCCCCTAGGTCCTGACAGGTGAAGACTGGAACTCCATGATGTACAATGGGATCATGGCCTATGGTGGACCGTCCTACCCGGGGGTGCTCGTGTGTGTTTATTTCATCATCCTTTTTGTCTGTGGCAATTGTATCCCCTTGGGAGGAAGAGGGCACAGAAAAGAGCTGAGGGAGGGGGTGGGAGAGACGGTCTGAAAATGGGGGGTCAAGGGCACGCACATGCCAGGCAGCAGGCTCTCTGGCTGGAGGGGCGCCCCCAGCCTCATGGTGTGGGGCGGGGGGCTAGGACATAGCAAATAGCAAGTGCAGGATAATTCCTTCCACCGGGAAAGTTCAAGGACCACAGAGGTGACTGGTTATAGGCGGGAGGATTTCATCCCAGAGAGGCTGGTGAGCCTGGAGCACGCAGGAGGAAGGAAAAGTTTTGGCTGTGGGGCCATGAAGATGGTGGGCAGCCTGGTCCAAAGGTTTGGGAGGCAGGGAGGGAGGAATGAGCGAAGAGGAGACCAAGAATGAGGCAAGCAGATGGGAGGTGAGATGGATGGGGCAGAAAGAACCAGCAGTTCCCCGGGGGGTTCTGACGTCTGCGCATGGAATTTGGTATTATGAGTAGAGGGGATGGGGAGGGAACTAGCGTTCCTTGAGCTCATGTGTGCCGAGCATGATCCTCACGGACAGTGCCTCACTGGCTCCCCACATAGCCCCCTGTGGGAGCGGGGATCAGTCCTGGATGGGAAATGGGGGGGGCCCTCAAGGCTCATCATGGGCACCCCTGTGCAGCCAGGCTTCCCTGAGGATGTTCGTCGATGTCCTAGGGTCCATGCCATCCCATGTGGTAATTCTGGCAAGAGGCTCTCTGATAAGTCCACCAAGGGAGTGGGGTTAAGTCCTGCCAACCCCTGGGCAGGGTGGGATCCTGGCCCCAGAGGTTTCCCTTTCATCCACAACCCGACTCCTTAGCGGGATGCCCTCAGATATCCTGCTCAATGTCTTCCTGGCCATTGCTGTGGACAACCTGGCTGAGGCTGAGAGCCTGACTTCTGCCCAGAAGGCCAAGGCTGAGGAGAGAAAGCGCAGGAAGATGTCCAAGTGAGTGCTGCATCCCCAGCAGGGAGGGATGTGGCGTGCTTGGCGGTGGTCTCCCAGCTCTGCACAGGTGGCTCCTTGGAGCCTGATGAGCAGGGGTTGTGCCACGATGACCCCTGCCCCAGGGGGGCAGTCTTCTGCAACCAGCACGTCTAGGGTTGGCTGATGTCCTATGAGGGGTGTCCCTGGGTGCAGAATTGGAGGTGGCCTCAGGAAATGTGACAGCAGAGCCAGGCGGATTGGACCAGGGGACCCTGGTGGGGAGTTCTAGGAATTCAGCTGGCCCTGCCACTGAGTCACTGTGCTTCTTGAAAGCAGTCCCTTCCCTCTGCTGAGCCGGGGGGTGTGTCAAATGTGAAGTGGTGGTTGGCTTCTCGGGTCTGTTACAATTCTCTCCGTCTATGAGTTTGTCGTGTAACTCTCCAGAGCCTGAGACTTTCCTCTAGGAGTAACAGCGGGACAGGTCTCCCAGACAGTGTTTCTCAAACTCCAATTGCAAATGAATCACCTGGGGATCTTGTTAAAATACTGATTCTGATTCAGGAAGTCTGGGGTGGGGTTGATGGTCTGCATTTCTAACAAGCTCCCAGGTGGCGCAGATGCTGTGGGCTGGAGAACCATACTGAGTGGTTCTAGACAAAGGCCTGCTTCCTCCAGTGCCTGTGCCTGCAGGAATGGTATGCCCATTCCTGGGAGGCAGGCTGGGAAGAGAAAGAGAGAAAGACCAGCAATGGTTGAGCCCCACCTTGGACCAAACCATGCTCCCACACTGTGAATTCTTTATGAACCAGGTGCAAAGCCACTTTCCACCCATTTACCCATCAATGAACACTGAGTGTGGCTGACCAGTGAGCCATATTTAGCCACGGGCCCAAGCTGGGCATCATGCCCTCTCATCACAGACTTGCCCAGGCCTATAACCCTTCCCTTTTGGCAGCCTACACTGTCCCATCCTCCACAGAGCCCCCTGAGCCCTTGGTGCGGGATCCCCCTGAGGGTGCCATCAGACTAAGCAAATCCCCGAGAACTGTCTGGTTGGGCTTCCACTGTGGGCTTCCTTGGTGCTTTAACTCAGGGGTCTCCCCGACAAGTCAGAGGAGGAGAAATCAGTGATGGCCAAGAAGGTGGAACAGAAACCCAAGGGTGAGGGCATCCCTACCACGGCCAAGGTGAGCATATCGTGTGGGGTATTTTCAGAGGGAGGATGGGGAGGAACTCTGCAAGTCCTCTGGGTCACCCCCATGACTTAGGGTGCTGGTGGGTGGGTAGGGAGGTGGAGAGGGGCTGTCTGCTTGGTTATCAGCTAGGTGAGGGCATCTGTCTCCACTCTACTAGAGAGAAAGTCAGTGACTACACTCCCACAAGGAAGCCTTTGTACTGAGAGGGACAGATGCCCCAGTCTGGGAACCAGGCTTCCTCAGAGTCCCAGCTTCCCACCCCAGTCAGGGTGTCCCCCACCCCACTTGACACCCCCTGTTCCATTGTGAGACCCAGACAGGATTCCCACCACTTCCTGCTTGCTCCAGCCTTGCTCTGCTCAACCCTTCTGGAAGCTGAGGAAGCAGAGGTCAGAAGGTTGGGGAGATGGGCCCCAGAGAACTAAACCGGGTGTGCCATGCAAAGGCTCAGACAGGCTGAGGTCTTGGCAACTCATCTGACCATTCTGGGCCTGGCTTCTCATTTGTAAAGAGGGAATGATCCTAATATTCCCTACCCCCCAGGCTGCAGGGAGGATTGAGCTAATGCCTACACTGACCCTCCAGTAAATGCTCAGTAAGTGGAAACTGCAGGTTGGCTTTCGTCATCTTCATTGTATTCCTTCCTACAGCTGAAAATCGATGAATTTGAATCTAATGTCAATGAAGTGAAGGATCCCTACCCTTCGGCTGACTTCCCAGGTGAGGGTCCTGGGACTGTTGGGGGTGTATCCTGGGGCTGATTTCTCTCCAGGGGCAATCTCTTGCATGTCCCCTACCTGGACACTTCCATGAGGGGATCACGACACAGAGACATCCCTTCTGACCTAGTCACACATGTAAGCCATCTGCCAGCCTGTCTCTCCCTACAATACACACGATCGAAAACCCCACACATTCTATTTTCATTTAATTCAGCTAGTATTGTTGAGTGCCCATTATGTACTTCAGTGCTGAGGACTCCGTTTTCAAGTTTTCCATTCTGGCCACACAAAGCAGACCACAGACGAGGACATGTCTGTCTGTGTGGGGTAGGAGATGGACAGGTTCCTCGCCACCCCCCCCAGTGTCCGGCAGAGCTGGGGGCTAGACTGACACATGAATAAATAGAATCTTGACTTGCACTGTGGGAAAATCAAAATGAAGGAGACAAGGGTGGGGTGGGCAGGAGTGTAATACACAGCCACAGATAAACTATGAACGTCTCGCAAATGCAAATAACCATGGCTGCCGCAGAAAACCATTCATCTGTGCCAAGGAGAGAACACCTTGGGAAGAGCAGAACCAGGCTGGGTTCATGTGAAAGAGCCACGTGGAAGAGGCCTGAAAGCCCCAGGGCTCTGAGGTTCTCTCTTAGCTCACTCACGGGTCCTCAGAACACAGGGTCACTGGTGCAATTACACGGTTATTTGTGGAATTGGCTGATTAGCATCTGTTTGCCCCAGTGACTCTTAAGCTCCAGGGGGGACTTTTTGTGCTCCAAATGGCACCCTAGTAGGCACTCAATAAATAGAATGAATGAACACATGAAAGGATTTTGCAAAGTGAATGTGTGGGGAGCATGGAACTGATAGAGACAGGACTAATAATATTTCTTCAATAATATTTCTTCAAATGTCTGCTAGAAATGAATATTTGGGTTTTAAAATAATTCATCTCAGGCTGTTCCATGACCTAGCAGATGAGCATGGCTGGTGTGCCGGGGAAAATGGCTGACCCAGGAAATGGGAGGTTAAGGAAAGGGAAAAGGGTTAGAAAGAAGGGGGAGGGTAGAGGGTCGAGGGGATGTGGGGTGGGCAGTTGGAAGAGAGTTCTCACCAAGGGGGTTGAATATGTTTATCCTGCTTCTTTCCAAAGACCATTTGAAATGGCTTACGCTTAGGACAAAATATATGTACAATGAAATTAACAAAATGGGCATAGACAAGGGAAAAAAGAAAGCAAATATACTAACTCTAAGAATTAACAGTTTCTTCCATTAAGCATAAGATGTGTTTCGGGGTCCTTGGCAGCCAGGGCAAGATGGGAAGTGTCACATTAGGACACTCGTCGTGAGGAAGGAGAAAGGGTGGTGAAGCTGAGAGCCTGTGCGGAGAGCAGAATCGAGTGGAGAGAGCAGAATATAGTGGCTCTTTCTGGGCTTCCCCAAGGGGCTCTGTCAGGGGGCCAGTAGAGGTAGGGATGAGGTGACTGTGGGGTGAGGGCAATAAGAGACTGGGCAAGACCTGCACAATGAGGGGCACCCCGACTTTTGACAGTGCCTTCCAGTTTGATCACTGGATCCTCACCTCTCTCTTCTCCCCAGCTGGGGAGCTCAGGTAGTCAGCTGTCTCACGAGGCCATGAGACCTACCAATAAACCTAGAGGGTCCGTCTCTTCCTCCTCTACCCCTCCCACCCCGGTATCTGCCTCGGTACTGGCGACTGGCTGAAGCTCAAGGAATATTGATTTTTTTTTTCATGCTGGCAGTTCCTTTCTGAAATGATTATTTTTAGAATCCTAGCCCAGGAGAGGAACTCAGAGTCTATTTATTTCCACAGGCCTCCTGCCCCTAATCAATTTCACAGATTGGGAAGCTGAAGCCCAAGAAGGACAGTGACTTGCCTAGTTGGCTCAGCAAGTTAGGGGCAGAGCCTGGATCACACCTCAGGTCTCATCTGAAGCAGGGTCCCCTCTCTACTTCCCAGCTGCGAGCATTTGAGATGGTGTGAGTCCAGCCCTGAGACAGAAGATGAAACAGCAAGGCTCCTTGACTTTGCTCCTGGCCCCACTTCAGGAGGGTTCTGGGACTGACAGTTTTCCCTGACAGTTCAAACCTATTCCCTGAGGGGAAAGGGAGATGCCTGGGCTGGACTCTGCTGACATCCTTGTGGCCTCCTTTGACCTGCTACCACCCTCACTTTCTGGTTGCTGGGGATTCATGGTTGCATTCAGAGCACAGAAGCCTGGGGAGCAGTAAAGTATGTAAACATGCCCCTGATTTCTCTCTCTCCCCTCCCCACAGGCGATGATGAAGAAGATGAGCCTGAGATCCCCGTGAGCCCCCGACCACGCCCCCTGGCTGAGCTGCAGCTAAAAGAGAAGGCAGTACCCATTCCAGAAGCCAGCTCCTTCTTCATCTTCAGCCCCACCAACAAGTGGGTGGCCCCTTGGCTGCTGTGCCGGGTGACTGATGGGGTGCTCAAAAAGGGCTGGTTTCTGCTCTGAAAAGACCCCTTTCTCCTCATTCTCTGGGCTTACAATTAAACCGTGAGAAACTGACTCCCTTAACTTAAGATCTTGTGCCCTGTTTAAAATGCTAGTATCTCTGGGAGAAGTAGTGCTTGAAACCTTAGCAGTTACTTACACCTAAGCGGTGTATATTTTGTATATTTTGGTTCCTTTCTGAGGGCAAATTTAGACAGGACAAGGGGATGGGAACCAGGTGAAGCTGTAGTTCTTACTGGCTTCACAGTTTTACACCTTTAAAATATGCATAGACTGTAGTCGCCACAGAGTTTCATCTGTCTGCTTCACGGTTGGAGATCAGCCTGCCCCATTCGTTTGGCTCAAAACCACAGGGTGGTGGAGGAGTATTGGGGGAAGGGGTTTGGTTGGGAGAGGGGACTGAGGCTGCAGGAACCGAATGAGGGGTGGGGGCCCCGCGTGTCCAGCCAGAGGACTGTTCAGATGTAGGCCATCCTTCTCCACTGACCCGGGAGGGAGGCTTCCAGTGTCTCTCTGCCAGACAGAGGCTGGAGAGGCCTGAGGGCCCGAGAGCTCACAGCTCTCCTGACCCCCTTGCCGTCCCCCCAACAGGATCCGTGTCTTGTGTCATCGTATTGTCAATGCTACCTGGTTCACCAACTTCATCCTGCTCTTCATCCTGCTCAGCAGTGCTGCACTGGCCGCTGAGGACCCCATCCGGGCCGAGTCTGTGAGGAATCAGGTGATGGTGGACCCCTGCTTTCTGTCAGCGCAGCACCCCTCCCCACCCCAGGCCTCAGCCACCCGCACGCTTCACTCTGGTGCTCAGAGTTCAATGTAGGCTCTACGCGGCCGTAGGCATCAGAGTCTCTTAGAGTTTAAGTCCCAGGAGGGTCAAGACTGCCCAAACCACTCCTGAACACTGTTGTCACAGCATGCAGCACAGACAGGCTCTTGAGGCCGAGTTTTAATGATGATGGTGATGGTGGTAATGGTGGTTGTCGTGGTGGTAGTGGTGATGGTGATGACAGTGGTGGTAGTGATGGTGGTGGTGGTGGTGATAATGGTAATGGTGGTGGTGATTATGATGGTGATGGTGGTGATGGTGACAGCGATGGTGATGGTGATGGCGATGATGATGGTGACAGCGAAGATGGTGGTGGTGATGATGGTGGTTGTGGTGGTGATGGTGATAGTGATGATGACTGTGGTAATGGTGGTGATGGTAATGGCAATGATGGTGGTGGTGGTGGTGGTGATGGTGATAGTGATGATGGCTGTGGTAATGGTGGCGATGGTAATGGCAATGATGGTGGTGGTGGTGATGGTGATGGTGGTGATGGTGACAGTGATGATAATGGTGACAGCGATGATGATGGTGACAGCGATGATGATGGTGGTAGTGATGATGGTGGTGGTGGTGGTGATGGTGATAGTGATGATGACTGGTAATGGTGGTGATGGTAATGACAATGATGGTGGTGGTGGTGATGGTGATGGTGACGGTGATGATGATGGTGGTGGTGGTGATGGTAATGGCGATGATGATGGTGGTGGTGATGGTGGTGGTGGTGGTGGTGGTGATGATGGTAATGCCAGTGGCTATGGTGATGATGTAGTGGTGGCTGTGATGGTGTGATGGTGGTGGTGGTGGTGGTGACGGTGATAGTGATGATGACTGTGGTAATGGTGGTGATGGTAATGGCAATGATGGTGGTGGTGGTGGTGATGGTGTTGAAGATAATAATGATATCATTGTTCGGCCCTTCCTCTCATTGACTTCTGTCCCCTCTACGCTGTCACCAGATCCTTGGGTATTTTGACATCGCGTTCACCTCTGTCTTCACTGTGGAGATTGTCCTCAAGGTGAGTGAAGTCTGTAGGACAGCCTGGGTGAGCAGTGTCTACAGGCCAGGAAACCAGACCCGATGTGGCTCCAACTTACACATGCTGCACTCACTCAGAGGCTGGGTTGCAGGGAAAAGCAAGAGGAAAGTGGAGAACATCAGGGAAGGACTCACCAGACCCAGGAGAGCAGATGGGGTTGTTGCTCGTAAGCTGGGCAAGCAGGTGAGCAGGTGGCCAGGTGGGGACATGAAGTACAACCAACCTGCAGCTGTGTACCCCTAGGCACCTCTCAGTGAGCACAACCCATCTCTATGAAACCCTGGGCATTTTTCCCCCAGAGGGAAGGCACAGTTAGCCTAAGAATAGACCCAGGGAGCTGTGATTTGTTCCTAGATCTTTGTGACACATGGTCTCTCCGGGAGTCCCCAGAGAAGGGACCCCCGCCCTGGGTGGGTTTCGGGCAGCTCTGCCCTATCATGGCCCTCCCCCTCCTTACCCATAGCACATCACTGCTCTCCCAGTCTCAGGTGGACACACGGAGTTCGCGCCATCACCATCACCGCCGTAGAGGGTGCGGGAGGCAGAGGGAGGGCCCATCTGTGACTGAGACCCACTAGCCCCAGTCTTCACCTTCATGACTGAGGAGGGGAGAGGGGGGCTTTGCAGGAAGAAGAGCCCAGAGCAGGCTGCAATATGAATTCAGAACAGTTCCTTATATCAGGGCCCTTGAATACTAAAGGAGTTGAGCAGAGGGATGGTGGCTTGCCTGAGGTCCCAGAGGGCTTCCTGGAGGTGGTGGCATTAGAGTTAGACCTTGAGGTTGGACAGGACTTCATTAGAGAGAGATAGCAGGGCCAGTCCGGGAAGACAGAACAACAGCACATGCATTGTGAGAAGGTGTTTGGGATGTGCTCAGAGAGGAGAAAGTGGTCCCTTTGGACTGGGACATAGCACAGAACACACGGGAGGCCTGGCTTCAGAAGTCAGGAAGGCGAGTTGAAATGAAATCACCTTCAATGCCTGGAAAGGCTTCGTGCTCATCAGACTTCAAGGGTATAACGTGTTGGTGCAAAGGGCCTGGGAGATTATCACAGAGCACAGGAAAGAAGCTGAGAGACCAGCGAAAGGTGGGGCAACGGGGGCAGGAGGGGTCAGGGGCCTGGTGGAGGTCTTCCGGTCCTCGCCAGGTTGTTCAGCCCGACTCAGCAATCCTCAGGGCGGAGGCGGCTTCTGAAGAAGCCTTCTGGGGAGGAGCAATAGGCATTTCATCATGTTGTGCAGGGGAAAATGGGCCTGGGCGTCCCCACTCTGTGGCCCCAGGGAACAGGAGACTGGGGCGCCCTATGGCCTCTGAGCAGAGAGATGAGCTCAGAGAGCCAAGTGTGGCATAGCTGCCCGTGAAAAGTCCTGTTTCCAGAACTGGGAGCAGAGAATGGGAGAAACAGCCCTGAGGACGCAGCAAGGAGTGGAGTGAAGGACAGAGACCCGTGGCAGCTATTTGCCTCAGCGAGTGCCTTGTGAGCACACAGGTGGCTCTTGCCTCGAGAAGCCCTTCTTTGTGGGGACAGGCCTGTTCCCAAGCCCGCCCGCCCCCACCCAGGATGCTGCCTCTGCCCCCAGATGACGACCTACGGCGCCTTCCTGCACAAGGGCTCCTTCTGCCGCAACTACTTCAACATCCTGGACCTGCTGGTGGTGGCCGTGTCCCTCATCTCAATGGGACTTGAGTGAGCCAGGGGCAGGGGTCGGCCCGGGGAGGGGGGCTCCCCTCCTTGGAGTGGAGCCCCACCCACTGCATGCTGGTGGGCCCCAAGCTGCAAGGGGAGGGATTCTCAGGGCCGGGGATGGGGGTCCAGGGCCCCCGGAGGTGTCACCAACTGGACTGAAGGGACCACACTCAGCGAGCAGAGCAGTGTCCTGGAAAGTAGGAGGGGATGCGGCAAGGAGAAGGCAGTCCTCCAGCTACGCCGCGGGGAGCACAGCTCCTACCTTGGGGGGGCCCCAGTCTGATGGGAGAAACAGAGCCCTGTAGCCAGCGGGGGAGGAGTCCCTCACCGTTAGCAGGAGGCGGCTTTACCCTGGGGCAGAGCACACGGGCAGCCTACGGGAGGGTGGGGAACGGTGGGAGGGCTTCCAGGCGGAGAGGAGGCAGATGGGGGGGGGTTGTCTAGGCCAGGCCAGAGCTGGCTGCCCTCAGTCCCCACCCCTCGGCTGCCCTCCCCCAGGTCCAGCGCCATCTCCGTGGTGAAAATCCTGAGGGTGCTGAGGGTGCTCAGACCCCTCCGGGCCATCAACAGAGCCAAAGGGCTGAAGGTGAGAGGGCGTGTGCAGGACCCCAGGAGCAGGGAAGAGGGGCTGCAAGGGCCTGACGCTAGAAACCTCAGCCCAGTGTGTGTTCTATCCCCTTTGCCAAACGGGAGTCGGGGGAGGAGGAGGAGGCTGGGCAGCCCTGTGGCCCCCAGGAACGTCTCTCTGCCTCCACCTAGCTGGGAGGCAACAAGGGATAGCAAGCGTGGAATGGTGCCGACCCGGTCTCCCTCTGCAGCACGTGGTGCAGTGCGTGTTTGTGGCCATCCGCACCATCGGGAACATCGTCCTGGTCACCACCCTCCTGCAGTTCATGTTCGCCTGCATCGGCGTCCAGCTCTTCAAGGTGAGCCCCGCCCATGCGGGGAAGCCTGCCTCCCTTCCCCAGCTCTAGGGCCAGCTGTCAGGCCAAGGCCAGAGCTGGTCTGTTCCCTGCCTCTAAGCAAAGGGAGCCCCAAACTATGCAAACAGATGTCCTTGAGTGCACAGGGTTGTGAGGCTAAGCCATCTGGAGTCTGGATGCAGTTTTCTGGGTGATGCCCCTCCCTGGCCCCCATGGCTCTGCTGGCCACCATGGCCATTGCACCTGCTGTCTTCCTGGCTCTCCGTGGCTTCTCCTGGAGGATGGAGGCCCCTCCCCTACCTGCCGGGCCCTGTGAGCACCCCTGCCACCCCTCCCATCCTGCCAGGCTCGTCTAAACATGCTCCCCACTCCAGCCCCAGCCACTCCACTTTCTTTGGTCAGCTGGGCTTCTGCACCCCATTCTCCTGGCTGCTATGCCTGCGGCATCATTCCTATCTACCGGGAGCCTCTGAGGGCGGGAGGCCATCCTTCTAGTCTGGGAGCTGCCTCACTGTGTTCTCGCCTTCCTGAGACGACACAGCTCTGCAGTTCCTCTCTAGGAATCAGCCCTGCAAGGGTGTCCCCTCCCACCCAGCTGATTTCTGGATGCCTCCACCTTTCACACAGAAATTGGTATCTGAGTACATTCCCCAACACCCTTGACACTGCCTCTCACGACCCAGTCTTCTCCTGCCCCCGGAGCATGATAATCACAATGATGTCACCTCAGCCAGACTTAAGCAATGGCATCCTCTTACAATCATTCACTCATCCAACAACATTTATGGAGCATTTTCTCTGGGCCAGGGCCTCTGCTAAGGCTGAGAAGGGGTCAGGGGTCATGAAGCAAACCCCATAAGTCTCTCCCTGTGGGCAGGGAGCAGGCTTTGGGGAGAGCAGTCAGGGTGGGGTTCCTAGATGACCTGGAGGGAGATGGGTCCTGTGGGTTGCTGTCCTGGAGCGGTGGAGGGGGCATCACCTAGGAACCCGCATCGAGATTGAGATAGCTGAGCCTCAAAACAGTGCTTACTGTGATCTGCGTGGGACCTTCTCCTAGCTCCAGCAGAGGGCTGCCCCCTTCCCTCACTCTCCTGCCCCCTCCACTGCTAGGCCAGGGGCCCTGGGTCCTCCTGAGGGCAGAGTCTGTGTCTGACTCATCCCTGACCTGGGCACCCAGCCTGGGCCCGGCCTGTAGACAGCCCACAGGATACACTCCCTTAAGGAATGAATAAGCAACCCCTTCCTTTGGCTCCTGTGTCCTTCCAAGAAAGAGCAGCTGTCCTACAAACCCCCAAACAACCCCTGTGTTTTAGTCTCTTATCAAAAGACCCCCAGCTACTGCCCATTCCGGTAACGGTCAGACATCAGCTCCAAGTGGCATTTTACCTCCCGTTTTCCCCTGTGCACCCTTGTCGCGTGCATTCCCTATCACATCAAGAGTTTGCTTTCTATATGAAATTGAGTGTTTGGTTTCAAGTCCCCACAAACCTGCCCGGTGGCAGGCGTGTCCTCTCCCTGCTTCTCCTGCAATGTACCTGCCTCCCCTGTGCTGGCCCCTCTGCTCCGGCGACTGGAAAGGGGGTTGGAAGAGCAGGAACCTGCAGCGGGTAGGACAGCTGTGCCTTCAACCGGTCCCATATCCTTGACGGAAGCACTTCCCTCAGGGGGGCCTTTGAGGGAACCCGACCAGATTCCATGGATTTCAAACTTCATTTAGCCACATGAAGACCTAGCCATCAACTTGTTTTCTTCAAGCAAACTGGGAACTGTGGGTGCCGAGTCTGTGATGTAGTTAAAAAAAGAAACTGCTCTGCCTGAAATCAGTATGGGGGGCACAACGCTGGGGTCTGTTCAGGCCCTCAGGCAGGGGCGTGCTGGGACCCCTGTTCCACTTTGCACCATCATGGCCCAATGGGCTCCATGCCTGTAGCTCTCATTCCCACAGCAGCCCTGCGGCCACCCCACTGGCAGGAGAGGGAAGGTGGGAGGTGGGACAACCCTTCTTTTGGGTTTGTCATGGGGAGACCCCAAGAGGGGGTCCTATAGCAGTGGGGGACGGGGGTCTGCCTGAGGGAGGAGCAGGGCCAAGCTGTATACATATTCCCTTCCCCTCAGGCCCGGCCTGGGGCTCGCAGCCAAGGCTCCTGCTAAGCAACTGGCTTCCCAGCCTTGGTAGCCTCAGGCCTGGTGGGGAAGCCCACAGGGTAGCTGAGGGAATGGATGACGGATGACGGGGAAGGAGAAAGACCATTCTGGGGTCCTGCCCCCTCTGAAAGAAAAAGACAGTCTCCTCCTTCCACACGCCCTGCCTTTCCCTCTCCCTTCCACCAGTCACCTCCCCGTAGCCCGTGGAATGAGGTTTCCGTGACCATGTGTGTCCCTCCCTCCCTTCCTCCCTCCTTCTTGGGACACAGGGGAAGTTCTTCAGCTGCAATGACTTATCCAAGATGACGGAGAAGGAGTGCAGGTGGGCTGAGAGCTGCTGGCTGAGGGCACACGGTGGGACAGCCACTGGATGGGGGACCTTGTGTGAGGCGGACCTGGGGAACCTGAGCCCCTAGGCCCAGCAGGGGTGTCCTAAAGTGCCTTTCCTTGGGTAACTGAGGTGACGGAGTGCCCAGCAGTGTCTCCTCTGGTCCCCTGTCTGGGCCTTCATTTCTCCTGCGCGCTCACTGCCCAGGCCCAGAGGACGTGGGTGGGGAGGAGGCAGCCTGGCCTTGCACAGTGGAGTGACTGAGCCTCCCTACCTCAGGGGCTACTACTACGTGTACAAGCATGGGGACCCCACGCAGATGGAGCTGCGTCCGCGCCAGTGGATACACAGCGATTTCCACTTTGACAACGTGCTTTCGGCCATGATGTCACTCTTCACGGTGTCCACCTTTGAGGGATGGCCTCAGTGAGTGAGGGCTGGGGCCTGGGTCCCACACGGGCACGGTGCGGGCAGTGCCAGGGAGCCGTCTTGCCCTTCTGCAGCCCTTGCTGCGCTGTGCCAGGCCTGTGGTAAGCGCTCAACAGACCCACCAGCTCGGAGGTTTTGGAGGACTAGTATGTTGACTGGCCACCCCGAAGACATCCTGACCTGGCGGTGCTGACAAAATGTCCCTCATCCCCCAACAGGTGTAGGCCTCTCTGCCCACATGGGGAGCCCTACTCATTGATTAGGGTAGATGGGGCATCCCATTGAAAAGCGGGCCCTTTCCAGGACCTGTTCCAGCATTTTCTGGCGTGGTCCTAATTTCTCTCCTGTCGCTTGATGGTTCAGAAAGCTCCCTTGGCTCCCCATGGCCAGTGGGGTAAAACCCAACCTTCCTGGCCTGACACTCTGTCTCATCACCCCAGTCCAGCCCAGACTTTTCTCTGCCCATCCCAAGGCTACTTTACCAGGCCATAGACTCATACAAGGAGGACATGGGTCCCGTCTACAATAACCGGGTGGAGATGGCCATCTTCTTCATCATCTACATCATCCTCATTGCCTTCTTCATGATGAACATCTTTGTGGGCTTCGTCATCGTCACCTTCCAGGAGCAGGGGGAGACTGAGTACAAGAACTGTGAGCTGGATAAGAACCAGGTACCTGGGCTGAGGTGGAGAGTGGAGCTCCAGCCGGCCTTCTGCCAGCCTGAGCCCTAGGCTCTGGACCGTGAACGTCCTGGGGCCAAGGATGACCCCCAGAACTTCCATTTCATGCCCAGACCCAGCCTCCACACACTCTACCCCATCTCCGACCCATCCCCAACATGAAGCAACACAAGTTGGTGGTGTGGGAGTCCACTCATGGAACCCTCATCGTGCCCTGAGGAGGCCCTTCAGAGCCCTGGCTGGGGCTAGGGCCATGTTTGAAATAGGCTGCGGGAACACAGGGGAGCCCAGGGCCCATTGGGACTCTTCCCTTAAACAGGCCAGCAGAGCCCATCGGCCACGAGCTCCTGGCCACAGCTGCTCCTGGCTGACCAGAATGCAGGGTGCCCTCCAGCCCATGCATGTGAGTGTGAGAGTGAGGGAGGGATCCTCTGTGCTGACCCGCCCTCTGGTGTTGTGTCTCAGCGACAGTGTGTGCAGTATGCCCTGAAGGCCCGCCCGCTGAGGTGCTATATCCCCAAAAACCCATACCAGTACCAGGTGTGGTATGTCGTCACCTCCTCCTACTTCGAATACCTGATGTTTGCCCTCATCATGCTCAACACCATCTGCCTAGGCATGCAGGTAAGGGCCCCCCCGGCAGACAAGAGTCTGATGGACCGGCACTGGGGCAGGGAGGTGGGTAGGACAGGGTTCCTCTCTCCTGCCCCCCCCACGATACTTTTCCTGGCACTTGCTAGGTGCCGGGCACTGTGCGGTGAGGTGCCATGGGGGGAAAGAGAAGCACCCCGGGCCCAGGCCTTGTTGCCAGGCACCCACCGGTTTATTAAGAAGGAATTCACACATACAAATAGCTACACAGTTCTGTAAACAGGAGATGGCTAAGCAGAAGGACAAAGCAGCGTAGGAAGTAGAGAGTGCCTTCTTGGTTTATGTTCTGCTGTTGCAAATGTGGACGATGGAGTTGGTTGGCATTTTGGCTCCGGTCTCAAGAAAAATGGATTTAATATTCACAGAACAGGTGTCTCTTAGGAGTTGAGCATAGACAATATCATAATCAGCAGCATCGTTAGCAAACCTTAATTAAGCATCAGATCCCGTCAGGCCTGTATAAATAGAATTGTGCAGCTAGGCTCTCTGAGACACACCCAGCCGCGGGACTCCGCATTGCCCCGTGATGAGGACATGGAAAAGGAATCACGGAGCCAGCAGGCCCAGGTCCTCCAGAGGCTCGTGAGCAGTGGCTCAAGTTTGGGTCTGAACTGGGCACAGACTTAGGCAGTCCTGCCAAGACACGGTAGGGTGGGGGCAGCACCAGATCCTTCTCAACTATCTGGGAAGGTTTTGTGGGAAAAGTGGGATTTCGTCAACTTTCCAAAAAGAGCAAGAGATTCCTGGCAAATATTATAAGGAAATATATTGAAGGAGGACCACAGTGGTGGGGCACAGGGGCTGAGGTTCTTGCTTCGACTGCCTCGCTGTCATGGGGCAGGGGGTGGGGGGCAGTGTGCAGATAGTCAGCCTGGTGAGCTCAGCGGTCCACCAGTATTCCAGCAGTGGCTGATAATACCAGCTCTAGAACCAGTGATCTTCTCTCCTGGTTCTGTGCTCGGATGACTAGATGGAACCTGTCCCAGAGCCCTGCTTGGGGGGGGCCTCTCCTCCTGGCCGTCCCGTAACAGATCTGGAAGGGAGCTCTGGCCTTGTTAGCCCGCGTGTGGACCAGCCTGCTCAGCAGGACTCTTGCCTCCTCCTTGCACCATCTCTTCGGGGGAGAGGGGGATCCATCAGACTTGGTGGAGTTCAGGAGGTGGCTAAAGCAGGCACCTAGTATTCTGAGATTTTAAAAGAAATTGGGCAGGAAGGCCGAGGAAGAGGAACGCGGGTGGCCTGGGAAGAGCACGGAGCTCTGGGAGGGCAGCCTGCAGAGCGGGGAAGCCAGGCCCTGCAGCCCCCTCTCCTGTGCCTCTCCACAGCACTACAACCAGTCAGAGGAGATGAACCACATCTCGGACATCCTCAATGTGGCCTTCACCATCATCTTCACCCTGGAGATGGTCCTCAAGCTCATGGCGTTCAAGGCCAGGGTGAGCCCTGGGATACAGGACAAGATGAACAGGTGGAGCCTGGTGGGATGGGGGCCTTCTCATGGAGCACCCCCACCCCGGTCTTGTTCTACTGAAGGGCTCCTTCGTCCAGCACTTCTGCTCCCACTCTGCTTACTCCTTGGCCCATTTCCACCTCCAGACACAGGGCATGCAAGATATTCAGGCTGCCAGAACTGGCGATGATAATAGGTGTTGGCTGCCTCTTTCCTGCGCCCTCTGTTGAGCTTGTCTTATGTGCCCTGCCTCCCCTTCAGCTTCTGAAGAAGAGGCCCAGGGCTGGGGGAGTATTTCGCTGTGCCTTTGGTTCCCCAGTCCACTCCCACTGCACCCAGCCCACCTGGCCACCCCCTGGCAGGTCCACACCATCGAGCCCCAGACAGGGCTTTGAGCTGGGGAGGATGAAAAAGAGGACCCCGAATCCTGAGTTCTCAACCATTCTCTCCCTCCCCTCTGACCACATCATGCACTGGAGGGAGAGAAATACAGAACCCAAGGGAGAGGAGGTAGGGGGGTGTGGGGGCAGGAGGGAGCCCTGGTAGAAAGTAGAGCCACATGTACCCCACCTTGGCCCGGCTTGGCTATTCTGCATTACCTCGGCTGGGGGCCACCACCACCTGCTGGCCATCCAAACTCCTTCCCCCTAAAGCTCACCCCCTGATTCTCCCATCGCTGTCCTTCCCAGGGCTATTTTGGAGACCCCTGGAATGTGTTTGACTTCTTGATTGTCATCGGCAGCATCATCGACGTCATCCTCAGTGAAATCGACGTGAGTATCAGGCAAACAGAGCCATCACTGGGGTGGGGTGCAGGCCCTTGTTCGGTCCCCAGAAATGCGTGGGGTACCCACCGTGTATGCAGCGTGGCACCCTGGGGACTTACAAAGATGGAAATGACAGGAGCCACAAGCCTACAGAACGGACAGACAACTCAGATTCCAGGCGGACATAATCCATGGTCCAGGCTGCCCAAGGCAAGAGCTGTTGTGGAAGGGAAAGGTCTTCTCTGGGTGGAGTGGTCAGGGAAGGCTTCACGGAGGTTGCACAAACTGAAGTGGGTCCTGAAGGAAGGGGAGCTGGTGATTGGAGGCGGAGGGAAGAGCAAGCACCACAGGCAGGCTGCTGTAGGAGGGGCACGGAGTAGGAGATGAATGATAGAAGATTCAGGGCACTGAGAGGTCCTGTTTTGCAGAAGCATGTGAGCATGCGGAGGAGGGCAGAGGGGGTACGACTAGAGAGGGAAGGGGTGGCAAGGGGGCCTGGGCTTTTATGTAGCAGGCAATGGGAAGTCACAGGAAGTGTTTGAACCGAGCAGTAGAAGGATTAAAGCTATTCTTCTAAAAAAATTAATCTAGAGGCAAGGGGCAAGAGGTAAGAATGACTAAAATGAGAGCACCCAGTTAGGGAGTAGGTCATTTATTTACTTATCACATAGTATTTGTCGAGTACCTCCTACCCACGCCAGAGATACAGCAATGAACAAGAACATGGGGGCAAGCAGACAATAAAAGATCTCTAACTTGGCAGGTAGGTCCAGTGTGTATTCCAAAGAAAAACAAAGCAGGATAAAAGCTTAGAAGGGAAGGGAATGAAGGGTTGGTGTCAGGAAGATATTTGAGTGACGACGTGAATAAAGCAAAGGAGTGAGCCGTGCAGGTGTTAGGAGAGTTGGGAGAGAAAAACAAGTGAGTACAAAGGCGCTGAGTTTGAGGGACAGCAGGAGGCCCTCGTGGCTGGCGTGGAGAATGCTGGACATGAGTTCAGAGACAGACGGCCGGGGGCCAGATGGCCTAGTCCCTGGAAGGCCATGGTTACGATCTTGCATTTTATCCTGAGAGAGTTGAGAGCCGCTTGGAGGGCTTAAACCTGGTCTGGCTTTAGTTCTAAAAGGATCCCCCGGCTGCTGTGTTGAGAGCAAGCTGTCGGGGACACGGGGCTGGCCCAGGGAGGGCAGTCAGGAGGCTGTTGTGATTGTCCATGAGAGGTGATGGTGACTTGGTGGCTAGCTGTGGATGTAGCAGGAATTGTGGCAATCTGTTTGGGAGGTTGAGCTGACAGAATTTGCACATGGCCTTGATTTAGAGTGAGAGGGAAAAAACAAACTGAACGTGACTACAAGGATTTTTGTCCAAGGAATTAAGCTTCTGTTTACTGAGATAAGGAAACTGCTAGAAAAGCAGGTGTGGGGCAGAAACCAAGATTTCTGTTTTAGACGCGGTAATTTAGGATGCTTACGAGGCATCTGGATGGAGACACCAAGTAGGCTGGGATTTATGAGTCGAGCTTAGAGGTTAGGGCAGGTTGGTGTCTAAATTTGAAGATGGTATTTAAAGTCGTGGGAGAAGGTCCTGAGATAAAGGAGAACAGAAAAGTCAAGGAAGATGAGAGCCAAGCATTGACTTGATTTTGGCAATGGGAAGATCAAGGGGGACCTTGGCAAGAGCAGTTTCAGTGGAATTATGGGGAAGAATGCCTGGTTGCAGTGGACCGGGGAAGGAGAGCAAAGAATGCAAGCAGGGGCAATTCCTTTAGGGTGTTTCTCTCTACAGAGAGAAATGGGATAGAGGCTGGGGGAGAATGTGGAGCCAAGGAGGGTTTCCTTGAAAATGGGAGAAATAGGGGCGCCTGGGTGGCTCAGTTGTTAAGCGTCTGCCTTCGGCTCAGGTCATGATGTCAGGGTCCTGGGATCGGGCCCCGCATCGGGCTCCCTGCTTGACGGGAGGCCTGCTTCTCCCTCTCCCACTCCCCTTGCTTGTGTTCCCTCTCTCGCTATCTCTCTCTCTGTCAAATAAATGAATAAAATCTTTAAAAGAAAAGAAAAGAAAATGGGAGGAATGACGGCATATCCTTAGGCTCTGCAAATATCTGGTAGTGAGGATATAACTATAGGAGCAAAGCCTTTGAATAAATGAAAGTGTTTAAGACCCAGTGTCCCAGGGGAGAAGTTGGATTGAAGAAAGCCACAGTTTATCCATGGTAGCAAGAGGGGAAGCAAAACAAATGGGCACGAAGCAATGAGAGTTGGGGCTCAGATGGCAGGCGAGGAACAGAAAAGCTCAAAGGCAAGAGGATTTGGTGACCTAGGGCCACAGGAAGGAAGGAGTCAGGGTGACTCAGCACCTCCCAAAAAGAAAGACTTGGAGGGAGCACTCACCGTGATTCTGTTCTGGTGCTGTGGGTTTGGGTGCTGGGTACACAAGTGGAAATGGGTAGTGAGTGGTTGGAAATGCAGGAGAGGGGCCGAGTGTCGCTCTGCATCCATTGGGGGCGCAGCTCCATCCACAGGGGCTGGTGTCTGATGCACAGAAGTTGAAGCCTCGGGTGGGACCAGCCAGCTGCAGAGTTGAGCTTCCTGCAGAGTTCAAGCCAGCAAAGCCACTTGGTCTGCGATAAAGAAGCTGTCCATTGAGCAGGGTAGACTGTGGGGTTGAAGCCAATGATAAGGATGGAGCAGTCAGTGACCAGAAAGTGAGAAAAAATGGCCAAGCGCAAAGGAAACAGCTTTTGCAAGGAGTTCAGTAGAGATAGTTGCTGCAAAGTGGCGGGTGTTGATCAGGGAAAGGGAGACTACAGGCAGAGCCAGTGCAGAGGAGAAATTCACAACATGAGAAGAGATTGTTGAGGAAGGGATTATTTTCAGGGGTGACAGCAAAGGACACAAGTCAGACCACTGGAAGAGGAAGGGCGTGAGCAGAGGCCATAAGACTTGTGAAGGGTGCAAGGGAGCAGGGGTGTGGGGAGGAGGGAAGAGGGCATTCATCCTGGGCAGCCACGGGAGTGTCCGAGGCAGCCGGCCGAACCTTCCACTGAAAGGGAGGACAGGACAGTGGGCATGAGGGTGGGAACTGACTCTTGAGGACTAGCCGATGTGATGAATCCATCTGCAGGAAGAATGATGGGGCTGGAGTGGGCCTAGTGAACTCAGTTTCACCCTGGAGTCATGCTCGGCGGCCCAGGAGCTTGGGGAAAGGGACCAGACACCAGATGTGGTCTTGAGGGCCGGCACATTGCATGGAGCATCTTAGTGCAAACAAGGGCATTGTCAAAATGGCAGGACAAGGGTCCAGGCTGAGCGGGGAGGCATATGGCCCCAGGAGCTGGACCAAGAGAAGTGGGGTGGAGGGGATGAGGCCCCCGGGGGTGGAGTGAGAAACAGCGCTGGGGGCAGGCAGGAGGTTTCAGCCAGAGAGGTCTGTGTTTGAGATCTTCGAAGCTGAACTCTCCAGGCTGGCCTCCCTGCAGATTTGAAGCTTGGGTGTTGGGGGGGGGGGCGGGGTCACTGCAGGGTGAAAGAGGGGAGCAGGGGGCAGGGAAGAAGAGATCCAAGAATCAGAGGCTGAAATCAAAAGACGGCTGCCCTCTGGGCAGAGTGCCTGCTGAGCTGTATCCCGGGACGGGCGTGGAGAAGAGCACTCAGCCTTCTGAGCCACCCTAACCATGGCCATGGTGGGCTTCTGTTCAGGCGTGGCTGGGGACTAGCCCCAAAGCCAGAGCCTCCCCCATGTACAGGGCTTCCTTCTGAACTTCCTGCTGGCCCGATGATAAGCACTTCAGACTCTGCCAGCCCAGGCGTGAAGCCTATGGTGGGTGGGGAGGTGAAGAGGATTGGCATCAGAGGCACCTGAGAGGGGGCAGGGTGGGGGGGTGGACAGCTCAGGAAAAGTCTGGAGCCTGTGAGGAAGAAGCCCTCAGCCTGCGATTCCTTTAGGCTCAGCCCTGGCAGGAACAGCACCTTCCGGGGACTTGGCTGCCTTGCGGACTCTCTGGGGGAGGGCTTGGCCTGGGAATCCTGTTCACCCCCATGTACAGAAAGACAATGACAGAACTCTGTCTGCTCAGATCCTGAGAGGGTGGGGCAGACGAAGGGCAGGGTGGGTCCTGGGCAGAACCAGTGTGCACATGTGCGTGCGTGGGTGTGTGGGTATTGTATATTTCCATCTATGTTCAGTTTCCACTGGGGAATAGCATCCCAAAGGCCCCAGGGTTTGAAAGCAAAGTTAGGAGAACTCTAAAGAGCCAAAATAAACAGCCCAAATTAAAGGTAATTACTTCTTGAGGTTTGGGGTCCTTGTAGAGGAAGCCTGGGTAAATCGGAACAATTCTTTGGGGGTGGAGGACCCAGAGGGTGTCGGCCATTATTTGATTTTTAGGAGCAGAGATACCAGCAATGTTTCTTTGAAGTCATGTTAAGGCTTTAAATTTAGATATTGATTTCTATTCCTGACATACAAACCAGGGAGCAGACTAGGGCAACACTGTCTGTTAGAACTTTCGGCAATGATAGAAATCTTCTGCTTCATCCAGTACAGTAGCTGCTAGGCACTTGTGTTTGTTGGTCACTTGAAATGTGGCGAGTGCAAATGAACAAATGAATTTCTCATCTGGTTTAATTTTCACTGTAACTTAGAGAGCCACATGTGCTTGGAAGCTACCATACGGGCAGCGCAGGTCTAGAACACTGGTGGTCATCCTTGGCTGCATATTAAAATGCCCTGGGCTGCACTGAAACGTCTGAAGCCAGGCCCATCCCCTAGAAGCTGACTAAATTGGCTTGGGTGGGGAACCCAGCGAAGGCATCTATTGAAGTTCTTTGTGTGATTCTGATGTGTCGGCAGGCTTGAAAACCAGTGGCCCGGGGGAAAGAGAATGTTGCTTGGTGGGGAAACCGGTGTACTGGGAACCAGTTCACCCACAAATAATGGGAAGACAAAACAACGACTTCCCCTGTCCCGTGACTCCAGGACAAGGGTTTCTCCTGAAGGGTGGCCTAAGAGAGAAGCTGAGTAAATAGGAAAAACTGCTGCTTGCACACATGCAACACCTGCTCTTAAGAACCTGGCCACTGGGATGCAAGCCTTGGTCATGCTCGTGGGCCAGGGGCAGAGAGACGTCTGCTGTGGACGGCTCAGACTCCCGCGGAGGGCCTTTGCCCCTGCAGGATGGGACTTCCATAAGGGCCTGGGCGGCACAAGGGAGCTGGCAGCCGCCTTGGACCCAGGGAGATACAGGGGTGTGAGCCCACTCAGAGTGATGGGCCAGCACTTTAATGTGTCCCCTTAGGGATGTGTCCCCGGCATCTCATAACCCAGACACGCAGGAAGAACCTGGGCCCCTTGTCAGCTGTAGGCACGTCCCAGAGACAGGACGGGACCTGTCCCCATCTGGTCTTCCCTCCCCTTCTTGCTCCCTTGTCCCCAGCCTGTTGCCTCACTGTTCCCACAGCTTGGTCCTCACACCCACCCACCCCCGCCCCTGATTGGCAGCCACCTGGGGTCTTCATCCCTTGCCGCTCCTTTTCTCTCTTTAACTCTTCTGTGTGTCCTTTCTGACGCCTCTCCTCACTTGCCCCCTCTCCCCCGTGTCCCTCCTCCTCTCTCTCCTCCCCTGCCCCTCCCCTGGTCTCTTCTCTCCACAGACTTTCCTGGCCTCCAGCGGAGGACTGTATTGCCTGGGTGGAGGCTGCGGGAACGTTGTAATTCCGGGCTGCATGAGCCTGCCCCGCACGCCCGCCAGCTCTCCGCCCTGCAGCTTGCATGCTCAGGCCTGGCCGTGGCTTTGCATGGGGTGGATCCGGCCAGAGGGCTTCCTTCCCTAGAGCAGGCGCCCTGGAGGGTTCGGGTTCGGGTGGGGGCGGGGGCCCTGCGGCAGAACGTGCATGGATGCAGTGGCTTTCTCAGAGCTCTGGGAGACGGGGTGAGGGGTCTCTCTGGCACCCTCCGTCCAGATGGGAGCATCCAGAGAGGACTGTGACTGCTAGCTGGTGCAGGACCTTAGTGACAGTTCGCTGGCGCAAGGTCTCTGGGGACACAGGAAGCCTGGCAGGGCTCTCCCCTTCCAGAGTTATCCCGGTGTCTGAGGCTAGGCTTGCCTGGCTTAGGACAGCCATGTGCTGGGTGGGGTGGTGGAGTGGCCGTGTTGAATTGACGGGGACAGAGCACCCACGCTCTAGGGAAACTGCACTGAAAGTGTCCTCCGCTCAGTGGCAGTTTGAGGAGAAGGCGAGATGAGGCAGGAGGCCCCAGAATGACAGGCATTGGGCCTGGCTGCAGCCTCACTGGGCCCGGGGCCGAGTCCCTGCTGCCTGTCCTGAGAATGGGCTTAGCGCACTGCTTGGCCCATGTCCCTCCTTTTGGCCCAACAAGCCCAGAGCCCTGAGCCTGAGGAGGATCGGGCACTTAGTGCTCAGCAGGGGCCATGAGGTGGGGCTGGAGCTCCTCTCCGCCATGGACATCTCCCCGGCACATACACATTGTCCCTCCCGCCCCACCTGCTCCTTACCCCTCTGAGATGCCACCTCCAGACTGACCTCTGGGGCTGCTGGCCCGCAGGACCCAGACGAGAGTGCCCGCATCTCCAGCGCCTTCTTTCGCCTGTTCCGGGTCATGAGGCTGATCAAACTGCTGAGCCGGGCAGAGGGAGTGCGCACTCTACTGTGGACCTTCATCAAGTCCTTCCAGGTGTGCCTGCCCAGCCCGCCTGACCAGGCTCCAGGCCAGGTCGGCACGGAGGACCCGGAGAGGCTGTCGGGGACGTCTGGCTAGCCCAGGGTAGAGCCCCGGGGTGGCCATGGGGTGCACAGTGAGCTCAGGGAGGGGACGGGCTGCCGAGCAGGTGCGCCGAGCCCCGCGCACTGACCCTCCCTCCTCGCCACCAGGCCCTGCCCTATGTGGCTCTGCTCATCGTCATGCTCTTCTTCATCTACGCAGTCATCGGCATGCAGGTGAGAGACAGGGGGGCCCAGGTCAAAGGAGGGATCTTGGCCATGTGACAGGGGCATCTGGGGACCCTCGAGAGAGGCCTAATCATCATGGAGGCTGGATCCTCCACCCTCCCTGCCTCTTCCATCCTGGCCACCAAGGTGTCAGACACAGGACTGAGGAAGGACGCTGGGCACCTTATCCCCGGCGGCCACAGGACTGGTGGGCTGGGAGCCACCCAGGAGGAGACTTGGCATGTGGGTGGACAGCAGGGGCCACATGACAAGGGCCTCAGGTGGCCTCAGTCTACCCTCCGGCGAGCCCTCTCCCCCCGTTCCCCACATGGAGTCCCTAAGTTGGCTTGTGCTGGGAAAAGCCGTCTGCCCTCCTGCTTCCCCTTGGCTTGATGGGAAGAACTTCACCCAACCTTGAAAATAATCCGATTAATTTGACTCCCGGTCTGCTGTGGCCCGCAGTGAAGGGGACTTGGAGGAGGTAGGGGTGAGAGAGGGGAGCAGGTGAGGTGGGAGAGGACAGTGGGGCCTGGGCTGAGGGGAGGCTGTGATCTAGGTCCCAAGGTGGGAGCCTTTTGTGATTTGCAGATGTTTGGTAAGATCGCCATGGTGGACGGGACCCAAATAAACCGCAACAACAACTTCCAGACCTTTCCACAAGCTGTGCTGCTGCTCTTCAGGTTCAAGGCTCCCGCTGCCCCCACCCCATCCCCACCCCCTGCCCTTGGCCTTTGCTTTGCTCTACTCTGCTCCAGAGGCAAGGCCTGGGCTTCCTGGCCCCGGGGCCGGTGTAGCTACAGAGCGCCCCGTGCCCTGACCCGCTGAGGCTCTGCTGTTCCCGTCTTGAAATGTTTAATCGCTTTTGGAAGTCAGCTAAGCTCCCCACTGCTCAACCAATGCCATTTTTTAAAATCCGTTTTGGACAAGTGACCCCACATCTTCATTTTGCACTGGGCCCCAGAAATGACGTAGCTGGTCCTGAGTGGAGTATGGCCTATCCCCCCGGCTCTCATCCCGCTGAAGCAGGAGACGGGGCCAAAGGTCTCTTCACGGGAGCCGTGGGGCCTCAGTGCTGCGACCTTGCCTCACCAGCAGGATCCTGTCTTTTCCAGGTGTGCGACAGGAGAGGCATGGCAGGAGATCCTGCTGGCCTGCAGCTACGGCAAACTGTGTGACCCTGAGTCAGATTACGCCCCGGGTGAGGAGTACACGTGTGGCACCAACTTCGCCTACTACTACTTCATCAGCTTCTACATGCTCTGTGCTTTCCTGGTGAGACACCAGGAGAGGAGCCTGCCCGCTCCCTGCCCCGCCCCTGTCAGCTTCTGTCCCTCAGGGATTGGCCTCCGGGACACAGGAGATTCTGGTTAGATGGCCCCTTGTTCCGCATATCCTGGGCGTGACTTGATTTTCTGAGGGCTTTATCATGCTCCAGAGGGGTTGCTAAAAAGTTTTACCTTTTTTGATTCGCAATTAGTAATCAAAAGAATTTAATGGGGCTCTGTCCTAAATAGATAGGGGCTCCCAATAAAGCCACTTGCCCCTTCCTATTCCTCTGAAGAGAAAGTTGCCCCACCGTGAGGGGGATGAGGCCCTGGAAACAGGGTCCCAGAGGAGGTCCCTAATGGGGTTAGAAACAGAGCGCAGATTATTCTCAGACTCCGGGGCTGCTGTCTGTCACATGTGGAAGGCAAAGAGCCAGTGGTGTCCATGGGGCTGTCACTCCTTCACTCTTTCTTCTTTCCTATTTCGGTCAAAACTGTTGTGTGAGCATCTGTGTGCCCCTGGGCTCAGTGCAGAGGGTAGACACATGCTAACACCAGTCTGGCCCTGAAGGAGCTCACTGGGTACCTGGGGAATCCATGCGTAAGCAAATCTTGCCATTCAAAGGGACACCTGCTATACACAGACAAGGCAAGGGCAGTGATGGGACATGGTCCCGTGAGGACACTGAGGAGGGTCACCTCTCTGGGCTGGGGGCAAGAGGCTGAGACTGGAAGAGCTTGAGCTGGGTTTTCCAGGATGAGCACTAAGATCCCCGTCAGAAGACACTGCCCCTGCAGGAGCGAAAGGTGTGACACAGGTTGCTTGTGTGGGGGGTGTAGGTCATTCAGAAGGGCTGCAAGGAAGGGCCCAGGGAGGAAGGAGCTCTGGCCCCCTTACCCAGTGGACACCTCCCAGCCCCCAACCTTATCCCCATTATCACCCGCTTTTCCATGCTGGGAGCCCTTGGTTCTCCTCTTATAGATCATCAACCTCTTTGTTGCTGTCATCATGGACAACTTTGACTACCTCACGCGGGACTGGTCCATCCTGGGCCCTCATCACCTGGACGAGTTCAAGGCCATTTGGGCAGAGTATGACCCAGAGGCGAAGTGAGTCCAGTCTGTAGGCTCTGTGTGGGGCCGTCCCTCCACTGTCCCCCCTTCCATCCTAGACCCCATCCTGGTGTCCTATATGTAGTCACTCTCAAGTTTCATAAGAATGAGTGGGCTTCTTCTCCCTCCATTATCTGAGGTTCCAGATCAGAAAATTGGAGTTTCTTAGGGTTGGAGGGATCCCACAGCCTCCCAGGGCAGAAAACCCCTTGACTTTATTGGGAAATGATCATCCAGCTTTTGCTTGGACACATCCAGGAGCAGGGAACTCAGTACCTCCACAGGCCCTGGCTGGTCAGAGTTGTAGTCCACTGACCAACAGCGCGCTAGCTTGATTCTTGATTAAAATGCAGAGCCCCGCGCCCCACCCCAGACTGACTGATCAGAAACTGCGTTGCTTAGTAGCCTTATCCGCAGGGCATTTGTATGCATGTTAAACCTTGAGAAGCACTACTGCTTTACATTCTTTCTAAAAAGGTAATAAGCTCTTATTTGATGAATGTTGCCCAGGTGTCAAGCACTGCGCTAGCCGCTGCGTACATTATCTCATTTAATCCTTACAACAATCTATGACACAGCTCTCCAGCTCTCTATCAGTCCCTGGAAGTGAGGGTCTACCTCCAATGATCCACACCCTCTACTTCTGTTAATATAACCCAAGAGCCCCCCAGTCAGTTCAAATAGAACCCAAGGAAGGCTCTGCCATGGGGAAAATGAAGTCCAGATTCTAGACCTGGAGATCCCATATCTGAGGGACTTCTGCTCTCACAAGGACATTTGCCCAAAAAAGAACAGCCCATTCCTGGTGGTGGGCAATAGTGAACCCAAACATTGTTTCTTCTTTAAAGAGTGAGCTCAGCTTTTACCTCCTTGGAAAAGAGTAAGTGTTCCCCCGTGGCCTGGCTCTCTTCCCCTTGGCCTGTTCTCTGAGCAGGGAGAGTGGCTCTGGGTGGGACTGCGAGGGTACAAGTCTATGTGTCCTCCTGCAGGGGCAGAATCAAACACTTGGATGTGGTGACTCTGCTGAGACGGATCCAGCCCCCTCTGGGCTTCGGGAAGTTCTGCCCCCACCGGGTGGCATGTAAGGTAACCAGTGCTGCCAGAGAGGAGTGGCCTTTGGGAAAGGAGAGGCTCAGTTACCTTGGGACAGGGAGGCTGGTGAGGGAGGGCCTGATTGGATGAGTCATTTTAGAGTAGTCATCTCTTGGGTCCCCAAGTCCCTCCCTGAGGACCTCAAGTCTCAACAGTGTCCCCCCAACTCATCCTTCCATTCCCTCGTGAAGGGTGTCCTGAATCACCCACACCCCCAGCCTTCATGTCCCATCCCCTCCCAGTCCAGAGACCAGGCTGGGATGACCTGCCAAGCCTGGCCTGGTCCCAACTCAGCAGCCAGCCACTGCCCCTCCCCTCACAGCGGCTGGTGGGTATGAACATGCCCTTGAACAGCGATGGCACGGTCACCTTCAATGCCACACTCTTCGCTCTGGTCCGCACGGCACTCAAGATCAAGACGGAAGGTGAGGGCTTTCTGGTGTGCGGCCCCCTCCCTTCTCTCAGAGGATGAGTTTTCTGGTGCAGATTCTACCAGATTCTCAGAGCTAAAGGTTGGAACCAAGAGCCATGGGGGAAAGTAGAAGGAGGACCTCAGACCATGACCACAACATTCTCATGCCTTTCAGGGCTTAGAGAGAGCTGGAAAATTCTCTACAGGGCAAAGGTCACTAAGGATCTGTTCCCACACAACTATGTCTGAATGGGGCCAGAGAAATGGCAGTGTTAGCACAGAGGGGAGGGCCACCCGAGGTCTGGCTCTGGGCAGGGGCAGAGAAGCTCCTCAGGTCGCACTGGGCAGGCAGTCCACACTCAGTTCCACTAACCCCGCAGGTCCCCCCCTGCCAGGAAGGCAGACGTGGTGGGAACAGGGAAAGGAGTCAGGGTGGGGGTCTTGGTATTGTTCCTGAGCCGTCACTTAGGGCTCAGCTCTACCAGAGCCATCCCCGAAGACCATCAGGACCTCTGCCAGCATCTGAGACAGCCCCAGGGAACGTTTTCTTGGGAAGGCAAGGAGAGGAAGGCAAAGAGTTAAGAATTGGAGAAACCAAGTTAGGGCAGCAGGAAGGCTGCCTGGGGGTCCTTGGGAAGACCACAGGGCATGGGGATTTGAGGGCTTTTGAGGGGAAAGGGAGAAGAGCAGGAGATGACAGACAGCATTCAAAAGCAGCCACTCTGAACACTGGGTGCCAAGGCTTGTGGGGCGTGAATACATGACCCAAGGGTTGGGCTTCCCCAGGGGGATGGTGATGCCCTCCCCCCATGGTCAGTGCTCAGCACAGCAGCTGCCAAAACCAACCAACAAAACAAAAAACAAACAAAAACCTCAGCCAACATTTGTTGAATGAGGTGTTCACAGAGAATCCTAGGTGGCTTTGTCAAGTGCCATTGACTTGGGCTGGGTGACTTTAGACGGCCTCTGCCTTTCCCTTGCCCCCAGGTAACTTTGAGCAGGCCAATGAGGAGCTGAGGGCCATCATCAAGAAGATCTGGAAGAGAACCAGCATGAAGCTCCTGGACCAGGTCATTCCTCCAATAGGAGGTGAGTGCTGCTTTGGGAGACCAGAGTCCAGAAGCAGCTGAGGAGAGGGGACAAGGAACTTCTCCAGGAAGCCCTTTGAGAATCTGAGAATAGCCCAGACTCTTTGTAAATACCTCGGATAGACCCCATGGTGGCCATCAGGGCAGGTACTAGACTTAGGATGGAAACTGCCCACTGTCCAAGTCAGCAAGGAGAGGAATGTCCTAAATGGCCCGGCCCTGGCTACCCCTGGCTCCCACTATGAACCCAGTTCAGATTCTTACCCACCTTCAGGACATCCCTTGTTGGCTCCTCTGCAGATGATGAGGTGACTGTAGGGAAGTTCTACGCCACATTTCTCATCCAGGAGCACTTCCGGAAGTTCATGAAGCGCCAGGAAGAGTATTATGGGTATCGGCCCAAGAAGGACACCATACAGATCCAGGTAAGCTCAACCTGAACTCCAAGGGACTCCACTGAGCCAGGTCTCCAGGCTCCAGCTCCCTCTTCATGTCTTTGAAGGCCAGCGATGGAGGCACAGAGGGAAGGAGGGAGCCAGAGTGAGTGAGGAGAAGAGCCAGGAGCTCCTCCATCTCTGGATGATAGAACCAAAAGAAATGGGATTTGTTCAAAAGAGAGATTTGAGTGCTTAAAATGATCCACTGGTACACAAAGAAATTTAAAACTTTGTTTCATCTCATCTGTTTTTTATTTCTATTTTTTGTGTTAATTATAATGCACACAATTTACAAATTCAAAAATATACATGCATTTGGGTTGTGTGCTCAAAAACTTATTTCACTTGCAATTTTTACTTTAAAACTATCTCACAATTTTAAAAGTTGTGGGTATAATACAAACACCTTTTTTCCTGAACCATTTCAGAGTAATTCCCAACATAATGTTCCATCAACCCAGAGCATTTTCATATGCAACAAGGGCATTCTCCTCCATAATGCTCCTACATAATCACAATGCAACCACCAGAAACAGGAAATTAACATTGAGACTTTTAGGGGCACTGGGGTGGCTCAGTCGGTTAAGCGGCTGCCTTCGGCTCAGGTCATGATCCTGGGGTCCTGGGATCGAGCCCCAGGTCCGGCTCCCTGCTCAGCGGAGAGCCTGCTTCTCCCTCTCCCTCTGCCTGCCACTCTGGGTACTTGTGCTCTCTCTCTCTTTCTCCCTCTCTGTCAAATGAATAAATAAAATCTTAAAAAAAAAAAAACACATATTGAGACTTTACTACCATCAAGTCCTCAGGCCTCATGCCAATTTCACCAGTTGTCCCAATAATGTCCTTTATAGTAAAAGAATCCAATCCAGAATCACACATAGTTTCTATATCTCATTAGACTCTTCCATCCAGAACAGTTCCCCAGTCTTTCCTTGACATGACCTTGACACTTTTGAAGATCGCCAGGATATCCTTCAGTTTGAGTTCATGTGCTGTTTCTCCATGATAGATTTAGGATACACATCTTGGACAGGAATGCCACAGAAATGATGTTGTCCTCCCATTGCTTTGATCAACTCAAAAAATTATATGAATGACATGTTCAATCAAAAGAGATCATTTGTCTAGAAGACTGTACTGAGTAAAAAGATTTTTCCACCTGGAGGCCTGGGAGGGTGCGAAATCACGCATAAGGTTGAGAAGAGATTCCTTGGGAGACATGAGGGTTTGGACCATCCCAGATGGTCAGAGCAGGGCCTCATGGAGCCCTGGGTCATTGAATGTCCAGGAGAGAGTGGGGCTGGAGCTGGGGCTAGGAATGAGCGAGGCCATGGGAAGCAGTCTGGTCTCCCCCACTAGACTGGAGGGGTCACTGCACTTCTGTCCCCAGGCTGGACTGCGGACCATTGAGGAAGAGGCAGCTCCAGAGATCCGCCGCACCATCTCAGGAGACCTGACAGCGGAAGAGGAGCTGGAGAGAGCCATGGTGGAGGCTGCGATGGAGGAAGGGATATTCCGGGTAAGTGAAGACTGTGACCACCCCGTGTGTTCTAGGCATGGGGAGCAGCAACATCCCATAGATACAAGGGCCAGGAGCCCAGCCATAAAGGGGGCGAATTTGGAAACTGAAGACACCCACAGCCCACTTCTCTTGGGAATACAGAATCCTACTGGACCCAAGGTGCTGGAGTTGTCAAATATGACACATACTCTCTTCCCTTCCTCTACCAAGGCTCACTCTCGTCCTCACCTCCCCCAAAGCCCTAGTTGACATTCATCTCTTGGAATCCCTTCAAAACCAAATGCCCTGCCTGCTTCCAGTTAACTGGTCCTCAGTCTTTAGCTCTGTCTAGTGTTTTTTATGACGCTGTAAAACTAAAGGGTTCTTAATGACCACCTAGTGGCGAATGCCCTTGGGTTTTCCCTGAGGAAACGGTGACCTGAAGAGATGATAGGAGAGATCCAATATCACTTAGCAAGTTAGTTTTAGACGTGGGACTAGAACCAGTTCTCCAGACTCCCAATCTGGTGCTCTTTCCATGACAACATATTTCTCTATCTGGCTGTCTATGTCTCCGATGTAGTTCCTTAGTTGCGTCCTGTCTACCCTATTCAATTGAGAACTTTCTGAAGAGGGAGATCATGATCTCTTCTCTGACCTTATAGCCCAGTCCATTCTCCTCTGGCCTTACAGGATCTGTCTTCTAATATATCACTTGTTCCCAGGGCATCGTGCCAGGATGGCAGTGCCCATGCACTCTCAGTTCCCATCCCCCCATCACTGCTCTCAGCCCTTACTCTCTCCTCCTTGCCCCTAGAGGACTGGAGGCCTCTTTGGCCAGGTGGACAACTTCCTGGAAAGGACCAACTCCCTGCCCCCTGTCATGGCCAACCAGAGACCCCTCCAGTTTGCTGAGATAGAGATGGAAGAGCTGGAATCGCCTGTCTTCTTGGAGGATTTCCCTCAAGATCCAAGCACCAACCCTCTTGCTCATGCCAATACCAACAATGCCAACGCCAACATCGCCTATGGCAACAGCAACCATAGCAACAGGCAGGTGTTTTCCAGGTAGTGGCAGCAACTGCCAGCTTTGGATGTAGGGGCCCTGGGGTAGGGCTGGGAAGACATGGTTAGTGGGTTCCAGGCTCTTGGGAGGGGGACATTCTGAAATGTATAGATTGCCTTTTGCTTGCCTTTGTGTCCTTTGGGATCCATCCTCCACCTTAATGCAAGACGCAGGCCTGGACTGCAGAGACTCCTTTAGCCAGCAGAGGGCAGCATCGGCACAAATGCTCTGTGGTTCCTTTATTTCTCTGCAGCAGGTCTAGGAGCTGGGACCTATTGAACGTGGTAGGTTAGGAAAAGAGAGTTACTACAAGAAGAGTTACTACAAAAAAAACTGTGGGAAATTAAAGTTTAACTGTTGGATTTGGGTTCTAGGGAGATCTCACTGCTGAGTGGGTCCTCTCTCTCCCACGCTGAGCTGTAGACTAAATATAATCTGCGGTTACATAAGTACCATGAAAAACAGCAGGATGGGGGGAGAGCCTCTTGGAAATTAGCCCCTGAGGGCTGAGGTCCCAGAAGAGCTTCCGTTCTAGATAGGAGGACCTGGAATGGCTGTCACACACGGTCAGAAATGGGCAGGACAGGGCAGATGCCCCATGAGCAGCTATTCCCCCGGGCCAGGGCTGCCTACACCCCCTTCCTTTCAGAGACCCCCAGGCCCGGAAGGGTGCCTGTGCCCTGGATCACCATGGTGGGGACACAGAAGCGCCAGACCTGGGCCCTGCCCTGAAAGGACTGTAGTCTTCTTGGGACATGTATCCTGTGACGTGACTGTGACCAAATAATCACAAAGAGCATGAGAATGCCCTGAGAATGCAGGCGTCCTGATCGCCAAGGGCTGGAAAGGCCTAGAATGGAGCTAAGCAATGTTTCTCAGCCTCCGCTGAGCATTAGAAGCATCTAGAGAGCTTCCAAAATTGCAGTGCACGGGGCCTCACCACAGATTCTGGGGATGGGACACGGCCACTACCAGTTTTTAAAGCCCCCAGGTGACCCAGTGTGCTGCCAAGGCTGAGAACCAGTGTCCTAGAGGGTGTGAGGCTGGGGCTGGGCCTCAGAAGATGAACAGAATGTGGAAAGCGTGAGGGAGGGGCATCCATTGGGCAAAGGAGAAGAGGAGGGGACGTATTTGGCTTCTTTCTCTTAGAGGGCCAGGACTGGCTGGGCAGAGAGCGGGGTGAGCACCAGCTTTGGAGTCAAGATGACACCAATGATGGGGCCAGACCCTGAGGGGCCACAGAGGGGCAGGATGGCGGGAGGACCAGCAGCCTGCTCTGGCTCACCAGCCTTGCTTCCGTTTCAGCATCCACTACGAAAGGGAGTTCCCTGGAGAGACAGAGACACCTGCTGCCAGAGGAGGAGCCTTTGGCCAACCCCGAAGGGTCCTGGGTCAGTCTTCTCTGTGCGCCCTAGAAGCTGAGCCTCCCAGAGCGGCCTGGGGAGCGTGGCTCTCCCCTTTCCTTTGGGGAATCTGGCTTGGGAGCCTGATTCAGCTGGGCCTGGGATGGAAGAGTTGTCAGGGCCAGCTCCTCATCCAGGCGGAGGAGAAGGGAGCCATCTAGGTAACTGAGTGAGGTGGGAAGGGGGCGTGCCAGGAGACTCCCACCCACCGCGCCCCCCCCTCCGAAGGACAGCCCCTGGCCACACTGACCCCTTGGCCCTGGGGCCCTTCAGCAGATGGTCTGGCAATCTCCCAGCGGGTCCTAGACCGCTGTGTGTGACAGCAGGAACCCTGAGGATGCCCGAGTTTGAGGGCACTCGCTCGCCTCCCCAGAGCACGCACATGCACACAACACACACAACACGCACACAGGACACACACGCACACTTCTGCATGCAAGCACAAACGGACACACTGAAAAAGAGCTTGACCAGATCTGATCAAACTCTGGCCCTGATCCCTCCCCACCAACCCCGCTCCCCGACCCACAAGGACAGAGACCAGGGCAAGTAGAGGGGCCAGGGGACAGCACAGGGTCCTGCCCGGCCTGGACTTGGTTGGGTGTCAGCCTGTGCACCCCCCTAGGATGCCTTCCACAGCCCCGAGGCTCTCAGAGAGCTCGCAGGGGCCCTGGCGGGACTCAGCAGCCCCTCTTGCCCTTGCTCTGTATTGCCCACAGGACCCCACAGCAAATCCTGTGTGGAACAGCTCAAAGGACAGCTGACCCAGAGAGAAATGCCCAGATCCCAGGCATTTCCTGCCCCCTGCCAGGTAATGGGGCAGAAGCCTGGGAAGAAACTCTATACAGAGGAAGGGGGCCACCGTAATTTGCCCATTAATAACAGAAAGGGCCGCACTCCTGGGTCCTCTTCTCTCTGTGGGTCTTGGCAGAGGCTCCCTCTGAAGAGCTGGAGTTTCACTGGATCCCAGTGGGCTCCAACATCCCTGTTGGGGTCTTCACTTTTGTGCATTTGGAACAGCGTGCCAGGGCTGAGTCTCCCCTGCCTGAGGAGAAGAGGAGCCCCACCCCGGCGTCTCTGCCTGAGGAAGCATCCCGCAGCCGTAGGACCAAGGAGAGTAGTCCTTGGTGCCAGACTCCAGCGACAGCCCAGCTGATTCAAGAGGTGAGGTGGGGGCGGGGACAGAGCTGTGGGCAGCATTCAAGGGCTGGCCCTGGGCTCGCCTGGGCAGGCCAGTAGAGGCAGACCCCTGAGACAGCTCCCCGGGAGAGCCCACCCAGCCTCTGTCCTCCCTGCAGGCTCTGGTTCGAGGGGGCCTGGACACCTTGGCGGCTGATGCTGACTTTGTCCTGGAGACCGGCCAGGCCCTGGCAGATGCCTGCCAGATGACACCAGAGGAAGTGGAGGTGGCAGCCACAGAGCTACTGAAAAGACAAGGGTCCCCAGAGGGTCCGGCCAGTGCCCTTGGATGCTGGAGCCTCAGGTCCTCGCTGGGCAGCCTTGACCTGCATCAGGGCTCCCAGGAGACCCTGATCCCCCCCAGGCTGTGAAGGCCCACCCAGCAGCAGCGTGGGCTTAGACCTAGCAAGTCCCATGGCGAGGGAGGGGTTGCTGGGGCGGAGAAGGGTTAGCCCACCACGGGGGCCCCCCACGCTCTCTCTGCAGCTCAATGGATGGGCTGAGTAGGGGTGGTCAGGAGCCACTGCAAAAAGTCGGGAAGAAGTAGATTGACGCGGGGCGCCTGGGTGGCTCAGTCATTAGGCGTCTGCCTCCGGCTCAGGTCATGATCCCAGGGTCCTGGGATCGAGCCCCGCATCGGGCTCCCTGCCCCGCGGGAAGCCTGCTTCTCCCTCTCCCACTCCCCCTGCTTGTGTTCCCTCTCTCGCTGTGTCTCTCTCTGTCAAATAAATAAATAAAATCTTATAGAAAAAAAAAAAGAAGAAGAAGTAGATTGACAGGGCCCCTCTCCACACCAGCAAGAGGCACAGTTGGATGGAGCCTCTAACGTCTTTCAAATAGGCCTGTCAGTGCCAGTGTCTGGCTGGCAGAAGGCCACTCCCACCAGCAGGACGTTAAAGGCTCCAGGCCTATGACAATTGGCACCTGGCCCCTGCTTGTCTCCTTTTTTGGAAACGTTTCCTACTCTTTTTTTCCTCACTCTTCCCTCTTCCCCATTCCATTCCCTGCTCATGGGCTGGGGAGCCTGGGCCTGGGAGGACCGAAGGGAAGGGCCGTCTGGATTGTTATCCCGCACGCGGCCAAGAGGAGCCCATCGTGGAGAATGTGGATTCTCCTGGAAGTCTGCCGCCCGTTCCACTGCCTGGGGCCCCGTAGCCCCAGGAAGGACCGGTGGCCTTACAAGTCACGGCCCCGCATCCCCGGTCACGCCAAGGCCAACCTTCTTTAAAGCTATGACCATGTCTCTTTGGCCAGAGCCCACTGCTGACACAGGCCTCGGGTCCCTCAAGTGTTTGTACCCTCGGACATCAAAGATCTACAGTTTCCACGGCTCCTCTCGCCCACACCAAGCGGTAGTGAGTACCAGTGGCTACGATTTACCAAGTGGCTCCCACCCGCCAGTGCCCCACGCTCCCCTGTGCCCAGGGAGTTCGCACATTCTACGTACAAAGCATTTCCACACCATGTCCATCTCGTTCTTATCCCAGCCTCGCGAAGCAGGTCTTCTCTAAGTAGTTAAAGGGTTTTAAGGATGCGACAGTGGCAGCCCAGAGAGGTGGCGGGGCGCACCTCTGCTCACACAGCCGGCAAGCGAGAGGCCGAGTTCAGCCCCCCAAGTCCCAGCGGTGCCTTTCGCCGGATACTCCTTCCTCACCGAGCTTGCCCGGCGCTGGCCGTGGCTGCGGTGACCGCTGGGCCACCCCACAGCCCCCTGGCAAAGCCCCAGACTGTGAGGGCAGGGGGACGCCCGCTGGCTGCAGAGCTGTGGTCCCGGGCTCTGTCCGGGGCTCCTCTCCTCAAGCCTCAGCACCAGCGCCTTCCCCCACGCCTCCCCTCAACAGCTTGCTGTTTGCCGCCACAGGGCCCCTCCCTCAGCTCCTCTCACCAAGCGAGGAACTCACGCCCTTTGTCTCTTGCTCTCCTCCCTCCTGACCCCTCCTCAGATTCTCCCCCAGCCAGTCTCCTGTCTCCCCCTCGCCCCCTCCTCCCTCTGTCTGCAGGTCACATTTGAGGTGTTTCCATCTTCACAGCATGTCCTTCCGGCCGTCCTGTCTACCTACATGAGGTCTGTCTGTCTATCTCTCTGTCTGTCTGTCTAGCGCATTCCTGAAGACCAAACTTCTTCCCCGGTTTGTCTCCTCATCCACGTTTTCATGCCTAGTTCCCATTTCTCATCCGCATGCAGCCTGCCTTCTGCCCATCGTTCACCAGTATCTCCCACAACCTTGTTGCCAATCCAGGGGACCCCAAGTCCTT
The DNA here is from genome assembly GCF_037043125.1 of Eumetopias jubatus. Classification (NCBI taxonomy): domain Eukaryota; kingdom Metazoa; phylum Chordata; class Mammalia; order Carnivora; family Otariidae; genus Eumetopias; species Eumetopias jubatus. The sequence continues at coordinate 29,193,358 of NW_028274818.1, forward strand.
ACCTTCCTTGATTTCTAGGCAGTATTAGGAACGACTTACCTCCCTCTCCTTCCTGACATGCCTGCACCCCTGGCTCTCCCGAATTTCCTCCTACCTTTAAAGTGCTCCAAGCCCTCACTTCCCTGTGAGCTCTCGCCTGGCCCAGCTACCTCTCCGGTGGGGGATTGACTCCTCAGGGGTCTGTGTCCTTGATCCCTCTTTCCACTTGGGAAGTGTCCCTGGATGCTCTTAGCCACTCACATCTCAGCTGTGTCTGTGTTGATAATTCCCAATTCCATATGGCTGGAGCGAACCTCCACGTCTCTGTATCCTTCTCCCTGACAACTCACGTATGTCCAAAGCGCCCAAAGCACATCGTGTCCAAATTCAGCCTTGCTGTCCTTTCCCCGTAGACGGCTGCTACTCCGGTGTTGCTGGTTTCAAGGAAACCCACCCGCTGTTCAAACCAGAAGTCTGGGTGTTGTCCTGGGCTCCCAGCTTGCCCCCCCCAGACTCATCCTCCTAAGCAGTTCCCAAGCTTGTCTTTGTGTCCACGGTGACTTTCCTGATATGTTCAATCGACGCTTCATGCCTCTTCTTGTTTCTTTAAGATCTTTATTTATTTATTTGAGACAGAGCAAGCACAAGTGGGGTGGGGGTGGAGGGAAAGGGATGGAGGCAGAGGGAGAAGCAGGCTCCCCGCTGAGCAAGGAGCCCAATGCGGGGCTCGATCCCAGGACCCCGAGATCATGACCTGAGCTGAAGGCAGACGCTTAACCAACTGAGCCACCCAGGCAGCCCCGTTTCACGCTTCTTCTATTGCAAGAGCCTCTGGCCTGCCCTCCTGGCCTCCTCTCTTCTCTTCCCCCTAGTCTGTCTCCGATCTTTCTGAAAGGAGAAGTCTGTTGTCGTATTCCTTTGCTTAAAAGCCTTCAAGGCACCCCCAAATCCTCAGAATGTCGTGCAAACCCTTGCCTCTGCTTACACGTCTCCCCCGCTCCCCCCCAGGCCTAGCCCTCACACAGGGCCTGGTCTCCCCCTCTCCTGCCGCCAGAACCCTCAGTCCTACGGATCCCTCCCTAGTCATCTTTCAATGCTCAGCTTTGCTACTGCTTCCTGCAGAAAGCTTTCCCTGAACAACCCTCTGAAGCCTGGCCCAGAAACATGGCGCCCTCCCCCACCTCCAGTACAGCGGGGATCATAACTGCTTGTTTATTGTTACCCTAGCCAGGGGCTAGCTTCACGAAATCAGGAGCAGGTCCACTTTATTTGAAGTTATCCCCCCAAAGCTGAGCGCTTTTCAACCCAGACCAGTGTCTCCGTAACTGTTAATAAATGCAGGACAAGGGTGAGCAGCGGGGACCCTCCCCTCCACCAGCTCCCTGCCCCGCGTCACCCGCCGGGGTTCGGCAGCCTCCACCACACTGGCTGTCTGTCCGGGCCAGGGAAGGCAGGGAGGAGGTGCTCTGCCTCTAGGGGCAACAAGCCGGACTTCACCTCAGCCCTACACGCGCCTGGCTGCCAGGCTGCTCCCATAAAGCCTGAAAGGAACGGTGTGGAAGGAGGAGGACGGAGGTAGGAGCGGAGGGGAGCAGGCCGGCGTGCGGGGAGACATGCCCCTCTGCTGAGCAGGACTGTCGGACAGAGACACTGTACCCGGAGGGGCCGGGGGGGCCGCCTTCTGTCGCCAGGGGACACAGGCCAGAGGCAGTGTCTGCTGGACCCCTATCTTCTCCTTATTGATTCCCTGCAGACTTGGGGCCCAGCTGCTGGGTGCGGGGTCTGCCAAAAGGGGCGGGGGTGCCGCTGGTGGGAGGGAATGGGCACAAAGCCTCATGCCGGCCGTGGAGACTAGAAGAGCCCTCCCATCTGGCAGGTGTGAAGCTCAGATGGACGGTCTCTGGAAAACCAGTGAGGATGGGCCCAGTTCCAGACTATCTTCAGAGTAGGGAGGAGCTCCCTGGCTCTGGTCTCCATGCATGTGTAGGCCCTGCTCTCGATGGGGCTGAGTGATTCTTAAAGGAAACATATGGCTACTCTCTGCAACGGGTTTCAGAGCATAGACTTGGAAGCCAGACCCATTTACACCTGAATCCCGTTCACCTACCTCCATGCTGTGATGTCAGGCCGTTCACACAATCCTCTTAAGCTTCTGCTCCTCCTTCCGTAAAATGGGGGACTAGTTCCTACTTCCAGGGTGTTGAAAGGTGTGATGGTGACCATGTAAAGACCCAGCCCTTGGTAAGAAGCTGTGGCTTTTGATTCTGTCTGATGCTGGCCAGTGAGAGAGCCAGACCCTTAAGTTGGGAGGACACTGAGCTCAGGGGACGTCCTGGGCCTCTTAGGGAAAGCCGGGCAATGTGACCGTCAGCCCAGGGATCTCTGCATTAGACCGCATCCCCCACAGGCCCTGCCTGCTCCCAGGACAGCCCGTGGTTGGAGAGGCCAGTTCCTGCTTCCGGAGAAGCCACTATGGAAGGCACTGCCAACCCAGAGTTGACCTTGACCCCCATTTTTCTGGCATCTGATCCCAATAACATGTCACTTCTGCCGTGGGGCTGACAGCTGATGGAGCCAGGTGACTCTTTCCATGCAGCGAAAGCAAACCAAGCCCCAGAGAAGGACAGAGCCATAGACACCCAACTTCCCAAGTCAGTGGGAGGAGCCAGGAGGAGACCTCAGCCTCTGTCGAACTTCAGAAAGGCCGGTGAGATGTTGGTTTCCAAGATCTGGTATTCAGGGAGCCCAGTTCACTAAGTGCCCGGCCGGCGACATCTCATTCAGTCTTTCAGCACCGTCTGTAAACTAGGCGTCCTTGTGAATCCCATTCTGTGATGGAAACACACCTTCGGAAAGACTAAGTGAGTTACCCAGAGTCACTTGGCCGAGAAGTAGTGATGCCAGGGGCCAGACAAGAGCCTGGACCCTCTTCTTGAGCTGCTGACTTCTTGCATTGTTGTGAGGATCCCCCCGACAATGCCCCCCAACCCCCACCCCGTCCCCCGCTTACCTGGCCCAAGACCCTTCCCGCACCCTGCCAAGTGGGCCCCACCCTCAGCGCAGCCCCTCCTGGCCCAGGCCACACTCACAAGCCCCCACTCGCGGTGCCTTTCTGCACCCAGCAAATGCCGCTGCGGTCGACCTCTGTCTTCCCCGATGGCCTGGGTACACTCCACTCCGTTGTCTCTTCCTTAGGGCTTTTGTATTGTGTGATAACTTTTATTACGGCATTTATTACCGTGTAGTGTAACCAGGAGTTTAAAGTTTGTTTTTTCTACTGAGAGTTCCTCAAGGACAGTGAGTTTCTTTATCAAGTTTGTATCCCCAGCAAAGCGCAAAGGAAGGAGGGAGGAAAGAAGGAGGGGAGAAAGGGAGAGATGAGAAGGGGAGGGAGAGAGGGTGAATGCATGACAGCACACCACGTCGACTGCTAAACCGGGTGTATTAGATTGAATCATTTGAAATCGCTGATATTCTATCTCTTTTGTCTATAAAACAGCAATTTCATGTCTAACCTACTGTAATGAGGGTGGTTACCCCACTCTCCTGTCACACCCAAGTACCACCACTGCCGCTTTGGTGGGGGGAGGCAGAGACCCCACCTTCTGCTTTGGGGCAGTTTATACAAATCAGTCTGGATGAGGGCTCAATGAGGTGGGTGTCCCATGTGGGACTGTTCTCGGGCAACATGCAGACCGAGGTTGACTGGGGGGGGCGGCTTTCAGCACTTGTCGCCGCTGAGATGTCCCTGCATCCGCCCAGGCCTGGCTAATTCTCCTCAAGGTGAAGCGTCTCCTCTCTCAGAGGGACAAGTGTCAGGAAGCACAAGCGTGGGGGGAAAGACACAGATTAATTTTTCAAGAGATTATGTCACCTCAGCCCAACGCAGGCTGTCATTGTCAAAGGGCCTTTGAAATTCTCCTAGAATCATCCCGTGAGATTCAGCGTGCACGCACACGCACACACACACACACACGCACACACGCACACACAGCCTGGTGTGCTGGCATTCATTACTGTCCCGTAAAATTCACAACCTGGTATATTTGTGTAAAGGCGTCCTTCAGAGGTTAATCTTGTGCGATCTCCCCCCACCACCTCCCTCCAAGTCTCTGACACCCTCCCCCATCTCCTCCTATTTTTAAAGTGTTAAATGTTTGTTTGCTGGCAATTTGCTCTGCGTGGTCTGGCTGAAGCAAATATGTATTAAAATCCAAGGCATTGCTGCATCCTTGGGGACTCGAAATCACTAGCTCCTAGGCAGGGTGGGGCTTATTTGTCAACTTACTCAGAGGGAAGGGGCTTACCAGGGTGGCCTCTGAAGCAAGGGGACGTGGCTTCTCTGGGTTCCTGGCTAGGACCGCCTCGGAGGCCCCCTCCTCGCCACCACGTTTGGGGCTAGGGGTTCTGCCCCTTTCCTTCCTCCTTCCTTGGCATCATCTCTTTTCTTCCCCTCTCTTTTGCTTTCCCTGCTTGGCTCCCTGCTTGTTCCTTTTGTGTCTGCTAATTCCCCACCCCTGTCCCTTCTGGGGGAGAGGGGACCCTCAATGAGCCCACAGGCCACCTGGGGCAGGGCACAGGGCTGCAGTTCATTGTCCCGAAGACCCAGGAACAGTTACCAGCTGCTCTGCACCCGTTGGAGCAAAGAAGTCAGAGCAAGTTACCTTTTTAAAAAAAGTTTGTTGAGTTATAATATATAATAAACTGCACATAGTCTGTGTGCTCAATTTGATTACTTCTGAAAGATGTATACACAGCCATGGAACCAACACCACTCTGTCCACCACCCCCCAAATTTCTTGGTGCTTATTAGTAATCCCCCCTCTGCTGCTCCCTGCTCTGTTCACTGCCCCTGCCTCCCTCTTCTCTGCACCCTCACTGCCCCCTGGGCCCAGGTCTGGCTTCTTTCACTCAGCATAATTACTTTGAGGTTCATCCATGCTGTACCATTGGTAGTTTTCCTTTTTTTTTTTTTTTAAGATTTTATTTATTTGTCAGAGAGAGAGTGTGTGTATAAGCAGGGGGAGCAGCAGAGGCAGAGGGAGAAGCAGACTCCCCGCTGAGCAGGGAGCCCGATGTGGGGATCGATCCAAGGACCCCGAGATCATGACCTGAGCTGAAGGCCGACGCTTAACCAACTGAGCCACCCAGGCATCCCCAATAGTTTTCCTTCTTATTGCTGATAGTATTCTATTATTCGACCTACATCAGTTTATCCATTCATCTGTTGATGGACATTCGGGTTTCTAGTCTGGGGCTATGACAAATAAAACTTCTATGAACATTTGTGTGCAAGGCATTGTGTGGACCTATGAAGCAGGTGACTTCTCAGGGTGCTCTGCTTGTTTTTTTAGCTCAGCAGCCACCAAAGCCTAGATCCATCCTTATTCTTCACTGTAATTCAACACAGGATGAAACAGGAAATCAGCTTGCCTGGATGGGTTCGACCCCTGCTCTATGGCTTGTGGTGTGACCCTGGGCAACTCCTGGTGTCCTTTGTTAATACAGGGATGGTAGCTGTTCCTACCTCCTAGGGTTGTTGTGAGCACTACATGAAGCATTTAAACAATGCCTGACACAATGTTCCGAAATGGTAGCTGTCATTGCTCGGCGTGTGCCCTGAGAGCATCTATCCACTCCACGATCGGCTTCCTCCAGGAGCTCTGAACTGGGGTTCACACAGGTGCGTCCTGATACCCAACTTGAGAACAGTTTCCCAGGCAAGCGATGGGCAGCAGCACTGGAAGTCCCTTGGATTTCTTCTGATTACTTCTCAGAGTGGCTCCTGATCCCCTAGGGATAGCTCGGGACAGCTGCCAGGAGACCCCCAAGCCCTCAAACGGTTAATATGGAACCACGCTCATTTGGGACCCAGCAATCTGGAAACATGGCAAAAGGTTAGTCAAATCAGGAGTAGAGATAAGCGGAGGCAGAGAGGCTGCCTGCCCCCTTTCTACGGCCCCACAGGGCTTCTGTGAGTTCTAGATATGCACAAGGAGTCCTAAAAGGTACTGGGGCCCTTTGGGATCTTTATGGACCAAGGCTCTGAATTCTGGCTCTGCCCCTTTACTGACTTTAGGCTAGGCTATGCCAAGGTAACATATAAGCCTGTAATTTCAGGGGCTTAACACAATAAAAGTTTATTTCTCACTTAAACTCCATACAAAACACGAAGTGGTGTGAGGGCACCGGGAGCTCCTAAAGCTTCCACCTAAAAGTGATACGTGTCAGTTTGGCCCACATGTCACTGGTCAAAGTCAGTCACATGGCCATAGCTAACACAGAGGACATGTAGTCCTGCCCTTGTGACAGAAGCAGAGGGCCGGAAATATTTGGTGCACAGCACTAATGACTATTGCACTGGCCAAGTGACCTCTGAGCCCATTTCCTCTTCTGCAAAATGGGGACAATAACAGTATTTACCTCGGAGATTGTTGTGAGGATTAAATGAGAAATCTTATGTAACATCCTTGGCACAGTGTAGCACATGCGGTGAGTAAAATGAAGCTGAGATGCCCTCCAGCTAACCTCCAGTGGGGCTGAGACCAGGACTGTTTGTGTACAGAAGGGATCCAGCATGCCAGGCTCCTTCCTGCGTTCTGCAAACACTTCCCCTGGCCCCCTTCCCCGGGCTGCCCCACTAAGTGGCCAGCAGAGGCTGAGTAACTCTTCCACCTCCCTGGATCAACAAGGAGTACCCGGGCCAGCCAAACCTCATCACCTTGTCTGCACCAGGCTCATCCACACTCATCTTGGAGACTCCCTGTCCTGCAAAAAACTTCTTTATGTCCACTTGGAGGACAGAGGCCCACTGAAGAAGGGGCAGAGAATCCATGGGCAACGGCAACGTGAAGGAAATTACTATCCATTTTGCGCTGAGCATAGTACTGGGTGCTTGATCCAGGTTACCTTATCTCAACACCTCATCATAGTCCTGCAATGAGGTGAGGGTGATTATCCTCATTTTGGGGTGAGGGAATGGATGTTTGCAGTAGCTCCGTAACTCACCAAGGGGTTACATAGCTAGCGAGTGGCAGAGCTGGAATCTGAACCCAGATCTCTGACTCGGAGCGCCACACTTGGGCTTCCAAGCTATCTGTTATTTTGTACAGTCTTCACTTTTATCCAAACCATAAACTCACATATGGCCTCTGGGTCCTTCCGTGCTGTTGGGGGAGCTGCCCTGCTCTGGGACTATGGGACCATGCGTTTAGTCCCAGGGTCCCCGCTCACCAGCTTATCATACAACTGTGGACAAGTCTCTTTACCTGTCTGGGCCTTGGTCTCTTCACCTGAAAACAAAGCTGTAAAATTAGATGATCTTTGGGTTCTTTTCAACCCTAGCATTCTGTGACATTGAGAATTTGCCCACACCTGCTCCTCCTGCCTTTGGCCCTCATGGGCAGCATGGCAAAGTTGAAAGCAGATGAAGAGTCCATGTCTGAGGTTATATGGAGTATTAATTAAACTGTCATTAACATTTGAAACCAAAAATAGTTGGGGTTTTTTAGGACTGACAGGGTGTTTATAATCCACAGCGGTTCTCTCTCTCCCTTCTATTTATAACAAATTCTGGTTTCCTCTAAGACTAAGTCTGTCTCCTTCTGTAACAGGGGAAGTTAGGATGAGCCCGAGCCTGAGCTAAGACCTCTGAATCTGCACCCCCGTAGACCCTCTCTGGGGCTCTGAGCGCCTGTTGGTGGCGGAGCTGAGCTCCCTCTTCAGGTGGGCACTGGAGGGCATGGCTGGACTGACAGGATGGGCTCGTGCCCATTCTCCCATGGAACCAGCACAGCCGCTGGGGTGGGGCCGGCACTTAGGACTGGAGGTCCAGAACTCTATACTTTCCACCCCCAGAAATTTAGGACAATGCTCAGCTAGTTTCTGCAAATGTCAGTGCCTAGTGCTAATCCTAAAGATGATAAAATGGAATAGGACTCAAGTTCAGGCCACCTCTGGAGACACTTCTAGAGCCTAAGGGTATCTCTTAGGTATACTGATTTGTTACTGTAGGGTTGCTGTTGAGAGCTAGGCGGTGCCTGAGAGATCTGGGCCAGATGGCTTCCTCAAGTTGCTGCTGGAGTATTTTAACTACAGGAGTGGGAGCTTCCTGCCTCGGAGAGGGTCCTCCTCAGCTCCCCCACATTCCCATCTGCCCAGACACCCACTGCTCCTGTCAAGGGAAATGATGGAGGCCCCTAGACGCCTGGTGAGGAAAGGCCTCAGCTCAGGACAAGAACTGGGGCTCAAATCCCGGTCCAAACAGGGGACTCGGGGCCAAACCCGGGATAGCGTGTATGTGTGTTTACCTGTTTCTGTCAGGCAGAGAGGGAAGGGGTGGGGGTTGGGGGAGATATGTGTATAGGCAACTCCCTGAGAAACTTCACGGTTAGGGAAGGAAAGAAGAGCAGCTGGGAGGAGGGAGAAGCGGTGGGAAAGGGTGGGGGTGGGAACAGACCAGAGAGAGGAAGCAGAGGCTGAGCCGAAGCTGCAGGGAGACTGAGGAGGGCAGGGATTGTCCCTGGCCCCCCCATCACCCATCTAACCTCAATCTCTCCAAGTTACAGTTTAAGCCTCTTCCTGCCACTTGGATTCCCCTCTGACCTCTGTGCCCAGTTTGCCTCCTCACCTCTGGGCAGCAGTGCCCAGGAGGCTGGGTCTGGACATCTCACTGCCCTGGAGGTCCAGGAAGGAGCTGCTGAGGTGGCCCGAGTTGCCAGCCCCGTGCGCCTCCCTGCTTCTTCAGGCTGGACATCCTTTAGTCTGGAGGAATGGGTGTGGGGGAGGGGTAGTTGGTGCAGCCCCTCCGGCGCCATTTCCCAGCAGTGAAGCTGTGAGTCAGAAGGGTCACCTACTCTCAGAAGTCAGAGGGGACCTCCTAGAGGCAGGAAACCAGAGATGAGCCCCAGAGAAGTCCAGGGGCTGGTGGGCGGGACAGCAGCTTTGCAAAATGCAGCACTATCATCCAGGAGGGCTACACCTGGAGCAAAACCCTGGGTCAGCCCAGCTTCCCTCCCTCTGGGCAGTTGCCTGGAGGTGATCTGGGAAATCTGGAACAAGACACACGAGTTCAAATCCTGGGTCTGTTGCTTACATGCGGGGTGAGACTCATCACCCCCCTGCCCCGCAAAATTGAAAAATAATAATAAAGCCCAGCTCACGAGGTTAGGAGAATGAAATGAGAATATGCATATAAAGTATCTGGTTCTCATAGATGGTCCATAAATGTTAACTACCTCCCCACCTCTTATTTTGGTTGGAAGATGGGGAGAGACTGTCCAGGATCTGACTCAACACTCTGCGGGCCTGCTGCTCTGGGAGGGGTGACCTACTGGCCCCAGAAAGAGCTTCCTCTAGGTTCAAATGCTAATAAAAGGTGCAGGATCCCACCAGAGTCTCCTCCCTCTCCTCCTCCACCCTTGGGGCACTGCCGGTGGTGCCCTGTTTTCCATCAGGTTGGGGAGACGGGTGTTGATTTGCCCTTGAAATTTGCGTTTGAAGTTATCATTGTTTTGGTTTGACTTTGGATGGAGCAGTTATCTGTGCGGGGGAGTAGGGGAGGGAAAGGAGGATGGCACCAACGGACACATCCTCAGACCCTAACCCACACCCTTGCCAAAATCTCTGACATAGTTTCATCATCACTGGAGGGTGATGCAAGAGGCTTGGAGTCTGACTCCCCTTCCCGCCCCCGCCCCCCCCCCCCCGGAGAGCATGATCCACATCTGGAGCTGCAGCTGGGTCCTCCCCTTGGGCCCTTTCCAGGGGAGGGAGCTGGTTGAAGTGTGGGAAGGGAGGGCAGCTGGTGAGGGCCCTGTGAATGGCCCCAATGTTGGGAGTATGGGGGGGGCAGGGAGAAGGTGTCTGGGCTCAGAGAGAGGGTAGGTGGAGTGGAAAGGGAATTGTGGCTTCTCAGAGCACTGTTCTTCTCCAACTCTGCCCTGTGCTTAAAGGCTCCAGGGCCCCCCCTTGTCCTTTATATCCATGTGAAGGCAGCTGCACTGCTCTGTCCCCTTCCCCACCCATCTGGCCCCTCCAGCCTCTACTCAGGTGCCTGGAGTTGAGTGCCCCCTTTGTTCCCTTGTCTCCCCGAGCAGCTCAGGCCTCCAACACTGACCTTCTGCCCCTACGGCCACGGCCACGACAGAGTGTGAGCCAGGCCCAGAAGGGTCATCTGTGGGTCATAAAGGTCAGTGGAACCGCCTTGGGGTAGCAGAGGGAGGGGCTCATCTGGGCGAGGAGCCTAGCCAGGAACCAACCAAAAGATGAATTTTAAAATGCTGCAGGGTGGAGGTGGAGGGAATTTTTGTTAGTCACCAGCAAGAATCTCCTTCAATAAAGGTTGACAAATTCACTGTTACAAATCAGAAGGGAAGCTTTCAGGGCGCTTTCAAAATATAAACCGCTAATCGCTGTGCGATGCTTTGAAGTGAGGCACTCTGCCCGGGGAAGACCTGGGCTCTTACCCCTTGCTTAGCCACCAAATCTGTGTGACCTTGGGAAGTTCCCCTCTCTGTGTCCCAGTGTCCTCTTTATGAAACGGAGGTCCCATCGAGGCTGAGGTTCTGCGACTGCGGGGGACAGAGACTCCGGCGTGGTCAGCTTCGGGGCCCTCCTCCTCCCCGATCCTCCAATCCCGCCGGCCCCCTAGCGAGCGGGTGGACGCGAGCCAAGAGGTCCCTTTAAAGGCTCAAGTCCCGCCCCTGCTGCTGCCTCGGACCTTCGATTGGTGAATCCGGAGCGGGGCGGGGCCCGGCGCGGGCCCGGCGGGGCTGGGGGGCGGGTCCTGGGCCGGGTCGGCTCCCGCCCCCTTTGTTCGCGCTGCGGCGGGAGGTGGCTGCGAGGGTGGGAGGTGTGTGCGCGCGTGTGCCGCGCCGTGGGGAGCGGCGGGTCGCGCCGCGGGCTGTCAGCTAGCTGCGCGCCGCCGCCCGATGGCGCGAGGAGGCGCGCGGGCCCAGCCCCGTGGGGCCTCCCCCAGCCGCGGGTGAGCCCCTCGGCTTGCCGCCCGCGAGCATGTCACCTTCAGCCGCCGCGGCAGACTTCGCCAGCAGTACCCGCGCCCCCGCCTCCCGCAGCCGCAGCTGCTGCCGCTGCCTGGGGCATCGGCCCCCAGACCCCCGCCCCTGATCCACGCCCAGACCCTAGAGCCGGAGGACCATGGCCGGCCAGGGGGACTGCTGCGTCAAGGTGGCCGTCAGGTAGGGACCGGCGGCGGGGCGGGGGGCGTGCGCGGAGGGGCTCTGGCTTTGTCTTGCGTGGGCGTGGGGCCGGAGGGCGCACTCCGGAGCCCGCACCCCGGGAGGAGGGGCTGGCATGGGCCAGGCAGGAGGGCGCAGTGCTCTGGACCGGCTGCCGCAGGAGATCGGCGGCCGGCGGGCTGCTGGAAGGTGGCTTTGTTTGGGTGGTAATTTCGGGCCCCTCTTGGGAGCCCTTAATGATCAGAAAATCGAATAAACAAGGAAATCCGGTATTTCACACCCAGCCCTGGCCCAGGCCGGAGCGTCTGTGTGTTTCCTCTTCGCCTCCCCTTGGGGCTGCTGTCTCATACTGGGATATTGGGGGGGGGGAATTTTCCCTTCATCCACCCCAGTCGTCTAGTTCTGTGCTCTTGGTCCAGCTAGGAGGGCGGGAGCCGGTTCCGCAGACAAAGATCGATTGATTGAGTGCAGGGACGAATGGAAGGGCTGGGACGGTGCCTTGGCCTTCCGTGGGGAGTCAAGGGCTTTTGGAGAGAACCGTGCTGGCCCTGTCCCAAGAGGAGATGGGGCTAGGGCAGGGAGGAAGCGGTGTATCTGAGGTTCTACCTCTGAGAGGGCAGGAGGGTGTGATGCTGATACCGATCTTCAGGCTCTCAGATAAGATGGAGGTAGGGTGGTGCATGGCCTTATCTGGGACTTGCGGTGACGTCCTGACAGAATTGAGATGGGGAGAGGACATGGCTGGGGGGTGCTCCTATTGGGAGGGGTACACAGAGGTGCGAAGCAGGAAATCATGCAAAGTTGAGCCATATATGTCCTTTGTGTTGGGCAGAGAGGCTTTACACCACCCCACCTCTCCTTGTTTTTGTTTAGGGTTTTCTCTTTAAGAGGGGTCTGTTGATGGGAGAGGGCCAATCTGAGACTGGTCACCAAGGCAGGGATGGTGGAGAAATACAACCATCTCTGCTCCAGCCCTGTATGATGGGGGTGGGAGTATTGGGTCCAGGGCTAGGGTGGGTCTCTGAGACAGGTCTCTAGATTCCCTGGGTTGTAGGTGACCCAGATTCCAAGAGTCCATGGAAGTCACTCTAGACAGGACCAGAGATGACTAGGGCAAAGCTTCCCCCTCCTGCCCCAGGGCAGATGCCCTCTCCCAGGCATCTGGCCAGTCCTCTGCAGCCCAGAGAGGAGGAGGGGACAGCCGATCACAGCTCTGGGGTCAGGGAAGGGAGATTGAGGTACCTCCCACCCATGCATCACGCGGCCTCAGCATCACTTGAACACAGCCTTGCTGGTCCAGAGCAGCCTGAGAGACAAAGAGGAGCCCTGCAGGTGCCTGGTGGGCTGGCCGGGGCGGGGCCAGGCTGCTGCTTGGGCTGACATTGCAGCAGGATTCTGTTGAGGTCGAGGGAGGGAGGTACAAGTGTGGGGGCGGCGGTGGGGGGGGGGGCAGTGAGAAATGTAAATATGACATCTGCAGCAGACTGGGAGAGTCCAAGTACATCATAAAAGGGAAATGAAGCCCTGGCCCCACTCACTGTGAACCAGGGCTGGGAAGGAAGGGACTTAGGGTGCTTGCTCCTCCCATGGGGGCTTTCCTTTAGACTCCATCTTATAGGAGAGAGCCAAACAAAGCCCCCCTCTACTACCACCACCGTCAGCCTCCCCAGACTAGACTGGGGCATGGTAAAGTGTGGGAAAGCCCCATGGGATTGGCACTTTATGCAGAGGAGTGAGGAAAAGCTGGTGTGGCCTTCTCGGCACCACCAAAAGAAGGTTTCTGAGACCCTTTCCAGAGAAGGGATTGTGCCTGCCCACTGTACCCAGTTCTTTGGGGGTGATGGGTATCATCCCTGCTTCCCACTCAGATTGCTCTAGTAGTGTCCAGATGCCCCCACTCCTTGCCTCCAGTTGCTGATCTCGGATGGAGGGGTGGGGAGATTTGAACATCAGAAGAGCCAGGCTTTAGGGGGCTTCTGGAAGGTGAGGGCCCAGCCCACTTGCCCCCTCCCATTCCAGCATGAGTGCCCAGCTTGGCACACGCCAGACCTCAATGGGCAGCCGGCCGTGGAAGGCAGACAATGCCTGGACAAAACCCAGTTTCTAATCAAAGAGCTGAGGATAGGACCAGACTAGGGCTGGGGCTGGGACAGGGAGCAGATGGTGTCACTGAGGAGCTGTAGGGGAGATCCGTGCTTTTGGATCCCCATCGACCCCCCATCCCAACCTCCAGAAGTCACTTGTCCCACCTCAAGGACTGGGTGGCAGGCTGGAGTAGAATATTGGAGTAGGGCATTGTGGGGAAAGGCCAAAGCTTTGGAATTGCCGGGGCCCAACCCGGTGTCAGGTTCAGCTGTCTGACTTCCTGCAAGTCCTTTCTTGTATCTAACTGAAGTGCTGTCTGAGTTCCCATGAGAATAACATGGCGAGCCCTGGGTCCACCTCTCGGGACAGGGAGGCCACGAATGAGCCAGACTTAGTGTGGTGTGTGTGTGTGTGTGCGCGCGCACGCGTACACATGCATGCCTGTGTAAGGGGGGACGTCCTGGCAGGGACTGTTACACTGGGTGAGAAGTGCCAGGCCCCAGGCTCTTGGCCCTATAATCTCCTTGGGAAGAGGATCAAAGCTGGCTGGCTGCAAATCTCCACAAGGCAGGCAGGGCTGGGGCAGAGCCAGAGGAAACTTTCAGAACCTGGGGCTGTGGGATAAAGGGAGAAGGTGTAGGTGTGAACAGACCCTAAAAACCCTACCCCAGGCCTCCCTGGAGCCTGGCCCATCTGCCCCTGAACATCGGCTAGTCGCCTTTGCACGGAGATTCCTAGGCCAGCCCCTCTCCAGTCTGCCCTGTGATCCCTTTATCCATTAATCCCCTGTAGATAGGGACTCAGCTCCCTGGGCCCAAGGATGGCCTACAACCAGCCTCTCTCTACCTGGGGATGGGTGGGGGATGAGGGGAAGGATGCTTGAGAGAGGTGAGGCGGAGCTGTGCCCTGTCCCAGGCTGCAACACAGGCCCGGCCCCAACTAATGGGAGGCGGAGGGGAAGGGGTAGCTGTTAAGAAATGCAAGTTGGCAAAGTTGAAATTGCGGAAGGAAGCCAAGACACGTGGTACGTTTCTTTAAGACCCTTTCAAGCCCCCAGTTCTGAGCCCCCACCATGAGAGGAGCCCTCCGTGGGTCCTAACTCCCCCCACCCCCCCCACCCCCCCACCCCCCCACCCCCCTTATCTTCACCTGGTTTCCTTAAGCTTCTTTCCTTTCCTCGGCTGGGGTGGGGAGGTCCCTCTACAGGTCCCACATCCATCCGTGGACACTGCAGGGTGGAGCAGGGGCTGGAAGGGGCTGGAGGGACACCAGCCAGGGAACCAGGGGACAGTGTTAGATTGTATCCCTGTCCTCGCTCATTTGGGTTCTCTAGCTGTAGTTATTTCCAGAGCTTCCAGCTACTCTGAAATCTTGGTCAATGTCTGTCTAAATTTTGAATCAAAAGAACTGGTGGCTTGGGACGAAGAGACCAGAGAAGACAGAAAAAACTGCGTGAGGGTGGGGTATGGGGTGCCTTCAGAGTCCCATCCTCTGCTCTGGCAGCCCAAGGCCAGCCAGGGCCGATCAATGCCAATGGTGCCCCATGCTGCCTGTTTATAGATCTGGGAAACCGAGGCCCAGACAGGACCTCCTGTGCCTGGAGACCTGAGAATCTTAGCGGTGGCCTCCTGCTGCACAAATAGGGCTTATGTCATCACAAGGAAGTGGAGTGTAGTAACCACAGGCCCCGGAAACCATCCCCCCTCCACCCCCCAGCCAGCCTGCCCGACTACCCTGAAGCTGATTGGATCTCTGTTCTTGAAACCCTCAGAATGGAGATGGGGTGGGGCAGGGGCTGAGGAAGTGGCGGAGGTGACATGAGCCTGGCACCCTTACTCTTACAGCTCTGGGGACAAAGGGCAGGGCTGGGGCCAATGCAGTTCACCCATTGGCTGGGTCATGGGCCTTCCTTTCTGTTTGTCCTGCTGGGCCTCAGATTCACCTGCAGGAGGATGGGGACAGCTGGTTTGTTCTCATTTGTTCATTTGTCAAAAGCAGTGGTTTGGATGAAGTAGAAGGCATACAGCCCGTAAAGGGTTGGCTCCTGAGGAGTTGATGTGAATAAAACGTTTTAAAAGTAAGCCCTAACTTAAAGTGTACCTAAGAGGTGTCTCTCTGGTTTGAGCTACAGTGAGTGTTAGGTACAGGGAAGAGTTTCCTCCCTCCCTCCCTTCCTCCCTCCTTCCTTCCTTCCTCCCTCTCTCCCTCCCTCCTCCCTCTCTCCCTCCCTCCTTCCTCCCTCCCTCCCCCCTCCCTTCTTTCCTTCCTTCCTTCCTTCCTTCCTTCCCTCCCTCCCTCCCTCCCTCCCTCCTTCCTTCCTTCTACTTATTTATAGCAGAAAGCATGCCAGGATGGAAAGAAGACTGAACTTGGGGGTGGCTAAGCACTATGACTTCTTGAACACTTGCCCTGTGCCAGGCAGCATGTTTACACTGCCCCATTCTACCCCACCAGAGCCCCACCAGCTAACTGATGTTATTCCCATTGTATGGATGAGCAAACACTCACAGCCAGTAAATGGTGGAGTTTGGATCTGAACCCAGGGCACTCACTCTCCCTCCAAGCACATGCTCCTCAGACTGCTCTCAACCGCCTCCCAATGCAGCTCTAATTAGCTCTGTGCTGTGAGTCTCTATGCCTCAGTTTCTCCATATGCCGTACCCCACCAGTTGCCATAATGGCCATGTGGGAAAAGTACTTAAGAAGGTGTCCAGTGCTATGCAGAGGGGGGAACGTGTCTGAATTTCCCTTTCTGGGGTTGCTTAACATAGAGCTGCCTGTCCCCTCCATCGGTCCTAGCTCCTCAGCCGTGCTGTTCGCTCTTGTGTTTGGGGAGCTTTTCCCTTCCCACTGGGTAGAAGTCTGCCCGTTCTCTCTTTCCAGATCCATGGAAATTAATTCCATGGAATTTATTTTCCTGCCCGAGTTCCATCTTGCCACTCTCTAGGAAAGGAAAGGAAATTCTGGGGGCAGCCCAGTTTCCTCTTGCTACCTCTACATGCCCCCACACCTGTCACACGGCAGAGCCCCAGGTGTCCTGGGGTCTCCTCACCTCACGTTTTGCCCTCTAGACATAGCAGCCTGTTGAGGAAAGCCGGAGGGGCAACTGAGAGGCCTCTGGGCTGGAGAAGAGAGGATGCTTCCCTGCCCTGGGAGGGGAGCCAGGCTGGGGCTGGTCGGCCTTGGCCTCAGAGAGCTACCCCTCCATCCCTGTGGGCTGGGGGTGGTGGAGCTCTGTGGGAAGGGCTGTGAAGCCCCATGGCAGGTGGCGGACCCGTGGGTGGCAGTGCCCTGACCCCCGGAATACTCCCTCTCTCACCTTCGGCTGCTCTGGGGTGTGGAAGGGAGGCAGGGCCATGGTCCCCTGTCCCCAAATACCTGAGTCCCTATCCCTCTGCCTTGCAGGGTGGAAGCCCACCATCAGAGCAATGGTGGAGGCCACTTGTCCTTTCTCTAGGCTGGCTGGTCCTGCCTGACCCTGGAGTTAAGGTGCATTTAGGAGAGCCTGGCAGTGGGGACTGGGGACTGAGGACCGAGGACCAAGGACCAGGGCCAGTGTGCTGGGGGAGAGGCTTGCTGCGGAGCAGCCGCAGCCGCAGCCGGCTGGCCTCTGCATTCCTCAGCAGGGGAGCGTCCCCAGGGCCCAGTTCCCACTGAGCTGTCCTCCACATGATGCACATGCCGCCACAGCTCTGGGCACTCCCTGCTCAGCCCCCACTCCGCAGAGTCTCCAGTCTCCTGGGAGGTCATGGGAAACTGCTGCCAGATGCCCTGAGAAGGGAGTGGGACCGGAGAGCCAAGCTGGAACGCCGCTGAGCAGCGCTTCCCTGAGCCGGGCTCGCCCCTCTTCCCAGGCCCCGGTGGCACAGGAGTTAGACCCACAGGAGTCAGACTGGTGGCTCAGGAAGCTCCTGGCTACTGCTCGTGGCCAGGCCTGCCCGTCTTTCCAGCTTACGACAGGGCCTGGCCCCCTCCCTCAGCTTCTCCTAGCATCTCCGCTCCCCAGCCTCTGACCCCTCACCCCCCTCTGCGGGGCCTGCTTCCTCTTGTGCCCAGTTTCAGCCTCTCAGGGGGTTGTCCTGGGGCAGAGCTGAGATCCTGATGCCCTAGGGGCCACAAACAAGACTCTACCCCAGGTTCCCTTCCCTGTCGGACTGCCCGTCCCTGGTTGTGACCCAGAAGCTGGTGGCCACGACTTGGATAAGCTGAGAGAGAAAGGTCAAGGACATCTGAGGAAGGAGTGGGGGCTGAACCCCAGGTGCCCTGAATCGACACCCCAAGGCGTTGTCTTGGAGTGTCTGCGCCCTCTCCCTGTGCACTTGGGAACATGTTTGGGGGCAGAAGTCAAGCACCAGAGGGTTGACAGACCCAATTTCACCAGATCTGCTAGGGCCTCATAAACCCATACTTTTTGACCCCACAGTACAAAGCCTCCTTGTTTGGGGGTCTGGAGCCAGCCTGGGTCTTTTTCCTCAGGGCAGTCAGTCTCAGGAGGACTGTGCTGTGGGGGGAGGGTCTGAGAGGCCCAGAGAACGTCCGGTGACAGGGTGACAAGACCCTCTGGCTATCACAGGGCTCCAGTGGCTCCCCACTCCATATCCCCGCAGCTAAAAGAGCCAGCACCCCAAATTGGGTCTCCCCACCAGAGAGGAGCAGCCTCTCTGGGAAGATGCCTTCTCTGGGCTAAGTCAGCTAAAAGGCCCCGGGTGTCTGGGAGCCAGACTCCCCTGAGAGAGCAGGGATTTTGCTTCCAGCCGCCTTCCCCAGAGCTGGCAGGCTGCCACGGGGAGGAGGAGGAGAGGATGCTCATTAGAGTGGGGGTGTAGACACCCTCTTTCTGCTGCCGAGGAGAGCTGCCTTCCTCTGGCAGGGAAGCAGCCTCCTGGGTTCTTGGCTCCATGCTTCTCTGTGCTCTAGGCCTCCGCTCTCTTAAGTCTACAAAACGGGGGAAATGCTTTCCCAGCAGAGTGCTCCTGGTACTGCGGGCAGCTGTTGGTAGGATCAGTCCAGGGATTCTCTGAGGGGATCATTTTTCTCCAGTCCAACCTCTGTCCTGCCCTGGTGCAGGGCTGCTTAGTGAGTATAGCAGGATTGGGCAGGGGCAGGCTTGGCTTGCATTTCATTTCCACCGTTACGAATTGTGTGACTCTGGGCTGGTGAAATTTCACTTTTCCAAGCCTTGGTAAAATGGGGCAAATGCCCTTGCTCCCCAGGGCTGTCATAACCCATTACATGTGTTCGGGTATGTAAATGAGCTCGGCACCTAGGTTCTCAAAATGTGTTAGGTATTGTCCTGATCAGACAAGGCACCGGTGTGCAGAATGCATAGAAGCAAGAGTGGTATCAGTGACTATGATTTCTGAGGAAAAAGATTCCAAAGAATCCCAGGCTCCCCTTTCCCCTGGCTTAGCAATCTTTGCAGGCGGGAAGTTCGTTTTGCTAGCTTATCTAAATCCCTCTTGCTGTAGCTGAGTTCCCCTTTGATCTGTCACCGATGAGGAAGAGCTGGTCCCTGGCAGGTCATAGCATGCCTAAGTGACTCAGTGTGCCAGGCAGACTAGAGGGGAGCGCCACCCGCCCCCCCCAAAACACACTTCCACACAACAGCTCAGCTCCAGTTGACCCCTGCTGCCCTGCGGTTGGAGCCAGGCAAACCACTTGGGGCTGGGCAGAAGGGAGGTCATGGAATCTGGCCAACCTCAGACTTGGGGGCAGCGCACCTAGAGACCAGGGGATGAACTTCCTCATTTCTCTGTTTCTCCTTGGGGCTGTTCCACTAGCCTCCGGGGGGCTCCTTTTTAGGAGTCCAGAAAGGCATTAAGGGTCCTATAGAAGAAAAGAGCAGATAGGCTTATACCCCCTGGGGCTTCTTCCAAAGGGGCTGGTTATGGTGGTTATTTTGGCCCTCAGAGGGGGTGATTCCAGCCCAAGTCCCTTTTTCTTCTCAAAGCCTTTGAGGGAGAGCCTGGTGAGAGGGTGTCTCCCAGCCTGGAAGTCCCCAAAGTGCAAATTACTCACAAGTGGGCAGCTATGCTTGCTAGTTCTCTCCAGCTCTCCTTCTGGATTGAATCTTTGGGACTGATGGCTAGTAAAGGTAGTCTTCCTAGGAGACCTTGTTATTTATTACCTATGTGGCCTTGAGCCCAGGTAATTTCCTCTGAACTCTCATTTGTAAATTAGGAGCAAAAACACCCCCTTAGAACGAAATGATTTGTGTAATGATCTAGCGTGCAAAGCTTCGTAGGTACAGAGTCTAGCAAAAAGGTAGTCTTGTTCCATAAGTGTGGGAAGTTACTAACTGGGGAAGTTGAGTAAGCAGAGATGTAAAGGGGTTCCAGGTGCTAGCAAAGAAAGGCGTCAGGAATTACCATACATCATAACTGTAAGAATTTTTTAGGACTCTGGAACAGTTCTTGGTTAGTTATTTTAATATCGCAGTGTGTGACCTCTCAGTGACAAAACTCTTCAAATAGGAAGAGCCTTGGAGCTGCCCCCTTAAGAGCTCCAGGAGCTCCGAACTGACTGGGGGGGCAACTCAAGTTAAGAGCCCAGGGAGGGGCCCTAGCCGGCTGATTGGGTGGGACTAATTTCACCTGAGAGGCTGAGCCCACTCTTAGGAGTGCAAGGTCGCTGGGCGGAGCCCCTGGGGGCAGTGATTGGCTGGCTTTGTGTGATGTCACCGAGGAAGGGGAGCGCGTGAGGGGGGCTAGCCCATCCTCCCCTCACCCCCTACGGCGCGGGTAGGGTGTGGGGCTCTGGGCACGTTACCCATCGCTGAGGGAGTTGTTCTCCTTGGAAGCCCTTCAGCATCCCCCGGGGCCTGCCTCCTCCCCGTCTCCTCTGTCCTCCCCTTCCGCCCTGTCCCCCTGGCTTCGCAAAGGGCTGTGGAAGCGCTGAGCTCAGCTCCTCCCGCAGCGCCCGGCTCGGGTTCGCGGCCTTTTTCCGACCGCCGCCGCCGCCGCCGCCGGGAGCACGGACGGGTGGGGGGGCCGGGCCCGAGCCGCCTGCGCGTCCCTGGGCCTGGGTGCCCGCTTCCCCGGCGGTGGGGGAGGGCTATGAAAATAACTACCCACATCACACCAGCTCCCGCTCAATTGTGAGCAGAGGAAGCTCGGCGGCCGCGCGCCCGTGCCAGATCCTGCCTCTGAAAAGCCCTGGGCCCTTTCTCGCTCTCGCGCCCGCTCCCACCGCCGCTCGGGGCGGTGGGGTGCCAAGTGGCAAATAGACCGGGCTCTGTTCGGGGAGATTCCGGGAGCCTTTCTGCGCGGGGCTGTCCGGCCCGCCCCCTTCCCTCCGGGCCCCGACCTTGGGAAGGGATGGAGGGCGGCTTTGCAGGCGTGGGGCTTGGGGTGAGAGTCGGGAGGTTCCTGGACAGAAATGGTATTGGATGTGTGGTCCACAAAACTACCGATGAAACGTAGCTGGCCCCCGGGGCCATAGTTTGCTGATTTGAGTTTTTCAAATATTGCATTAAATTATAATTTATCTTCATTACTGAGTTTTTTTCATGCCCCGTTGTTTTTTTTTTTTTTTTTAAAGATTTTATTTATTTGACAGAGAGAGCACAAGCAGAGGGAGAGAGAGGGAGAAGCAGGCTCCCTGCTGAGCAAGGAGCCCGATGTGGGACTCGATCCCAGGACCCCCGGATCATGACCCGGGCCAAAGGCAGCCGCTTAACCGACTGAGCCAGCCAGGCGTCCCGCCCCATTAAATTTTGAACTTGTGGCAAATACCTCACCTCATCCTAGTCCTGGATCTGGTCCATGGCTACTGGGACTTGCAAGACCCTAGAAACTGGTTTCCATCCCTAATCCGCCCTCCCATGCCCCCAGGAAGGACCAGGGCTGTGAGTGGCTCCCATCCCTGCCACCCTGCTGTAACGGGAAGCGGCCGCCTTCCCCTTATCCCCTTATCTGGGGCGGGGTGGGGCTGGCTGAGTCCACTGCTGCTTTGAGGGCAGCCCACAGAAGTGACCTCACCCAGGGTGGGGCCAGGGGAGGAGGCTGCTGGAGGGGAAGGTGAAGGCATTCTTCGAAAGTTAAAACTGGGAGATCATCTAGAGGACCCAGGAGAAAGCAAGTGGCCTTCTGTGGCTCCTGAACCAGAACAGGGTGGGGGCAGGGGCTGGTCCGGGACCCCGGACTTGATCTCCCAGCCCTCTGGTCTCCTCCCTGTGGGGTGTGGGTTTGGATGCTCTGCTGGGCAGGGTGTGGTGAGGAGGGAGCCCCAGGAGAGCTGGGATGCGATGTCTGCCCCTGCTGGATGGCCAGCCCTGAACAGATAGAGCAGAGTTCCTTCCAGAGTGCCTCCCTGGCCCTGATGGGGGTGCTGTGGGAGAAAGCTTATCTATCCATGTGGGGATGGAGAGTTTCCCAGGCAGGAGGTCGCTGGAGAAGCAGAAGAGCCTGTAGGTTTCATAGGCAGAGCAGAAGTTGATGCCCATGTTCCCTGTATTTACTGTGTGTGTCTGACTTTAACCAGTTCAAGCCTCAACTTTCCTCTCTGGAAAATGGTCATGGAAATCCTGAGCTCATTGCATCACTTAAGTGAGGTAGTCTGTAGTGGATGCCTGGCCCAGCTAGCACATGGAAAGCACACATAAAATCTTAATTCTCTTTTTCTTCTATCTCTGGTTACTCAATCAAGTCCCATTCCTGGGACCAACACTCTCCCTCGTCCAGGTCAGTTGCTTTGGGAATTAGTGACTTCTTCCTAAGCCCATGTCCTCTGTCTCCCAGCGGGTACCCTTTTCTCTGGGTAACATTGCTCACCCATCTGTACCCTGCAAAGCTCCCTGGTGCTTCAGATGGACCAGCCTGGGGCTGGCTGGCTCTCTCTGACCACAGAGACCCCCACATCAAGATGTGCTGGGCCTCACGTCCCAGGATGAGGGCCCCAGGATGAATGCCTGACTGACTCCATAATTCCTGGACCCTAAAACCCTGGAGCCCCTCTCCTCCATCCCCTTGCCCAGACTGTTCTTCTGCCAGCTCTCCTATTCCTGGCAGGTGGGCTCCGCCGTGTTCTTGGGGCTGGTCATTGAAGGAGAAGCAGCCCCTCTCCCGGATGGGCTCTGCCAGGCAGGGCTTCTGCTCCCCCTCCCCTGCTCCCACTGTCTCCAGGGACCCTGATTCGATTTCCTCCAATCACCAGCACTGCCATCTGCTTGGGGTAATTAAATGGTATTTGAACTGGATCCAGAAATCCTATCACAAGCCGCCCACATGGTAGGGAGTGTGTCTTCCGGAGTTGGTGCTAGCCAGCAATGCTGGAAGCTCCTCAGAGCCTGCCCAGGCCAGACCCTTGGTTCACCTGGGAGCACCTGGACGGCCCTGGGCAGTAAGTGTTTGGTCCTGGGTCCCAGAGGCCCAGGGGCAGAGCCAGCTCTGAGGGCCAGAGCTCCAGCTTCCTACCTGGTGCCTTGTGTGCCATGCCACACCCCCTCCTCTGGAGCTGTGGCTGGGGCTCCCTGTGTCATGAGCCGTTCTTTCCCCCCGGCCCCCTGAGCCCTGCCCGCAGGGACATGGTAGCACAGAAATAGTGGAGAGGCAGTGCACACACACTGTTCGAGCCCCACTCTGCCCCTCACTATCTATGGCTGGCTGGGCATCATCTCATTTCCTCCCCTACAAATGGGGGTAGTAGTATTCACCGCAGGTGTTCTCTTGAGGATCAAGAGTTAGTATATGTCAGTGTGTAGACCCTCCCGGGTACGCAGTGAGTGCGAATTTGTGTCAGTTGTCACTATTAGTGGTCGAGTTAGGAGAACTGCTGGCCCAGACCTCTTACTGGTGGGTCAAGTTTCTGGTCTGCAGGTTCTAGAGAGGACAAGCAGGAATCAGCCGCTCCCTTCCCAGTCAGAAACCAGTTCAGGGGGGACACCAAGAGGCTGGGTTCTAATTTCAACTTGACCTGGAACAGCTGGGTAGCATGGATGAAGGTGGTAACCCTCCATTCCTGTCAGCCTCAATGAGGGGAGAGCCACTGACCTGTGAGGACCTGTTGACACTGAAGGGAAAACACTTCTGGAGAAAACCCAGGCTACCATCTATGGTGTGGACTTGGCCTGGCACAGCTAACTCCCCCCACATGCTCCCCTGGCACTTACCCCCCTCCCCAGTCCCCTATGACCCTTATGCAGCAAACTGCAGGCAACAGGCTGAGGGGAGCACCTCCCCTGGCTTGAAGCTCTGAGTGGGCCTTGGGGGCTGGGGCAGCCCCAGACAGGGACAGGATGGCAACTTGGTGGCCCTGCCTCTGTGGCGAGGTCCCCCTCGGCCCTGGATGCATGCTGGCCTGGCCCTCTCACTCTTTTCTTCTCTTGGTAAATGTTGGCTTTGGGAAAGGGAGCCTGACAAGCAGCTCATTGTGAGCGCCTGGCTGATAGGGCTGGCTTGTGTGAGCCCATGAGCATTAGCGCCTAACCCACCCCCACCCCCTTTTGCTTTAGGCATTTGGGAGGTGCTTTTCTGCCTGTCTCTAAGAGCGCATGCTCACTGACTCACACTTGGTTGCCATGGGGACTTCGTCATGGCAATGGCTGCTTAGAAGAGGGAGAAGAGGCGGCTGGATGGAGATAGCCCTATCTACGGCTGGCTCCCACTCAGCTCCAGTGCCACTTTTCTTCCTCTTGTAAGGGAGCCCAGCAGGAGCTGGGATTGGGCCCCTTCTGTGGCTGGCCCGGTGTCCCCTGTAGAGGGTCCTGCCCTTCTCAGCCGACTTTGCCTTGGCCTGGTCTGGCGGAGTTGTGCTTGGTCTGGTACCTGAGAATGTTCCGCCAGGCTCTGGCATCTGAGATGGGGCTCTGCAGCTGGAGGACTCTTGCAGCCCCTGCAGGCCTTGGCAGAAGATGTGGTCTGCTCTTTAATTCATCCCGGGGTTGGGGGGCAGCCAGGCCTGTCCCTCCCCACCCTGGTGCTGAGCCTTACCTCCCAGAAGGGGGCAAGCTGTCTTCTCTTCCTGATCTGTGGGACACTGATTTCTAGGACTCCGCTTTCAATCAGGAGTGTGCGCTCTGACATCAGACCGGAGGTTGGTTCTGTCATGCCCCGCCCCCGGTACATTCTTGGGCAAGTCGCTTAAACTCTGTCAGCCTCCATTTTCTCATCTGTAAAATTAGGCAAATAATATGTACCTCACAGATTTATAGTAAAGAATACATGAATTCATTTATGTAAAATACTTTTAACCCAGATCCCATACGTAGAGTACTTGATAAATGTTAGCAACCGCTCAATAAATGTTTGGGTGGAGTGGATATTATTCTTACGATTAGTATTATTGTATTGTTACAAAAGTTGCCTTTGTTCTCTGGGGAGGCTCCTGACCTTCCTTCCTTCTTTTCCAGCTTGTGGGGGCTGGAGGGGGCCTGGGGAAGTGGAAGCGTGGCAGGCAGCGTGAGGGAGGAGGGCCACTGCAGCCCCCCCACCAGCCGGGTCTGACGCAGGGCTCTCCCCGCTTCCCGAGCAGGATTCGGCCCCAGCTGTCAAAGGAGAAGATTGAGGGCTGTCACATCTGCACCTCTGTCACCCCCGGGGAGCCCCAGGTCCTTCTGGGGAAGGACAAGGCCTTCACCTATGACTTTGTCTTCGACCTGGACACCTGGCAGGAACAGATCTATTCGACCTGTGTGAGCAAGCTCATTGAGGGCTGCTTCGAGGGCTACAATGCCACAGTGCTGGCCTATGGGCAGGTAAGCGCCTGCACTCCCACCCGTGGCCCCTCCAACTCTGGTCTCCCCAGCTGGTGGGAGAGAGCGCCCCCTCCCCCTTCAGACCGGTGGAGATGGAGCTGCGGTTTTGTCTATTGTCCCAGCATGCTGCTCTGCTGGAGGGAGGCTGTCACTCCGAGGAGACTCCCTCAGGGTATGGCTTGGGGACCAGGAGGGGCCGGTGACCCGGGTACGTGGTGAGGGAAGTCCGCCTGGCCAGGGGTCCCCGGGCTTGCTGGTGGCCCCCCAAGGGTGCTGACACCCTCGTTCCACCCTTGCTGATGCAGACAGGGGCCGGGAAGACATACACGATGGGCACCGGCTTCGACACTGTGACATCGGAGGAGGAGCAGGGCATCATCCCGAGGGCCATTGCACACCTCTTTGGAGGCATTGCAGAGCGCAAGCGGCGGGCACAGGAGCAGGGTGTGGCCGGGCCTGAGTTCAAAGTCAGCGCGCAGTTCCTGGAGGTACTGTCGCCTTGTAGTGGGGGCGGGAGGGAAATTTGGGGGACAGCAAGACCATGGAGGTTGGGCTTACCCCAGGACAGTGGAATGAGCCTAGGGGAGCCGTGGTAGCATCTATAGCTGTTGAGGATCCTGCTGCTGGAAATATCCAAGCAAGAGCTAGAAGACCTCTTGGTGGGACACTCTGAAGAGGCTTCCTGTGTCAGAAGGGGCTTGAGCCACTGAGAACCTTTAAGATCTCTTCAAACCCTGACTGATGGTCAGCTCTGACACTTATTGGCTGTGTAACCTTGGGCATGTCGTGTCACCACTGCACGATGGCTGTAATATCTGTTTCCTTGTGGGTGCTGTGAGGATGGCATGGAAGCATGTGCCTGGCACATAGTGAGAACTCTAGTTCCTGCCCATCCTTCTGGCCTTGGCCAGGTTGCTCCCCAGCTTCAGAGCAGTCTGCCCTGTCCCTTTCTGGCCAAGGTCCTTACTGACGCTTCTAGTCTTCTCTGACCTCAGGGCAGGGAGGTCCTCCAGAAGGAGCTTTTCTTTGCAACTGGTCCAGCCTCTCTCTGGGAGAATGTCTGTGTGCCAAGCCAGGCTTTTGGCATCTGGGGACTTTGCGGGTAGAGGAAGGAATCTTTGGCCTATCGAGGGGCCTCTCAGAAGGGTCTCTAAGAAAGCAGGTGTTCCTGGATACTTCTCATGAGTGCCTGACTTGACTCCTTTAGGACACTTGAACCAGGTGGCTTCAGTTCTCAGCATCTGAAACCCCAACCCATTGACCTCCCCCACCCCGCCGGCCTGGGTCATTTGCTGGGTATGGGGCTGCCCTGGGCTCTGACTGTACCCAGGTTGTCCTCTGAGGGAGGGATGTGGCTCGAGCCCTCTCTAGGGTTTCCATGGCCCACCCTGCCCACTGCACCACTATGACTACCTCCTGGGCACTCATAGTGGCTGCTTTCCCCTTAGGGGACCCTGTATTTTAGACTTGAGAGTTTTTCTTTGTTCTCCTGGACTTTTGCTTCTGATAAGGTGACTACCTCTGTGTGTGTGTGTGTGTCCTACTGTTGTGTATCTCTATAAGCTTTCCCATCTCTTTGTTTTCTTCTTTTCTCTAGCCTGTTGCCATGGGGATCCCCAAAGAGTAGGGCAGGTCCTAGAAAACTCATGCCCAAGGGTGAATCACAAGGGTTAAATGGTGCCGGTGCGCCTGTCCCAACAGACAGACAGACACCGTGGCACCCACATCTGCACCAGTCCCTTCCGTTTCCCCTTCCCTTTCCTGTGGAGTATTTCTGTCCCTTTGAGGCATCAAAGCCTCGGATGTCGGAGGGCGGCAGCCCGCCCCTCCCCCACAGGAGTCTGCTGGCTGCTGACCAAGCTGCCCGGTCCCTTTCCCCACCGCCCCCAGGCCCCCAGCCCCGGCTCCCTGCCTGGGGGATATTCCAGCCCTTCAGCAGGTGAAGCTCTCCCTGCCAGCGATTACAGACAGGAATCTCCAGGGCTGAGACCATGTGAAATAAGGTGACTGCTCCTGGCCAGGCCACCTCCCCCGACCCCAAGTGGTCTCCCCAGGCACTCCCCAGGATGCCGGGCACCAGTGCCATGCTCTCTGTCCCCACATTCCTCCCCTACTGGGAGGTTATCCTCACCTCGACCCCCAGGGACAATGGGGGTCAAGTCTCTACTGAGCTCTGCCCATCCCCTCCCTCAACCGAAACCACGTCCCCACCCCCTTTCCCAGCCTAGCAACAAATATAATAGGATCTGCCCAATTTATGGTCCTCTCTTCCTCATCTACATCTAGGACCTGAGTCCTCTTGTCCCCTTTAGGTCCTTAGTCCCCTGACAAGACTGAAAACTGCTGAATGCTGGTTCTTTGGGGAGTGGGAGCATAACCTCAATATAGTTCTGCCCAGGACCCAGCTGCCCCCGACTCCTGTCTAGGAGAAAGATCCTGGAATCCAGAACCCAGAGGGGACCAGGGTCGGCAAGTTCACCTCCCAGAGCCTCAGTTCCCCCCTCTGCAAAACAGAGCTGGCTTATAAACATGGGAAAGCCCCTCGGTGCCCCACGCCACGTGCCACATGCACCCAGCAGCTGTTTCTGCGCCCCTCCCACAGCTCTACAATGAGGAGATCCTCGACCTGTTCGATAGCACTCGTGACGCTGATGCCCGCCACCGCAGGTCCAACATCAAGATCCACGAGGATGGGAATGGTGGCATCTACACCACGGGTGTCACTTCCCGCCTCATCAACTCCCAGGAGGAGGTGAGCATCCACCGGAGGTCTGGGGCAGGTAGGGGCCGGCTCCGCGGCTCTTCTCCTGCCCTCACTTTTGCCTTGCTCCGCAGCTGATCCAGTGCCTGAAGCAGGGGGCCCTGTCCCGCACCACGGCCAGCACCCAGATGAACGTGCAGAGCTCCCGCTCACACGCCATCTTCACTATCCATGTGTGCCAGATGCGAGTGTGCACCCAGCCCGAGCCAGTAAGGAACCCACGGAGGCCCAGGAGCTGGTGTAGTGGGGGCGCTTCCCGGGGTGGGGGGCAAGAAGAGGAGGGAGCCATGGGTCTGAAGCTAGCAAATAGGGGCTTGGGGTTTGCCTCGGCCACTTGTTGATTTTTTTTTTCTTTTTTCTTAAGCCTCAGTCCCCCACCTATACAATGGGGGTAACCATCCCCCTATGGTTGTGAGGCTTGCATGAGAATCAGGCACGTGCAAGTACACGGTCAGATGCTCTCACATGCAAGAGGAGAGGGCGCTGCAGTGTGCCCTGCCTCTGGGCCCCGAACCGCAGCCCCCCCCAAAGACAGCATTCCTGAGGGACAAGGGCTGAGAGCAGAGGAGCCGCGAGGCGGGGCGAGGGCCAGGCACGTCAGCTGCTAACTTCTGCTGCAGGTCAGTGAGGCGGTGCCTGGGCTTCCTGAGGGCACCGCGCCCACCAGTGAGTATGAGACACTCACTGCTAAGTTTCACTTTGTGGACCTGGCCGGCTCAGAGCGGCTGAAGCGGACGGGGGCCACTGGCGAGCGGGCCAAGGAGGGCATCTCCATCAACTGCGGCCTGGTAGGCACTCGGCGGGTCACCAGCCCCAGTGGCCAGCACAGCTCAGTCTCAGACCCTTTCCAGACCCTCCAGACCCACGGCTGCCCCTTCTTCCTTGCGCCTCTTGCTGGCTGCTGGCCAGGGCACCCTTATGTCACTGTTGTTAGGCCTTTGGTCCTTTGCCCTCACCCTTGCCCCCAGCTTCTTGACTTCACCAAACGATCACATCGGCACATAAACTTTCTCAGGGAGCTTGAGGGCTGCTGGGTCCTCGAGGCAGGCACGGATGGCCTGGGGGCTGTCCTGTCCCCACTCCGCTCTCCCGGACTGCCTCTTGAGTGCCGGGGTCTGTCTCCCACAGTTGGCCTTGGGCAACGTGATCAGCGCCTTGGGGGACCAGAGCAAGAAGGTGGTGCACGTGCCCTACAGGGACTCGAAGCTCACTCGGCTTCTCCAAGACTCGCTGGGGGGCAACAGGTACTCTACAGCCAACAAGGGGTAGGGGAGGTGGGAACCTCCTGGAGAATTCTGATGTGAGGCTTTGATTCATGAGGGCCTTGTGGGCGAGGAGGCCTTCTCACTGCAGGCTGTGGGCTTGGGAGACAGGAGCCTTGAGATGCTGCATGACCTTTGGCCAGTATGGTCAGACTGTTTCCTTGTCTGAAATCAGGGAGAGATAGTCTTGAAGTGATAGAGCCCAAATGGGGTAATGGATGGAAACCACTAAGGAAATACATATCACACTGTCAGCCGCCTTCACTGTGGGTTGGAAGGAACCCCGTGGCCAGGTGGTCCAGGTGCTGCCCTGGTGAATGCCCAGGTCCTTACGCCATTAAGACAGTAGGGGAATGGGTTGGGAGCAGGGGCCTCTGCCCTGGAGTGATGCTTCTGGGGGCTTGGCTGTGCCCCTCGAACCTCACTCTCCTACGGCACTACCCGCCCCCCCCCAGCCAGACCATCATGATTGCCTGTGTGAGCCCCTCAGACCGGGACTTCATGGAGACGCTCAACACACTCAAATACGCCAATCGGGCCCGCAACATCAAGAACAAGGTGGTGGTGAACCAGGACAAGACGAGCCAGCAGATCAGTGCCCTGCGGGCCGAGATTGCTCGCCTGCAGATGGAGCTGATGGAGTACAAGGCGGTGAGCACACTCCCAGGCATGGTGGGCCCGAGGTCTTCGGCATGCCTCCCACCACTCCCTCACCTCTCCACCCATTCCCCGCTGCTTCCTGAGTATTGGCTATGTGCCGGCCATGATGAGGGGGCTCACCTGGGTGAATCGAGCACAGTCAGAGCCCCTGGGGTTTTAGCACCTAAGAGCAAGGAGGGCACTCAGCTGTTCCACAACATAGCTCTGATGCCCAGGACAGATGCTCTGCCTTGTGCTTTCATGTCCGCTGACTAGGCTGCGTTGGGCCAGATGAGATTCCTAGACTGTGGTACAGAATAAGAATAATTGATGGGGACCACATGAGTAGTCCAGTGTGCCTGGGGGCAGGGCAGAGGAGAGAGCTCGCCCTCTTCACTCAGGTGCTCAGTCAGGGAAGGCCTCACAAAGGAGGGGGCCTTCTGTGTAGATTTTGAAAAATGGGTGAGATATCATCAAAAGCAAGTGGAACAGGTATTCCCGGATGCAATCAAGCCATGCACATAGGAACAGAGATGGGAAAAATGCGTGCTTCTTGGGGAAGTGTCTAATTCCATATGACTAAGGCAAAAGTCAATGGCTGCTGGTAGCCCATGGTGTGAATGGTACACAAATGGGTTTTGGTTTGGCTTGCCCTTTTGTTCTAAAAGAATGCAACTTAGTTGCCTACCTTTCTGAAAATCAGGGAATTTCAGTTTTTCCCGAAAAACGTGAAGACCTAACAACATATAGCACTACGTTGTCTAGAGTGGCATAGTTGCTGACCATTTGGGACTGAGTCTGTGACTCTGTTAACTCCGGTCCCCACTGCTCCCTGTTGTTTTGTACTCAGACTCATTTATGCCAACTGCCTGGGCCCCTTAGGGTTTTGGCCCTTGGGTCAGCACTTATGGTGATATGAAGGTAGGTGGTGGAAGGGTAAGTCAAGGTGAGATTGGGGAAGGCTGGAATGGCTGGTTATAGAATTTGGACTTGCCGGTTGTCAAGGAGAGCCCTGGAGACAGGAGCTGTGTCTTAGGAAACACGGGGTGGGGGCGGGGAGATTGGCGGTGCTGCTAGGTGTATCATCAACCCTTCCCCGCCCTGCAAGCTCTAGCCCCTGACTGCTCCCTGCCTGCCCCTCCTCCCAGGGCAAGAGGGTGATTGGAGAGGATGGTGCCGAGGGCTATAGCGACCTGTTCCGGGAGAATGCCATGCTGCAGAAGGAGAACGGGGCACTGCGTCTGCGGGTGAAGGCCATGCAGGAGGCCATCGATGCCATCAACAACCGCGTCACTCATCTCATGAGCCAGGAAGCCAATCTGCTCCTGGCCAAGGCCGGTGAGTCGGGGTGCACCAGGCCAGCTCAGGCACCCAACAGGCCGGGACCCCCTCTCCCCATACCTGCCCTAGGATATTAGGCAAGCTGGGCCAGCCAATCAATTCACAGAGCAATGCATTTATGAATTTTTTCCAGTTGATTTTTTTTTTAAAGATTTATTTATTTGAGAGAGAAAGAGAGAGAGAGGTGGGGGGTGGTCAGCAGCAGAGGGAGAGGAAGAGAGAGAATCTCAAGCAGACTCCCCACTGAGCACAGAGCGCACGTGGGTCTCAGTCTCACGACCCTGAGATCATGACCTGAGCCGAAATCAAGAGTCAGATGCCTAACTGACTGAGCCCCCCAGAGACGCCCCAATTGATTTTAAACCTTTTTTTATGACCATAAGCAATACGCGAATACATCCTCCTTGCGTAACATGGGTGTATAAAGGTTAAAATCCTCCCTCACTAAACTCTCCACTCCACGTCCTCTCTACTTAGAAGTAGCTCCATGCACATTTTCCCACACCTTTCTCAGTACCTTTGCTACAAGTGTGAATATATATTCATATGTACATATGCACATAGATGTGTGTGTGTGTGTGTGTGTGTGAGACTATATACTGCCCTTTCTTTTTCTGTGTATGAGACCATATGTATTGTCCTGTGACTTCCCATTTTCACTTAGCATTATGCTTTGGAGATCTTTCCATGTTAAAACATAGAAATCTAGTTGATTCTTATAAACTGCACAGCATTCCCTATGTGAGGATGGTGAACACTGATAGCAGCCCTCTCTGGATGGAGCTTGGTTGTTTCCAGCAGTGCTTGCATATACCCGTCCCAGGGACTGGTGTTTCTTCGATGTAGATTCCTTTTGGGGAAAGGCCCGTGTGTGGTACCCTATCGGAGGCCCTGGTACCAGAGCACCAGTTCCGAGCCGCAGGTCCTTACGTTCCTTACCTTCTCTATTGCCCTCTGCCACCTTCCCTCTCCAGGTGATGGTAATGAGGCCATTGGTGCTCTGATCCAGAACTACATCCGGGAGATTGAGGAGCTGCGGTGAGTGTGCCCCAGCATATCTGGGAGCGGTGGAGGAGGGCCTGGGCCGGGCCAGAGCCCGGGGCTCACCTGGCCCCAACTGCTGGCTCTCCCCATGCAGGACGAAGCTCCTGGAGAGTGAGGCCATGAATGAGTCCCTGCGCCGCAGCCTCTCCCGGGCCTCGGCTCGGAGCCCCTACGCCCTGGGTGCATCTCCGGGCACTCCGGCCTTCGGGGGCAGCCCGGTCAGCTCCATGGAGGATGCCTCTGAGGTGATCCGCAGGGCCAAGCAGGACCTGGAGCGGCTCAAGAAGAAGGAGGTCAGGCAGCGGAGAAAGAGGTGAGCGGAGTGCACCCACGGCTCTGCAGGCTCTCCAGGAGCATGGCTGCCTGCCTGCCTGTAGCGGGGGGCTGCCCCGGGGCTGCTTGGGAACTCACTGAGCACATTTGCTTAGCTTTTTGGGCAGAAGCCACCCACCTTTCTCTAATGCTGCACCTTGCCCCAAGGGGAGGGAGGGTGGAGATGACCCAGGGTTAATTCTAGATTGGGGGTAGAGAGGAGCAGCCAGATTCTCTGCAGAACAGGAACCCAGCCCCATCCTCCTGCCCTCTCCTACACCCCTTGCCACATGCTCAAAGCTAACCTGGCCTACCCTTCATTCCTGGGCAGCCCAGAGAAGGAGGCCTTCAAAAAGAGGGCAAAACTCCAACAGGAAAACAGTGAGGAGACCGACGAGAATGAGGCTGAGGAGGTGAGGGACTGCCCCTGTCTCCTCCCCTCTCCATGCTTATCCCTCCCCACCGCCCCTGCTGAGTGGAGGGAACCCCATGACCACCTTGGCAGGGTGGGGGAGGGGCTTAGGCCTGCCTCCAGTTGAATTGGTCCCTGAGCTTCCTCATATGGCTGACTGGTTGCCTTGGTGGTCTCCATCCCTCAGTTCCCCCACTTCATCCCAAATGGGTGAGGCTGGGCAGGGAGGCTCTCCCAGAGGGTTTCTGCCCAGGCTGTTGGGGGAGTCAGGTGGTACTCTTTTGGGACTGGGGGTGGGCACAAAGGGCCCTGACCGTGGTCTGCCCCATTCCCCGCCCTCTTGACACACCTGAAGCCTTGTCCAGACTCCCTTGGCTTCTGGGCTCTCCTCCCTGAGGCCAGGCCCAGGCTGAGTGAGGAGGGCCCACTGGCCACCTCTGATGGTGCTTGGTGCTCAGGAGGAGGAAGAGCCAGACGAGAGCGGCTGTGAGGAGGAGGAGGGGCGTGAGGATGAAGACGAGGACTCGGGCAGTGAGGGGAGCCTGGTGGACTCGGACTCAGACCCTGACGAGAAGGGTGCGTGTGCCCAGGCTGGGGCAGGGGGAGGCGACTTGCCGAATGGCAGGTGCTGGGGGTGGGCTGACAGTCAGCACTGGGCCCGGAGAAACTGCTCAGACCTTCCAGTTACAAGACCCTGGGCCAGATGCCCCTTGGCTGGGGTCAGTCCTTACTTGAATTCTCAAAGAATGTGGACGTCCAGTGCCTGGAACTCCCAGACATGCCACCACCACCACCACCGACAAAAACAACAGTAGTGATAAGGATGACAGTGCTCATTATATGCCAGGCACCACTGCGCTCAACCCTCCATGTGGCATGGGGTTTTCAGTCCTCACTACAACCCTGTGCATAGGTGTTCGGAACTCCCCCAAGCCCAGAGAAGTCTAGTGACTTTACCCAGCGTGGTAGGTGCAGAGCCGGGCCTCGAATGGTGCCGAAACCCACTCCTCTAAATGGGGGCACCTGCCCTGTCAGCTCTGCCCTGCCACCGTTTCTGACCCACAGCCCTCCTTCCCCTAGGCTGGGTCCCGTGCCAGATAGACCTTGGCCTCTAGGGCACAGCAGGGGTGGTGGGATGCCTAGACATCCCCCCGCCCCCAGATCCTGGGCCAGCCTCCAGTTTCTGAGGCCAGTCTTCCAATGTGTCGCCTCACCTGGCGGCCCTTACCCACCATGGGACTTACCATTGCCTCCAGCCTCTGGCCACTGACTGGCCGTGGCCGACCAACAGAAAGCCCCCGCACCCCCTCCCGCCCTAAGCCCCTGGCACTGGATGGAGCCTGTCTCTGCCCCACAGAGGTGAACTTCCAGGCCGACCTGGCCGACCTGACGTGTGAGATCGAGATCAAGCAGAAGCTGATTGATGAGCTGGAGAACAGCCAGAGGCGACTGCAGACTCTAAAGCACCAGTACGAGGAGAAGCTGATTCTGCTTCAGAACAAGATCCGGGACACACAGCTGGAGCGTGACCGCGTGCTGCAGAACCTCAGTGAGGCCACCCCCCCCGCCGACCCCGGTGCTCGCTTTCCCCTGGGGCCCTCCGCTCTCACAAACCCCCCAGCAGCTGGCACCTTGGGGATCTACCTGGTCTTCTGACCCTTGGACTGTGGCCCTCTGGCCCACTGTCACCTACGTCTATGCCCGACCTGACTTCTATGCTACGTTTTACTTCTTATTATTTTATTAGCATCTTGAGTATTAGAATCCTTTGTTTCCCTAGGCACATGGACATGATGTGCCATGGGCATGATGTGTCCTCAGCTTTTTTTCTACATTCAGTTCCTTGCATATTTTCCTTTAAACCGATTAACAAACCGACTGTTGCATTCTATCTTCTTCTTCTTCTTCTTTTTTTTTTTTAAGATTTTATTTATTTATCTGACAGAGAGAGACACAGCGAGCGAAGGATCACAAGCAGGGGGGAGCGGGAGAGGGAGAAGCAGGCTTCCCACTGAGCAGGGAGCCCGATGTGGGGCTCGATCCCAGGACCCCGGGATCATGACCTGAGCCGAAGGCAGATGCTTAACGACTGAGCCACCCAGGCGCCCTGCGTTCTATCTTCTTTATACTTGCTCTTTAGCACATTCATTCAATCATGGTTTCATTCATTCACTCCTACAGAGCTGGCCTTATTCTAGGCGCTAGAGATATTGGGGTGAGCAAAATCCCTGCCTCGTGACGTGTACGTTCTGGGGGGGGAGAGACAGACATAAATAAGATAAATAAGCAGAGTCTGTGACGTGCCCGATGGTGATCAGTACCATGGAAAAGATGAAGCAGGGAAGGAGGACAGGGCACGGCGGGGAGTGGAGTAGAGTGGAGTTTTATAAAGGGTGGTCACGGAAGACGTCACGGAGAAGGTGACATGTGAGCAGACCCCAAGGAGGTGAGAGAGGGCTAGCGGAGAGTGAGCACGGGCTGAGCACCGCAGGCAGAGAAGATGCCGAGCCCCGGTGGCGGGAGTGTGCCTGGCATGTGGTGGAATGACAAGGGGCAGGCAGCTCAAACACAGCGGCAGGAGATGGGATAATGGAAGAACTACAGGGGCCAGGTCACGCCCGTCATTTTTAAGGACATCACTTTCTTCTCTGAGGAAGACGGGAAGGTGTGGAGTTTGGAGAGAGGGATGGGCTGTAGGTTTTAAGAGCGTGTTGGGGGTGGGTCACTGGCTGCTCAGAAGGGGAATGAAAGTGGTGGTTCTGTTGATTGACTGGGTGGAGGATGTAAGAGGAGCCAAGGATGTTTCCGGGCTTCAAGTTTCTGGAAGGGTGGTGATGACATCTGTGGAGATGGGGAAGCCTGGCTAGGGTGAGGGAGACAGAGCTTGGGAGTCTGGTTTTGTGCCTTTTAAGTTGGAGATGTCTGCGACACATCTCCATGGAGACGCCTGTAGGCATTTCAGGTAGCAAAGGTCAAGGTTAGAGAATCTGCTTATTCCTTCTGCTCTGGCCCACATCACTGTCTTCTTACTAGCTCTTTCCTTCCCCCTGGCCTCGCCCTTTCCTCCAGTCATGGGTCCCAACCGAGCCAGCAGGAGTGGACCACAGTACCCTCGCAGGAAGCTGGTGACTGGGGGCTCAGAGATTTTGAGATGAAAACACTCCCTCAAGGTCCAATAGAATGTCGGAGCAGGAAGGGGAGTTGGCATCTTCCAGCCTGATCCCCTCATTGTGTAAATGGGAAACAGGCACACAGACGGGTGTGACTTGCTCACGGTCCTGCAGGGAGACTAGAACCCAGGCTCCTGCTCCCCGCCACACGCCCTCTGAGCCCGAAGCTGATAGAACACTTGGGCACGTGGCACTGACAGCCGCTTCTTGCCGCTCTCAGGCACCATGGAATGCTACACGGAGGAGAAGGCCAACAAGATCAAGGCGGATTACGAGAAGCGGTTGCGGGAGATGAACCGGGACCTGCAGAAGCTGCAGGCTGCGCAGAAGGAGCACGCGCGGCTGCTCAAAAACCAGTCCCGCTACGAGAGGGAGCTGAAGAAGCTGCAGGCCGAGGTGGCTGAGATGAAGAAGGCCAAGGTAGGGGTCAGGGGGGTGGCCATGGATGTCTTCTTAGAATCCACTTACCGTGTTAAAAATAATCATCACTATGAGCGTGGACAGCCTTCTTGAGACACAGCAGCATTGCATAAGTCAGCCTGTCCTGGTCCTGGACACTGTCCTCTAAGCCGGTCCTCGTCCCGGGGTGGGGGGGGTGGGGGGGGGAACCACCTCTCCCAGGAGAGGGGCAGGTGTGGATCTCCAGGGCGTGCCGCTCAATACTGCCCCCTGTTGTAGGAACCTGCACCAGAGTTGCGGCCAAGCCACGGGAGTACCTGTGAGGCCTCTCCTGGGGGCAGGCTTTGCCTATGGTAATGATAACAATAATTACCATTGTTTGAGTGCTTACTGTGGCCAGGTTCTAGGCTAGTTGCCTAATATGCATGAGCATACTAAAATCCTGAGGAGATCCTCATGAAGGAGGTCCTGTTATTATTCCTATTTTTTACATGGGAAAGTGAGGCGTGCAACATTGGGCGGATGGCCCTCCGTCTAGGGGGACACAGCTCTTCCCCAGGAAGCCTCTGACCCCTTACCCCAGCAGATACCACCGGCTCAGGTCAGGCTTGGGCTGCTCTGTTCAGTGCCAGTCCTTGGGGAAAACACTCATTCTGGACCCTGAAGACCCGGCAGCAGCGAGCCCTCCTCTTGTCTGTAGATTTACCCCTGCAGAGCCTTCCCTCTGAGAGAGAAGCCAACCCCCTCCCCCCAACCCCCAGCCCCCTTATAGCCTTGCCTCCCTCCCTCCCAGGCCGTTTCCTCTCAAGACTGTCCTCAGGGCAGCGCAGGCTGGTGATATTCCTCGTCATGTCTGAGGCCTCAGTGGCAGAGGAAGGATCAGCCTCCGCGCGACTCTCATTTCCCTGTCACTGGGAAAGTGTCTAAAGCCCTGTGTACGTTGCACTGTCGTGCTTCGGGCACCGGGACCTGGTGGGAGGGGGCAGACGCCGCAGTGTCCCAGGTGCACGGCTCTCTATCAGGTTGGGTCATCTCCCGCCGCACCGAGGGTGTTCTCTGTGCCTTCTCCATGGCTCTGACAACTCCAGCTTCCAGGCTGTCTGTACCTGATCGCCAGCTTTGCTCTGGACTGGCATGCTGTCATCCCTGGGGCTATAGTAGGAGCTAGATTTGGGGGGCAAAATGACCTGGGCCAAAAGTCTGACCGTGCATGTCTGTCTGAGGTTCATTTCCTTGTTTCTACAATGAGAATGGTAATGCCTCTCTCGTGTGACTGTTGTGAGAACGGTGCTTGGTGTATAGCATGTTCTCGATAAACGGTGGTGGCTCTTATTGTTGTCACTGTGAGCCTGGCCCTGGGATGTGGCTTGGACCCTCGCCTCAGCCCTGTCTGCTGCTCAGCTGTCTGTGGGAGAGAGGAAAGTGTTCCACCCACGTGGGATAACCTGCCTCCAGCAACCCCTGGCTGGTCCTCGAATGGCCAGACCCAGGATGGTGGCTTGGGGAAGGGGCCACCAGGGGCTGTGACATTTGGAAGTGGGGGGTGGAGTTAAACCTTGCAGAGTGGTTGCACCGGCACAGCTGGGCTGGCAGGAAGGCCACTCCTTCCAGCAGGTTGCCCAGGTGCTGGGGCAGTTTCATCTCCCAAGGAGGAATAGGAGCAGACCCCTCGCTCCAGACCCCTGAGCCCCAAGCCAGTGCTGCCTGGCAGGCTACCGCCCCTGCCCAACATCCTCAGAGCCAGGTGCTCCCCAGAGGGTGTGGGTCCCCACTGCCCAGCCCCACCTCACCCCTCCGCCCCACCGCCACCCCTGCCCATCCCAGGTGGCCCTGATGAAGCAGATGCGTGAGGAGCAGCAGCGGCGACGGCTGGTAGAGACTAAGAGGAACCGGGAGATCGCTCAGCTAAAGAAGGAACAGCGGCGCCAGGAGGTGAGGGGCAGCCCCTGCGGGCCACCGCCTCACTGTGTGCCTGGCTGCCCCTTGGCTCCCACGACCCTAAGCAGTAACAGTCGCACCTGCAGCAGGATGCAGCCTGGCATGGGAGGGAACAAGCACAAGAGGCTTCTGGTCCACCCCCTGTAGTGCAGGGGGGTGGGGGGAGACTCGAGCCCCAGAGAGGGCAGGCCCTTGCCCAGGGTTGCCGGCAAGCCAGAGCTGGGACTGTGTGGCTCCCGGCCCGGAGCCTGCTGGTCCCAGCTTCCCGGCCATGGTGTGCACAAGAGGCTGAGGGGATTTCCTGCACCAAGAGAAGGGTTTGCACTGTGACCTCTGGGAAGGGGAGCCGAACTCGGGGCCCCATATTAACAATAGGTTTGGGCTGTACGAGAATCCGCCCAAAAGCCAGGCTTTTGCCTACAGAGCTGGGCAGACCAGGCCGTGGAGCCTGAGTGTGGACTCCAACCCCCCTCTCTCACCCACAGTTTCAGATCCGAGCGCTGGAGTCCCAGAAGCGGCAGCAGGAAATGGTCCTGAGGAGGAAAACCCAGGAGGTGAGAGAGACGCTGCTCCCCTTCTCCTGAGTTCTCCCCGAGTCAGGAGGGACCAAGTCACACCGGTGGCTCTGGCTCTGCTTTGTCACTCAGCACGCAGAGTGGAGCAGAGGCTGTGTGAGGCCCGTTACGAGGGCCTTTCTCAACAAGAGGGCTGAGGCATGAAGGGCAGGGCTGCGGGCTCTGGTCCCAGAGGTCTGAGACCTTAATGAAAAAGGTTGATGTCTCCCTGTGTTCATTTCACATCAGAGAGCCCTTGGCTCTTTCTCAGTCCCAAGCTCAGGCGAGGATGGAGCAAGCTCCATCCTGTATTTGCCCCATCTGGCACCCCCCCAATTTGGGCCTTTTCACCAGTTCCAGGGCCCCCCCCCCTCCGCTCACTGGGTTCCTCTTTTCTCGACCCCAGGTTTCCGCACTGAGGCGCCTGGCCAAGCCCATGTCTGAGCGGGTGGCAGGACGTGCAGGACCGAAGCCGCCCATGCTGGACTCGGGGGCTGAGGTGTCAGCCAGCACTACCTCCTCTGAGGCTGAATCAGGGGCGCGCTCTGTCTCCAGCATCGTGCGCCAATGGAACCGCAAAATCAACCACTTCTTGGGGGACCACGCTGCACCTGCTGTCAATGGCGCCCGCCCTGCCAGGTGAGGCGGATGGGCAGGGCCAGGGAGAGGCGAGCCTGGGGGAAGTGGGGTCCTGTGACGGGTCACCATGGCTATCAACTCCGGGGTGGG
This sequence comes from Eumetopias jubatus, assembly GCF_037043125.1. NCBI lineage: Eukaryota > Metazoa > Chordata > Mammalia > Carnivora > Otariidae > Eumetopias > Eumetopias jubatus. The sequence continues at coordinate 29,232,873 of NW_028274818.1, forward strand.
GGGCGTGCAGGGGTGTCCGTGGAGCTGCAGAGGTTGAGAGTGCTCCTAACCAGGTAGGCAGGGGGATGGGGAAATAGGGAGTGGGAATTAAAATAAAATACAACAAAATGATTTAAAAAATGCATGTTTCCCCCAAAGAACATATTATTAACAGTGCTAAGTGACTGAACACATACAGAAAACCTGAAAAAAAAAAAAAAAACTTTAAAAAGGGGAGTGCTCCCAACCAATTCCCTGTGCATCTGTCTCCCAGAAAGAAGTTCCAGAAGAAGGGGGCCAGCCAGAGCTTCAGTAAGGCTGCGAGGCTCAAGTGGCAGTCCCTGGAACGGAGGATCATTGACATCGTCATGCAGAGGATGACCATTGTCAACCTAGAGGCTGACATGGAGCGGCTCATCAAGGTGGGCCTGACCACAAGGAGCCCGGGGCTCCTGCCCCTGTTCCCTTGCCATCTCCCCTTCACCGGTCCTCTGCCATTTCTGACGTCCCTGGCTCATCAGACCTCCTCATCCCCTTTCCACCCACTCCTTGTGCCTGCTCTGGGATCCAGAGGCACAGGGGGGCCTGAGGGGAACGGTGGGCAGGGCTGGGCGGCAACCCGAGGCTTGTCCATCACCCTCCCTGCAGAAAAGGGAGGAGCTGTTCCTCCTGCAGGAGGCGCTGCGGAGGAAGCGGGAGCGGCTGCAGGCTGAGAGCCCAGAGGAGGAGAAGGGCCTGCAGGAGCTGGCCGAGGAGATCGAGGTGCTGGCGGCCAACATTGACTATATCAATGACAGCATCACCGACTGCCAGGCCACCATTGTGCAGCTGGAGGAGACCAAGGTGCCCATGGGGCCTCGCCCGGCTGGGGTGGAGGCAGGAGGGATGCGGGGTTGGGGGGGGCAGCCTCGGTGACAAGGGGTCCCTGCCTCTCCATCATAGGAGGAACTGGACTCCACGGACACATCCGTGGTCATCAGCTCCTGCTCCCTGGCTGAAGCCCGCCTCCTGCTGGACAACTTCCTCAAGGCATCCATCGACAAGGTGGGCCAGCAGCTCACCTCCTGGGGTGGGGGTCAGGGGCCTGCAGTCACAGGCGCCTCTGTCCTCTCCCCTCCTGGGGAAGCCCACGGGCCTGGCTCCTGACCACGTCACTTACAGGCCAGAGCAAGTTGCCTCACCTCCCAGCCTCTGATTCCGAAGCTCTAAAGCTGGGGCAGTGACAATAAGCTCCTTGCTTGCTCTCGCAAGGTGATGCATGCCAGTGGCTTTGCACGGTGCCTGTCACATAGCAGGGCCTCCCTTAGAAGTGACCCTATGTGTCTGGTCCAGGCCCGTCCCCAGCAGGGCTCGAGTGTGTTAGAGAAGTGTGTATGTTGGGGCTGGGGCAGTGGGAAACAGACAGACCACGTTCCACTCAGGAAGGTTTACACTGGAACCTCGGATGTCCCTTGGCATGTCCTGGGCTCCTGTCCTCTCTCCCTGACAGCTGGCCAGAGGATGTGCCACCTTCCTGCTGGGGCCTGTGGTCTCTGGGGACAGACACCACACAGCATGCACGCAGCGTAACTCTGGCAAGGGGGCTGGGGAGACTCACTTCCTGTCCTCAGGAAGCTCCAGCTGTACTCTGTGTTACAGGGGACTGTGTTAGTCTGTCTGTTAGCGCTATTGTGACAAAGTACCACAGACTGGGGGTCCAAACGGCACAGATTGATTTTCTCAGTTCCGAGCTAGAAGTCCAAGATTAAGGTATCGGCAGGACTGGTTGCTTCTGAGGCCTTTCTCCTTGGTTTGTAAAGGACTGCCTCTCACTTCATGCTGTGTCCCCTCTGTGTGTGCCTGTGTCCTAACTTCTTCTGAGGCCACCAGTGATATTGGATTAAACACCCCACTTTAGCATAATTACCTCTTTCAAGACCTTATCTCCAAATACAGTCACATTCTGAGGTACTGGGGGTTAGAGTGTCAACATAGGAATTTGGGAGGGTGGGGACACAGTTCATCCCGTAACAAGGAAGTGTAGCCTAAGGCAACCTCCACTAACATGTGGACGTGAGGAAAGTTAAGGAGGGTGGGGGCCAAGTCTCTGGTCTGGGGCAGGTTCGAGGGTGATGTCGGGGAGTTAGCCCGGCTCTGGGGCAGGTTCGAGGGTGATGTGTGGGAGTTAGCCCGGCTCTGGGGCAGGTTCAAGGGTGATGTCGGGGAGTTAGCCCGGTTCTGGGGCAGGTTCGAGGATGATGTGTGGGAGTTAGCCCGGCTCTGGGGCAGGTTCGAGGGTGATGTCAGGGAGCTAGCCCGGCTCTGGGGCAGGTTCGAGGGTGATGCCAGGGAGTTAGCCCAATGCCAGGGAGTTAGCCCAATACCGGGGAGTTAGCCTGCCTCTGGGGCAGGTTTGAGGGTGATGTCGGGGAGTTATCCCAGCTCTGGGGCAGGTTCAAGGGTGATGCCGGGGAGTTAGCCCGATGCTGGGGAGTTAGCCTGGCTCTGGGGCAGGTTCGAGGGTGATGCCGGGGAGTTAGCCCGGCTCTGGGGCAGGTTTGAGGGTGATGTGTGGGAGTTAGCCCGGCTCTGGGACAGGTTCGAGGGTGACGTTGGGGAGTTAGCCTGACTCTGGGGCAGGTTCGAGGGTGATGCCAGGGAGTTAGCCCGGCTCTGGGGCAGGTTCGAGGGTGACGTTGGGGAGTTAGCCCGGCTCTGGGACTGGTTCGAGGGTGACGTTGGGGAGTTAGCCCGGCTCTGGGGCAGGTTCGAGGGTGACGTTGGGGAGTTAGCCTGGCTCTGGGGCAGGTTCGAGGGTGACGTTGGGGAGTTAGCCCGGCTCTGGGGTAGGTTCAAGGGTGATGTCGGGGAGTTAGCCCGGCTCTGGGGCAGGTTCGAGGGTGATGTGTGGGAGTTAGCCCGGCTCTGGGGCAGGTTCAAGGGTGATGTCGGGGAGTTAGCCCGGTTCTGGGGCAGGTTCGAGGATGATGTGTGGGAGTTAGCCCGGCTCTGGGGCAGGTTCGAGGGTGATGTCGGGGAGTTAGCCTGGCTCTGGGGCAGGTTCGAGGGTGATGCCAGGGAGTTAGCCCAATGCCAGGGAGTTAGCCCAATACCGGGGAGTTAGCCTGCCTCTGGGGCAGGTTTGAGGGTGATGTCGGGGAGTTATCCCAGCTCTGGGGCAGGTTCAAGGGTGATGCCGGGGAGTTAGCCCGATGCTGGGGAGTTAGCCTGGCTCTGGGGCAGGTTCAAGGGTGATGCCGGGGAGTTAGCCCGGCTCTGGGGCAGGTTCGAGGGTGATGTGTGGGAGTTAGCCCGGCTCTGGGACAGGTTCGAGGGTGACGTTGGGGAGTTAGCCCGGCTCTGGGACTGGTTCGAGGGTGACGTTGGGGAGTTAGCCCGGCTCTGGGGCAGGTTCGAGGGTGACGTTGGGGAGTTAGCCCGGCTCTGGGGTAGGTTCAAGGGTGATGTTGGGGAGTTAGCCTGGCTCTAGGGCAGGTTCAAGGGTGATGCCGGGGAGTTAGCCCAGCTCTGGGGCAGGTTCGAGGGTGATGCCGGGGAGTTAGCCCGATGCCGGGGAGTTAGCCGGCTCTGGGGCTGGTTCGAGGGTGATGTCGGGGAGTTAGCCCGGCTCTGGGGCAGGTTCGAGGGTGATGTCGGGCAGTTAGCCTGGCTCTGGGGCAGGTTCGAGGGTGATGCCGGGGAGTTAGCCCGATGCCGGGGAGTTAGCCGGCTCTGGGGCAGGTTCGAGGGTGATGTCGGGCAGTTAGCCTGGCTCTGGGGCAGGTTCGAGGGTGATGTGTGGGAGTTAGCCCGGCTCTGGGGTAGGTTCAAGGGTGATGTTGGGGAGTTAGCCTGGCTCTAGGGCATGTTCAAGGGTGATGCCGGGGAGTTAGCCCGGCTCTGGGGCAGGTTCGAGGGTGATGCCGGGGAGTTAGCCCAATGCCGGGGAGTTAGCCGGCTCTGGGGCAGGTTCGAGGGTGATGTCGGGCAGTTAGCCTGGCTCTGGGGCAGGTTCGAGGGTGATGTTGGGCAGTTAGCCTGGCTCTGGGGCAGGTTCGAGGGTGATGTGTGGGAGTTAGCCCGGCTCTGGGGTAGGTTCAAGGGTGATGTTGGGGAGTTAGCCCAGCTCTGGGGCAGGTTCGAGGGTGATGTCGGGCAGTTAGCCTGGCTCTGGGGCAGGTTCGAGGGTGATGTGTGGGAGTTAGCTCGGCTCTGGGGTAGGTTCAAGGGTGATGTTGGGGAGTTAGCCCGGCTCTAGGGCAGGTTCAAGGGTGATGCCGGGGAGTTAGCCCGGCTCTGGGGCAGGTTCGAGGGTGATGCCGGGGAGTTAGCCCGATGCCGGGGAGTTAGCCGGCTCTGGGGCAGGTTTGAGGGTGATGTCGGGCAGTTAGCCTGGCTCTGGGGCAGGTTCGAGGGTGATGTGTGGGAGTTAGCCCAGCTCTGGGGCTGGTTTGAGGGTGATGTTGGGGAAGGGCACCCCCCAGGGTGTCTCAGGAGCAGGTTCTGTGAGGGTGGTGATGTGGGTGTTCACAATCCCAGGTTGGGGAGGGTGACCTCAGGCCTGGCTCTCTGCCCACAGGGGCTACAGGTGGCACAGAAGGAGGCCCAGATCCGGCTGCTGGAGGGACGGCTGAGGCAGACAGACATAGCAGGTTCTTCTCAGAACCACCTGCTCCTGGATGCCCTCCGAGAGAAGGCGGAGGCACACCCAGAGCTTCAGGCCCTCATCTACAATGTGCAGCAGGGTATGGTGGCTGTGGGCAAAGGCCTCGAGGCTTCTGGGTTCTCCCAGTGCTCCCTAGCTCCAATCCCTGGGAGGACCCTCCCCTCCCCAGAACTCCCTCAGGAGCCCCAAGCTGATGCCAGTGGATGAGATGTGGGAGGAGGCCACCCCCTCTCCCCTCACTCTGTTGGGGCCTCTCAACACTCCTCCCTCCTCCCTCCCCAGAGAATGGCTACGCCAGCACGGATGAGGAGATCTCAGAGTTCTCTGAGGGGAGGTGAGTTTCCAAGGCGAGAGGGAGAGGTCAGCTCACACAGCATGAACCTGGGGCTGGGGGTGGCGGGTTGCCATAGGGTCCCAGGGCTAAGCCTAGATCTGGGGGCTCTTTGAAACCCACAAGTCTGAGGCTCAGAGAGCCAGAGCATAGGCTCTCAGGATCCTGAACTCCCTTTGCTTCTTCCTTAGCTTCTCCCAGTCATTCACCATGAAAGGTTCCACCAGCCATGATGATTTCAAGTTCAAGGTGAGTACCACGGGAAGGCAGATGGTAGGCTGCAACAGGGCCAGTCTCCCCACAGCCTGGTCTCCACCTTCCTGTGCCTCTGCCCTCACCTCCCAGCCCTGACCCGATATTGCCTCCATCTGGCATGGAGGTGCCCTGGTTGGAATTGGGAGGTGTCCAGATATGTAGCCGGTTATAACCCATTCTTTGCGGGTGTGGAAGGTGGGAGAAATGGCTGGAGTCACTGCCTAGTGATGTCACCAGAGCCAGAGGCCCTGCTTTCAAAAATCTCCCCATTCCCCACCTAAGACTCCGCCTTGTGCTCTGGGTCAAAGACTAAGTCTAGACCTTTAGTTATTCTGCATGCGGATTACTGATCCAACAGTATGGGAGTCAACACTGGGGTAGTTCACCCGCCAACGAGGGATCAGTTATTAGTCTGAACTAAGAAACAGGATTTATTAAACGGAGAAGGGTTGGGGGGAACAGTGAATTGTGCATAGTTTTTGGATAAACTGATTAGGTGGTGACCAGCAAAGAGGTCAGTCTGAGCATTCTGTGTGTGCAGAATCTGAATAAGGGCAGTAAAACCCTTTTAGTTGCTTTGGCTTCCCTAGAAGCCTCGAGAAAGGGTCTCTGGGTGCTATTCTCCTGGATCTTCCATCAGTGGTTCTACCACAGGCCAAGAGGCATTATTCCCGGCCCCCCTTTATGTTTGGGCAAGTTGGTTCACCGTAGTCCTTCCGTTCCCAGGGTGAGCCCAAGCTGTCTGCCCAAATGAAGGCTGTGTCAGCCGAGTGCCTGGGTCCCCCGCTGGATATCTCCACCAAGAACATCACCAAGTCCCTGGCCTCCCTTGTTGAGATCAAAGAGAACGGAGTAGGCTTCTCCATCCGAGACCCCTACTACCGGGACAAGGTCTCGCGCACTATCAGCCTGCCGACCAGAGGCAGTACTTTGTAAGGAGGGGAGCTGGGGGTGTGGGTCAGGGTGGGCAGGAAGTCAGATCTGGGCCTCATAGGACCCTTCTGTTCTAGCCCCCGGCAGTCTCGAGGCACAGAGACATCCCCTCTGACCCGAAGAAAGTCTTATGACCGAGGGCAGCCCATCAGGTGAGAGCATGTTTCCGAACCTACACCAGAGTCACGGCCATCCTGGGGTGCATGAGTCGCTGTGATGTTCTACTCTGGAGGTCATCGGGCCTACTTTAATCTGGGCCAGTATCACTAAGTCATTCCGCTCCCCGCAGTGATCCCTTCCCCATCTTGTCAGACGTGGACTCAGGAAATATAATCTCCATAAGCACCTTGAACTGGATGGCTAAGCCCACTGCCAAAAACTGTTGGCTGTTGTGGGCTCAATGTTGGTGGCTTTGTAGTGGCTTAAACTAGTCATCGTGCTGATGTGCTTCAGCTCCTTTTCATGACCAGGGGTCCTCGGGAGGCCTCAGCCCTTTCTAAGTTCTTGTCGTGTGAGAAGAGTGTAGACGTTTAAAGAAAAACCAGGAGATGATTGCAGAACAGTGGACAAGTCTCTAATTGGTCAGCCACACATAGGACCGGGACCCACAGAGCTTCTTCAGATCACCAGATGCCTGCTAGGGTCATCTGGTCCATGCACTTAATTTTCAGAGAGGTTCGATGGCTTTCTCCAGGTCCCACAACTAAGTAATAACAGAGCAGGGGCTCAAGATGACCTCTTGCCACCTGACCTGGTGGGAGGCAGGAGGACTTGCTCAGGCTCCCAGGCCTCCTTCCTATCTGAAGCCTGGGCAGATGCCCATGCCAGTGGCTTGCAGTGGGGGCCTTTGGTGGGGAGGAGTTGCGTAGATATCCGTATACTTGGGGCCTCGTAGACCATCACTTCACCCATGAACTGAGAGAACACACTTCAGCTGCAGTCTGAGGGACTTAGGCCGAACTCATGAAGACTCTTCAAAGGAAGGGAAGATTTAGGCCACACCTGACGACAGCTTTCCAAAGAGAGGGATGTTGTGCTATTGGAATGGGGTGGTACAATGAAGTCTTCAACTCTTCCCTGTTGATACAGTGAATCCTCAGTATTCACAGGACTTATGTTCTTATCAAGCCACCGGGAACACTGAATTAGCAAATACGGAACCACTACTCCTGGGGAAATATGGGGTTAGGTTCCTGAGAGCTTCTGGTCACAACATTTCATCAGCCAATCAATACAGAACTTTGCTTTATGTGTGTTTCTGTTTAAAGGTACCTTAGGTAATATGTATTGTTGATTCATTAACATTGAACTCGTAGCCAACAGCATCATAACTCACTCCTGAATAAAGCTTTGCTAACACACATTTTTTCTCCATAAGACACAGCACAGCCTTCATGTGCTTAGACACGTGCCAGACAGCCCTTCGGCACTCTGCTTTGGGGGCGTTTTAAACAGTGAATCACCAGTGAAAAGGACAAAAATGCAAAAAACATGGCCCTAAATAGACCACAGGAAGGCCACTTGTTGACAGCTGAGAGCAGGCGGGCAGAGGGTCGCCTCATTTGACCTCCGCTGGGAACGTGTGCATATGGGGACTTGGATTTTTCGCTGCTCTGCTCAATGTCTGGGAATGACCCCCAAAGCACTGTGAGAGTTAATTTGGGATTACTAATACACTGTAATGAGCAGGTGAATTCCCAAGTATGGCATCCATGACTAATGATGACAGGCTGTCTCCGAACAGTGTCCGGGAGCTGAATCCGGAGCTAGGCTCTCGGATTGCTGCACAGCAGGCGCTGCCCTGTGGGCCTTCCAACCCCAGACAGAAGGTGGTGCTGGAAGCACTGTGTGGGTGTGAGCCTGTGGGGGTTTGCTCACTCACAGATGCTGCTCTGTCCCTGCTCACCAGGTCCACGGATGTGGGATTCACGCCGCCCTCATCCCCTCCCACTCGGCCCCGCAACGACCGGAACGTCTTTTCTCGTCTCACCAGTAATCAGAGCCAAGGCTCAGCACTGGACAAGTAAGAGCCAGGACGGGCTGGGGAGGGTGTGGACGAGGTGGGCTGATCCTTGCCGCCTGCAGGGCTGGGGTAGCTGGGCAGCCCCTAACCACGCTGTCCCAGCCCCTCCGAGAGATGAGGTTCTGAAGCTCCGCTGCGGGCATCTCTGCCCTTTCTGTTCTAACCGTGGACCCTTCCTTCCCCCCAGCATTCTGGGACCTCAGGAGAGAGCAAGAAGGAAGCCACAGGGATGGGGGGCAGGCAGGTGGGGATGTGCGTGCAGGTCAGGCCCCCCACAGAGACTCATTCACTGCGCCTTGAATCCTCCTCTGCTGCTTCTTTGACTCTTGGATTCTTCTCTGAAACCCCTTCCTTGAACTTCAGCCACTCCCTCCCTGCCGCAGATGCTCAGATGAGGCCCCAGGGGCCCTTCTGTCCCCGTAGAAAGGGACCCCCTATTGCCTTTGTGCGGCAGGGTCGGCCCAGCTGTAAGTCCAGCTCCTGTCGGGCGGCTGTGACCACGGAGAGTACAGCGGGGGGTTAAGGGCAGTGCCGTGAATCCAGAAGGCACTTTGCTGTGCATCCTGCTTTCGTATATGTGATTCGTGTGGACTGCACATCAGCCATGAGAACTGTCTGCCCCATTTTACAGAAAAGGAAATGAGGCTTAAAGAGGCCCAAGGACATTCATTCACCTAGAAATTGGAGGACTTGGGCCCAGAACCCGGGGCTTCTGACCTGCTCCATCATACGTTCCTAACAGTGGGACTCTGCCTTGGGAGAGGGGGTATCCTAGCCTCCATATGCTCCCCTCCATGTTCCCTACACTCTGCACCCCTCTCTGGCCCTCTCCCACTCTCTGCAGCATCCGAGAGGGCTCCTCTCTTGGCTCCCTAAACGTTTCTCTACCCTGGCAGGGAGGAGGGGTGCAGTGCTGTTGTTCCGGGGACCCTAGGCTAGAAAGTGCCAGTTCCTGCACCTGGCACCTGACATCATCCCTTCCCCACAGAGACATCTCTGGCTGGGTCAAAATACTTCTCCCTCCCCAGACCCACCTTGGCTCAGTTCCCCTTTCAGGAAGAGGGTACCAAACCTGGACCCTGCCAACCAGGGCACCGCCTGCCCACCATATGTTTGCAATCAATAGGTCCCTTTTCTGGAAGCATTGAGGTGGGACTCTGGCCCTTCCGGCCTGGTGGTCCTCTCCAGTGGGCCAGGTCTTGGGGCCCATGTGTGGTGCAGGCCCAGCTCCTAGGTATAGCCCAGTGGGCTTGCTAGGGACAGTCCCTGAGGAATGGCTGGAAGGAGCCAGCTCCCAGGGAGAAGCAGGAGCAAGCATGGCTTCCTTCGGCCTCAGGCATGTAGGAGCATTGCTGGGGCAGGGCAGGGTGCCCCCAGCTCGTACGATGGGGCAGCCAGGGGCTTGGAACCAGCCAACGGCCCATGAACTGAGACATCTCTCCGGAGTGTGGGGCTGGCACTCCCACATCTCCCGTGGTCCCCTCCTCACTCCTACCCTGGTAGCCGAGGGACACCCGCCCCTCCCCACCTCCTCTCCTGCTGTCCCTTAGCGCCCTGACCCTCTGCGTCTCCCTGCTGCCCCCAAAGAGAATAACCTGCCCTCTGACCTCCCACGCTGCTGCTGCCTCTGCCGTCCCTTTGTGTGTTTTCCTCTCTCCCCTAATCCAGCTAATTTTCTGCCCTCCCCAGGTCTGATGACAGCGACTCCTCTTTGTCGGAGGTCCTGAGGTACACACAGAATGTCTCCCGTGTTGGCTCCCCAGCTCTCACTCTCTACTCCCCCCTCTCTGCCTCTTGCTGCACAGCCCCTCCCGCCTGCACACCCGAGTCCTCAGCATGCGGCCCTCCTCCCTGGCCTGCCTCCCCCGCCACCCCCCCACCCCGCCGTGGTTCCTCCCTCTCAGGGTCGCTGCGTGGCCTCACACTGGCCGCGTGGCCTCACACTGGCCAGGCCTGGCTGGAGCTGGGCGCTTGGGGAGGGGTGCACAGTTGCTTGCCACAGGCGCTGTTCTCTTCTTGTCACCTGGGCAGGGAGGGGGAGAGCATGGGAGCCTAGGGTGGGCTGGGGCTGGGACTGAACTCTGCGGAGGGCTTGGGGTGTGGGGCAGGGGTGCAGACAAGCCTGGGGGCCTACAGGGCCCAGCTGGCTGGGTGCTGGTGGCTGCATCCTTGTGACTTGCTCAGCTTGTGCCGGTCAGGTGTGCTTTTTCAGCTCCTCTGGGAGGAGCATCAAGGGGGGCGGGCCTGCTGCCCACATCCCCCGGGGCATATGGCTCAGGAGCGCCAGGAGACCTCCTCCCTTCCCAGCTTTTGGGATGGCCAGAGGACAGTTTCCCCAGCCACCCCAGCACAGCACTCCACAACAAGGAGTGGGTCAGTGCTGGGCTCAGAGCTGCCTCCAGCTCGCCCACGGTGCCCCCTGTTCACCGCGCCTCCTGGCCTGGCTGTTGACATTTTTGCAAACCTGCCTGTGTGCAGCAAGGCTTCGCCAGCACCAGAAGCTAGCCAGCCTCCCAGCCTCTGTCAGGGAGGAGGGTTATCCTGGTGATGTACTTCCCACAGCAGTCCGGGCTCTTTCCACCGCCACACCGCAGGGTCAGAAGCGGGGAGCTGGGGCAGCTAGGGGGTGGGTCACTTGCGTGTGACATCTAGCTGACTGCTGGCCTGGCAGGGGGCCTGGCTGCGTCCGTGGAGGCTGTGAGAGCACCTCGGGTGGGACACTGGTCATTTCAGTAGACCAGAGGCCACAGAATCAGTGTCAGGAACAGCATTCTCTTTGGGAAAGAACTAGAACATAGTTTCAGACCTGCACATAATTTGGCCAGGGCCTCATTCCAAAAGACCCTCACTGAGAAAAGATCATTCCCCAGAACCTCCAGGAGGCCGATGTAACGCAGTCCTCCTGCTCGCTGAGGACAAGCCTCATTCTCCCTCCCAGAGTGTTCATGGGAAGCGAGGAAGTGCTTTCCCAGGTGCATATGGCCTCATTCCCTAGGAGACCCTGGACATCCCTAACTCAGAGCTGAGCTGGGGGCCCCTAAAGGGACTTGGGCCTTTGTAAGTGACAGTCACGGGTCTGACCGTGCAGGTCCCGAGGGGGCTTATGGGTTGCGGGGAGTGTACGTGTGTGTCTCTGCCGGGAAGGGGCCAGCCCCAGAAGAAGTCGCCAACAGATGGATACACTGGCACGGAGGGGCTGGGAGGCTGACAGCCTGAGCATTCTCCCTCCCCGCACCCCTCGCCTCGCCCATCCATCGCAGCAGCTGGGAGGAACCAGGGCAGCTGCAGGAGCCAGTCCAGCCCTCGGGGCTCTGCCCTGCCTGGCTGGGGCCTGCGGGCACTTAGGGCTCGGGGTCTGGGTCAGGCAGGCATCAGATGGGAACCTCCACCACTCCCCCTCCGACCCCCCAGGCAGGGCCCGTGTCTCCTTCTTGCTGCCCGCAGCTTGCCCCCCCAGGCATGCTCAGGGCAGCGACTGACAGGCCCTCCCCCACCAGCACAGCCTATTCCCAGCTCTCAGGCATCGATGGCATTGGGCTGGAGTCTCTGGAGTCTCCTTCGTTAGGCCTTAGTCCCCTGTTGGTTCTGTCCCGCTCTTACCTGCGTACTTCATTCAACCTGGCCTCAGTCTCCCTGGCTGACAGGTGCGCCCTTTCTCCCTCTCTCCTGGGAAGGGGCATCATCATCCCCGTTGGAGGAGCCAAGGGTGCGAGGACAGCCCCACTGCAGTGCGTCTCCATGGCCGAGGGCCACACCAAGCCCATCCTCTGCCTGGATGCCACAGACGAGCTACTGTTTACAGGATCCAAAGGTAGGTAGAACCCAGACTGGCCAGGTAAGGTTAGGGTCTCAACCATCCCTGTTTCCTGTGCCAGCATGGGCTGTGAACACAAAAACACAGCCCCCTATGAGCTGAGGATGTGGGGTCAGCTTGTCTACTTGTCTCATGTCTCTTACCTTGGCTCAAGGCTCCCCATCTTGGGTGCCCCTGACCAAGTCTTCCCTCGTAGCTGACCCTGGTGGCCCCATCCAGCACTTCCTTCCAAACCTCCCTCAGAAACTTCAGGAAGCTTTTCAGGTGCCCTGCCTTGTCTGCTCATCCCAGTACCCCAACACTACTACCCCCCACCTACATACACCCCAGCACTTCCAACTAAGAAATCCCTATGATCTTGGCAGCAGGACCCCACAAAGTCATGATTACTTAATCTCAGCAACAAAATCAGAAACATTTTATCAGTGGAAAAGACAGCTCTACAGTAGGCATGCTACTAGAAAGACAATCATTATCTTTATTTGCATGGCGAGAGGGGGCCCGAGTTGTTAATCTGGATGTGATTGATCGATTCCAAGTTTTCCCCATAAGATGTGCTTGCCATTTGTTCATTAATTTTGTCAGCTATTAGCAATTATAGGAGGAGACACCAGAAGCTGAAGAATTTCATTTTAGCCCAGGGCACCTTGGCAACAAACACAGAACTCTGGTGTTTGTACAGAGTTTGCTTGAGAAAGCCTGGTCTAAAGTTCTGACTGACCCGTCTCCTGAGGTTCTCTGTGTGCATGCGCACCACGTGAGCATGCCCGGGCACATCTGTGTCTCCCTCAGACCTAGGGCTCCTCCCCCTAGATGTCTCTGGACCATGTCCCCCAACCGCCACAGTCCCTGTGTAGGGGAACATGCGTGACCTGGCCCCTGCTAACTGGCATCGGCCCTCCCCATGGTTCGCTCCCTGTCCCTCGCAGACCGCAGCTGTAAGATGTGGAACTTGGTCACGGGCCAGGAGATCGCGGCCCTAAAGGGCCACCCCAACAACGTGGTGTCCATCAAGTACTGCAGTCACTCTGGGCTTGTGTTCTCCGTGTCTACCTCCTACATCAAGGTGTGGGACATCCGGGACTCGACCAAGTGCATTCGGACCCTCACGTAGGTACTCCCCGAGCTGGCTCTCAGTGGTGGGCTGTGTACCAATGCCCAACCCAGGTGACCCACTCAGTCCAGTCCAGTCCGGCTACACAGGCACAGAGGCCCTTATGGGACTCGACCTGACTCTGAGGGACAAGGTGGGGTCTCTGGGCTGGGGGACAGCATCTGGGGCAGCAGCTTGGGTGAGCCTTTGGCCTGCTTGCCTCTCCCCCCCCGCCCCGCCCCTGCTTCATCTCAGCCTCCCGGGCTCTGGCCCTGGGCTATGCTGGGTATCTCCCCATGAGTCCAAACGGGGAGCTGGGAACCAGCGAGGGGCCAGCAGGCAGCGACAGACTCCGAAGCCGCACTGGTCACCTGTCTGCGTAAATGGGCCACTCGAGCCGGTTCTCATCCCTCACCCTGACAGTCTCAGGCGGACGGACATGTGGGGGACGGAAGTGAGACCAGGGCCCCTGCAGAATGAAACTGTTTCCTAGCAGGACCCATGCTTCATCCTGATGTTTCCATGATAAACGATCACGGATAAACCAACTTGATCCTCAAAAAAGAGTAAACACCGGGGATTTTGAGGGCGGTGAAACTCCTCTGACACTCTAATGGTGGATATGGGTCACTACGCATTTGTCCAGACCCATGGAGCATACAGCATGAGCGAGCCCCCACGTCACCTGTGGCCCACAGTGATGATGACGTGTCAGGGTGGGCTCACCAGCTGTAACAAATGCCCCCCTCTGGTGGGGATGGTGATGGGGGGGGGCTGTGTGTGGGGAGGGGGCAGGGCAATAGAGGAAACCGGCCCCTCAGTTTTGCTGTGATCCTATAACTGCTCTAAAAAAGTAGTCTTTTATTTTTAAAAAACAAAAGAAGCAGAGTAAACAGAATGGGTATTATCACCTCTTTCTACAGAGGAGGAAACTGGGACTCAGAGAGATTAAGTGGTTTCCACAAGCCCAGCTCAGGGACAGGGACTTTTCTGCTGGCCATGTGGCGCTATCTCCCTTGATCTCTCCCTCGTCAGACCAGAAATTTCCAGGAGGAGTTTCACTCCCCTCTGTCAGTCAGGGAAGGCTTCCTGGAAAAACTGGGGTATCAGGCCTGGCCTGAGAGAGGTTTGATTGCTTTACTGACCTGTGTGGATGGACTGCTTTGATCTCTGACCTTGCCGTCCTTGCTTGCGGCAGGTCCTCGGGCCAGGTGACCTCCGGGGACGCCTGTGCCGCCACATCCACCCGCGCTATCACCAGTGCTCAGGGGGAGCACCAGATCAACCAGATCGCCCTCAGCCCTTCAGGCACCATGCTCTACGCTGCCTCGGGCAACGCCGTCCGCATCTGGGAGCTCAGCAGGTCAGGGGACGCGTGTGGCGCCACGGAGGGCTTGGCGTGGCTACAGGGGGGTCCGTGGGTCTCCGCTGTGGATGCCGTCCGTTGAGGCTGGCAGAATCCCGTGCTCCTGTTTCCGCCTGCTGTTGGGCTTGGGTGCCGGCTCTGGGATACCGCACCCTTGTCTTCCAAGGCCCCTGGGACGCCGGGCAGCTGATGTCTTGGTCCTTGGTCTTGTGTCGAGGGGGGCAGAGTGCCCTGACCGGACCAACTCATTCCAGGGCAGACCTCCCCCACCAGCCCCCACAAGCCACGGTTCCCCCTGATCTGTGTCCGCTCACCAGCCGGGCCTCTCCCCATTGCAGGTTCCAGCCGGTTGGCAAGCTGACTGGCCACATCGGCCCTGTGATGTGCCTGACCGTCACCCAGACCGCCAGCCAGCATGACCTGGTGGTGACCGGCTCCAAGGACCACTACGTTAAGGTACCTGAGAAGGCCTCCTCCCTCTGAGGTCTGGGGGGGCGGGGCGGGCATTCTCTGCGTTCCTCCTACCCTCCTCCACCCCTTCCCTCTGGGGCCTTGGGAGCCCTCAGGAAAAATAATGAGACTTCGAGGGATTTATGCTAAAGAAATCACCCCAAAGAAGCAAGGAGGTATGTGTGTGCAGAAAGTAGATTGCAGCGATATTTTGTAAGTGGTGCAGAATTGAAAATAATCTAAATGTCTAAGGGCAAATAGCAGTCACGTCAATTAGGGAAAACCCACTGAGCAGGTTGCAGTGCATCGACTGAACTGAGAAAATGCGAACAAAACACAAAGGATAGCAAACAACACTAATTCCGTTTGCTCCCCGATTATGTCATTGCAAACCACATGGACACAGTCAGAAACTGGGAAGTAGAGAAACAGAGGGTGGTTGGTATGATAATGTTTGTGTTTCAAGTACAAGTAATATTATATTAATTTAAAAATAAAAGCAATTGAAAAGGAGGTTCACACCCCAAACCTACCTTTCTCCATATGAGCTGCATGTTGAGCTGTGGGGTCACCCCCTGCATTAACTTGTTAAGCCAGTCTGCCCCAGTCCCCTTAGGAAGGGTCAAGACCCAAGCCTTCAGAGTCCTCTATCCCCGGAAGCAGTGCCCCTCCAGGAGCCCTCTCCTGCTGGAGAAGCTCCTCTCCCCCAGGCCCGGGGCTGCCAGCCTGGGTCAGGCCGCTGGGTCCGCCGGCTCCTGGGGACCACCGTGCTGTGTGTGGCCCTGGTGCTCCCCCCTTCTCTCTCAGGCTCTCCCTACCAGTCTTTTCCTCCCGCAGATGTTCGAGTTGGGTGAGTGTGTGACGGGCACCATTGGCCCCACCCACAACTTTGAACCCCCGCACTATGATGGCATCGAGTGTCTTGCCATCCAGGGAGATGTCCTATTCAGTGGCTCCCGGGACAATGGCATCAAGAAGTGGGACCTGGAGCAGCAGGAGCTCATCCAGGTGCGGTGGGCGGGAGGGGAGGGGTGGGCTAGGGTAAGGCCATTCCCCAGTGCAGGCAGGGCCTTGGGGACCTAGGGTCTTGGGCCAGAGCTCCCCCAGCCTGCCTATTCTCCACCCTCTTCCGCTTTGTGTCCATTCCCCTGCAGCCTCCCCTGTACTCTCCCGTATGCAGCTGCTTTCTGGAAAGGGGCTGCTTTTAGCCCCCAGGTTTGAACTCGAAAGCTCAGCCACTCACTGTGTTCCCTTTCCTGGAGCGTTTGCCCCTGCGAGGCCTGAAGGGTTCTCCACCAGTGCAGGATCTTAGGTTTGCCTCGGAGTAGGAGACCAAAGGACCTCTCTCTGGGCCCCTGCAGTCCCCAGCGTGGGCCCGCCCAGCCCACCTCCTGGACAGTGCTCTGCCAGTCTGCCTGCCCAGGGACCCCAGAGGCAGAGGGGAGCCTGGTAGCTGCCTTTCTTGTGCGCAGTGTCCCCTCCCAGCACTGCCCCCAGGCCTCACTGGCTCTGCTCCTCCCACAGCAAATCCCCAATGCACACAAGGACTGGGTGTGTGCCCTGGCCTTTGTCCCGGGCCGCCCCATGCTGCTGAGCGCCTGCCGTGCGGGCGTCATCAAGGTCTGGAACGTGGATAATTTCACGCCCATTGGCGAGATCAGGGGCCACGACAGCCCCATCAATGCCATCTGCACCAACGCCAAGCACATCTTCACTGCTTCCAGGTGGGTGTCAGGCAGAGAGGTCTGTGTGTGTCCCCCGCCCCTCTCCCTGGTGTGGGCAGAGCAGGCCGGGGGGCCTTGGGGCCCCTGCAGTTGTCCCAACAGGCTCGGCTCATGGAGTAGACCCCTCGGCGCCTGCTAGCCTGCGCTAGTGCTGTAGGAGTGCCCGCCAGGGGCCGGGGAGCAGGAAGGTGCCGGGCCCCGGGTCAGGACTCACCCACCTGTCTGCAGGCCTTTCCTGCCCCTCCCACAGCCGCCCCCCGCCCCGCCCCCGTCCACGTATCTCAGACCACAGAGCAGCCCTGCCCCCCCTCCGGACCCGCCTCTCTCCGGCCCCAGCTCAGGTCCCCATCCAGGGGACGCCCAGGCCTCTGCCCCACGGGGGAGCTCCTCAGAGGGGTCTCTTCTTTTTCCTTCACATCCGACCATATCCCTTCTCTCCTCCCTTTCCCTCCCCATCTCCTCCTGCCTCTCCTCTGTGCCTCTCTGCCTCTCTCCCCCAACAGTGACTGCCGGGTAAAGGTGTGGAATTACGTCCCCGGACTCACCCCCTGCCTTCCTCGCCGAGTCCTGGCCATAAAGGGCCGAGCCACCACCCTGCCCTGACCCTCCCCTCCCGCCTCCTCTGTTATTCTCCCCTCTTTCCTCTTCCCTCTCTTTCTCCACTTCGGTCTGAGCTGCTTCTCAACGGTATGAGATTATTTTACTCCCCCTCCCCTCCTCTCCCTCACGCCCTGCCTGGCCCGGACTGAATGCCCCGCCTGCCGCTCTTCCTCCCGCCCTCCTCTTCCGAGCATGACCAGCGGGACAAACCCCCAGGAGAGGGGTGCCAGGTGGCAGAAGGCAGAGGGGGGAGCGTCCAGGCCTGGACAAAACAAAACAGCACCAACGAAAACCCACGACGAGAATGCTGTGGGGACTTTAAGACCACAGGCCCTCTCCCTCTGCCCAGCGGCCAGCCACCCCGCCACCCCTGCAGTCTGCCCTCATCCTCAGCAATGCTTGCCCCTGGGCCCCAGCCACATTCGGGGAGCTTGGAGCATCTGGCCCATCCTTTACTTTGGGGGTAGCCAGCCGGGCCCACTTTAAGAGCTGACCAGTCCCTCTCTGTCCTCCACCCCAGTGACCTGACAGTGAAGTTCTGGAGCGTGCGGCGGTTACCTGGTGGCCCACCCTAGGAGCACACAGCGGTCCTCACCCTGGCTGTCTTTCAGAGGATGGCCCCCAGACCCTCGGCCCCCCGGCAGCCTGGACGGCACAGAAGGGAAGCTGTGGTTTGACGGGGCCAACTGCCCTGGGGACGGAGGGTTTGGGCCTCAGCTGTGGCCCCTCTCCTGCTCTCCTGCCTC
This sequence comes from Eumetopias jubatus, assembly GCF_037043125.1. NCBI lineage: Eukaryota > Metazoa > Chordata > Mammalia > Carnivora > Otariidae > Eumetopias > Eumetopias jubatus. The sequence goes on from NW_028274818.1 coordinate 29,250,832, forward strand.
TCCCTTGACCTTCCCATGGGATACTGTACCCCCTGCCTCCTGGGTTGGGGTGGGGGGAGAGAGGTTGGGGAGGAATTTAAGCTGTGAAGCCAAAGGGCATTTTCCCCGCTCACTTCTCCCCCTGCAGCCCCTCGGGCTCCCCTTGCCCTCCCCTCTGGCCACATCTTCTCCTTCTGAGCTGGCCATGCCCTTCCTTAAGCCTCTGGCCCAGTCGTAGGGACCTGCAGGGGAGGCGAGGCGTCCCCAGCCCCTGCCCTGCCCCTCTGATGAACAGGCCTCCCCTGCTATCCCCTAATCCAGCCTTTGGAGCCACTGCACCTGCCTCTGAGCCCAAAATGATAGTCCTCAGGTAACCATGGAAACCAGGTGTTGGCAGCTGGGCCCTGCAGCTGACCCTAAGCCCCTTGGCCACCAACAGCCATTCCCAGTTGACCCCAGCCATCCCTTGGGGTCCCTTTCTAATGGGGCCAAGGTAGAGCTGCTAGAAAAATTCCTTTGGGGAGATGGTCAGAAATACTTCAGCTATTTATTATTATTTTTTTTATTTTTACTTTTTGCTGTTGCCTCCTGGAAACTGACTTGAAGTTTCTCCCCAAATGTTCTTTCCCTCAGCACTCGGGGGCCAGGAATCCCAAAGGGAATCTGCCCAACCAGCCTTCCAGGGCCACCTCCTCTGTTCGCTTTGCAGCTCGGGCCCATCCCCAGCATTGCCCCCAGGGACCATTCTAGTGCACCCCTGACCTCTAGGCCGCCTGATGCTTCAGTGCCTTCCTCCACCCCGGGGCCTGGCACCTATGCTGGGCAGCCTTACACCAGCCATGCCCGCGGGCACCACACGTGTCTTTGCACTCATGGGGTCCCGTGCCCGCTGCCCCGAGAAGGCAGGGGAGCTCCACCCCACAGCCCAGGGCCAGGGCCCCCCCCCTTCCCAGAGTCCTGTGTGGGCCAAGTAGGAAGCAGCTCAGAGAATTGTGTCTACCAGGATGGCTTGGTGAGGCTGGCCCAGCCCCCTCCCCAGCTCACCTGTATTTTCACCCCAACAGGGCCGGGAGTCCTTCCGGCCTCTTTCTCTCTGGTTTTTCAGGAGACACATTTTCAAGCCTTAAAGCTGGCATGGGGCAAGAGGCCCTCCCGTTTTAGATTAGCGGCGAAGAAGGAATTCATTGAGTTTCTTTTTTGCCATGGGGCTGTGGACTCAGGGCCCTGGGATGTGGTTAAATCCGTGTTCTAGCGCCCCCTGTTGGGGAAATTCTGAATTTACAGGGCCGGGCCTCGGGAGGAGTCCCAGGACATCCCCCTGCCCCAACCTATCCACAGTGTTTTTCCAATGCTTAACTGGTCCTGTGCTTCCTGTCCTCGGTCTGGTAGCCAGGAGCCCCAACTCTGTTCTGAGATATGCAGTGACTTTTAGACCTTCCAGAGGTAGCTCTGGGTTTGTCCTCTGTGCCTCTGCCTTTTTGGCCAGGGGATTGGAGCCCCCCCGTGTGGCCCCAGTGTGGCACACAGGGCAGAGGAGGATGTCCTAGCAGCGAAAGGGAAAAACACCTGCTGGGGCCTGAGTGCCCAGCCCTGCTTCCCCCCTGTTCTGAGCAGCCCCTGCTGGCCCTGGCGGTGGAGTCTGGGTAAGCTGATGTGTGCAGGAAGCACGCATTCTGGAATACTGGCCTCCTGGAGCCTAGGACAGTCAGTCTGCGATGGCTGGAAATCCCTCCTCCTTCAGCCGGCCCAGGGGGGGCCCGGCCGCTCCCTCGGCCACGTGGAAGCAAGCGTCTCTTCCCCTCCCCATCCTTCTCCCCACCTGATCAGAAAGCTTCAACCTTGCAACCTGTAAGACTCTGTCTGCATGACTGTTTACAAACCGTAGAAACACAAAAGACTGCGCTGCCCCCATGGGTCGGCGCTGCCCCAGCCCGGGGAACGGTACTGTAGCTGCAAGGCCCGTTCTTGCGCGAGATGTGACCTTACGGCCTGCGAGAGGTGCTCAGCATCATTGCCCACTTTCTGCTGTTTCTGATGGGTCAGCTACCTCATGGCAGGCCGGCTCTGCTGTCCTGGCGAGTATCATTGACTCTAAACTTGAAGTCCCTCGGGAGCCCTGAGCCCTTCCAAAAGCTGTGCTCCAAGAGTGTTGGAGTCTCTGCCTACTCCTTCAGGGATGTCCAAGGTACATAGTTAGGGGGCAGGCCCCCAGCATCCTAAAGGTTGGAAGCACAAAATGGTTGTGATTTGAGCACAAATAGCAAGGCTTGTGGCAGGTGGCCTGGGCAGACCTGGGTCCAGGGGGCTCATCCCAGCTTGGTTCTGTCCACAGTTAGACCGAGTATGCCCAGGTCTGGGAGGGCGTTTCCTCGCTCAGACCAGGGCTCAGCCCATGACTTGCCCTGATACTGGAGGGTTCGTCATACTACTTACTTTTCTTTGCCCATCTGCAGACTTGAGCCAGGGCCAACGCCGGCCCGGCCACATTAGAAGGCGAGGGCCCAGGCGTTAGCTCCCTCTCTCGACCCCACACCCCCCAAGTCTTTAAATGCCTGAGCCCAGGCTGGGTCCCAGCCCTACTGGGCCTAAGGAGCCCAGAGCCACATTCCCTGTCCCCAGGGCTGAGCCCCCCCTTGAATGCTTTTGAAGCTGACTGCCTGTGGCCCTGCTCAGCATAGTCCCCGGCCGGGCTCTGTTCTCAGTATTAATCAGTTCAGTGTTCGCTCTCATGTGAGTAGCTGATCGCTCCACGACAGCCAGAATTCCCCAAGGTAGCACCTGGAGTTGCCTTTGGAGATGGCCAAGGAAGAGGAAAGGCACACCCAGGCCTTTGAGGTGGTCAGGGTGCCTCTGTGGGTTTGGGAAGGGACATCTGCGGATCTGGGAGTGGTCTCCCTACCCCTCCACCATCACTACAGCTCCAACCCTCTCTTGTTTGGCCCTGCTGCCCACCTGGGGCAGTGTCGCCTGGGCAGAGGGCAGTTTAAAGCACAAAACCGCCGTAGGGAAGACCGTGGCTGGGACTTTCCCACGACACCCAGTGTGGCAGAGACGTGGGCAGGCTGTGGCTGTGAAGTTAGAAATGCTCTCTTCCCTCACGTAGACCACCCCAACTCTCGGGGGCATCCTCTGATGCGGTCTGGGCCAGGCGTGGGCACAGCCCCCGGCCTGTTCAGCCCCGGCCTGAGCCCAGCATCTTCACCATCACGTTTGTGGGGGCAGGGCCTGCCCTGCAAGAGCAGTGAGTTTCTTCCCACCCAGCGGCTCGAACGTGTGGCATCTGCCCGTTTGCCATCCCAAACAGGAAACTGCTTACCGCTGTCTTAGCTTAGCCCAGAATCCTGGCCCAGCCTCAGGAGCCAGGGCATGGCCAGTGGCCCCACCGGCCTTCCTGAGCCTGGCCTTACTCTCCTGGTTCCCAGGATCCCTCACAGCCCTCTTATGTGCACGGACAGAATCTACAAGGAAAATTCTGTTTTCTATGGCATCTTCATTCTAGCCCCCACGCCCTGCCCAGCCCCAGCACTCCGATGAGCCCCCAACCCTTAGCATACTCTGGTCCAGGTTTTTGAACCCTTGTCCCGAGGGCTTTGCAGGGAAGTGGGAACTACTCCAAGAAGAGCCAAGGGTCAGAGAAGACCCCTGAAGTGAATCGGGGCCCCGCCCTGCCCACCAGCTCTTTTCTAGGGATCACCCCCTGCCCAGGCTGCAGGGTCTCGTGTGGCTTATGCCCTCCTCGCTATGCGGCTATAGCACAAGATGTATATATGTTTTGTACTTCTGCCGATGGTTGTACATAGTGTACGAAAGTTATTTAAGCCTCATGCTGTACATTTCTGTTCCTAGACTGGACGTGTGTGTTCTAAGAAGTTGTCATAAATAAAACCCGAATGACCATTATCTGTTGTGGTGCGGCTCCTGAGAGCTGCCAGCTTTTGGCTGGTGGCCCTTCTCTGAGGTGGGAGGTTGGTGCTGGGGCAGGTGGGGTGGGCCCCTGGGGCTGGGGCCCAGCCTGATGAGAATCTTCTGGGCTGTGAGTTTGGGGCTTGCTCAATGAGAAAGCAGTGTTGAGAGTGTTGCATTCCCTGCAGACTCTCTCTGTTGTCCCCTGGGACGGGTACTTTAGCTGGAAGAGGGCACCAGCACTTAATGAGCACCCACTGTATTCCAGGCACTATTTCAGGTATCTTTCCTTGGATCTTCACTCCCTCTGTGTGATAGGTGGTGCTCTCATTTTCTGAAATGGGCAAAGCCTCAGAGAGGAAGTGACGTGTCCAGGATCAGTGCTAGTGAGGACTGTAACCCAGACCTGCCCGACCATAGCACCCATGTCCTTTCACGGACATAGCAAGTGCCTTTTCCAGAGCCTGGAGGACACCGTGCATGATGCATACCAGATATACTTCCTTCCCTTGCCACTTACGAAGAGAAGACAGAAATATGAAAAGTTCATAGAAAAAACAGCTCCACAGTGGTCTTGATTTTTGTTTCTAGATCAGTGCTTTTCCATCTTTAAAAACTCCTATTCCCTTTTTTTCCTAAGGCCCTAAAAATGCTGTCTCCGCCTATTAGTCTCATTATTTTCAACATAAAAGTAGGTCTAAGGGGATGCCAAGCAAACCCGTAATGTGCTCTTCTCCCCAGAAGACACGGGATTGTTCCTGGACAACTGAGCTACTCTCATGCTCATAACTCAGTATATTTGACCTGGTGCTACTGTTTTTCAGGAATCCGTGGCTCCCATATAATTTTAGATTGCACTTCATCCAGAATTCACTGTGTCTCCGAGGCCTCGTGGCGCCAGTGAACCAATGTTAGCTCTGCATGCAAGTGTCTAGTTTGTCAGGTTTCATTTTCGAGAAAACATTTTTAATAAAAGTTTGATTGAGATATAATTCCCATACCATAAAGCCCACCCTCTTTTCTGTCTTAGGCTAATGATCTCATTCTGGTTATTTCCATATTCCCTCCCAGTGCCTTGTGGTGACAGATGCTGAACAGACACTGAATGAGTACATGAATGAGTGAAGGAAGTAAGGAAAGAATAGGCATGTTTGGAGGTGGTGAATTATGAAATGTCACTAAATAACGAAGTTTTCCTGTACGGAGTTGTCACCTTCCCTTTCGATAACCACAGCTCACATCCCTCAACTCCTGGAGATTCTGGCCCATCCCTGGGCATCGTGGCCTCTGGGGGACCATCTGCGTCTTTATCACCAGCCAAGACCATCTTGGAAGCTTTACTTTCTGGTTTTTGTAAGGTGAACACAATAGGGTCTCTCTGCTGTGTTTTCCAAATATGAAACCAAGTTGCTCTGTCAACCTACACAGTCCTTGCTGCTTATCTAGACCTACAGCTATTGGCTGTTGACAGGTGACCCAGCCGGTGAATTCTGTGGGTCTGTAGGAGGCAGACGTCATCGTGGGTTGGAGGTGGGAGGCTCCCCGGGGGAGGTTCCACCCAAGAGGCTCCTGGTCCTCAAACAGAAGGGTGTTAGCAAGTGAAAGGGGACCCTGAGCCGCAGAGGGGGGACACAGGTGGGCAGAATTGCCCTGATCTCCCCCGAGGCCCTCCAGCAGGTGCTGGAACCTCCCCGCCCTGGGAAGCAGGGGTGGCTTCTGAGGGCGGTTGTTTTTGGCTGGCTGGCTGAGCCTTGCCCACGCCGCTCTCCATGCCCCACCCTCCCGCCTGGTCTGGTCCCACCCTTCCTCTCCACAGGTCCTTTTACGTAGGATCCCACCCTACAGACAGAGCCCACTGTTGACCACAGACGTGACAGCTGGGCGTGGCCAGCTGCAGGCCTGTGGGGGTGTGGGTAAAAACCAGAAAATAGAGGCCCAGGAGCTGTTGACCTTATCAGGAGCCCGGCCTTGGGACGGACTCCAGCCAACTGGTTCTACCTTGCAACTGTGCCCCTCCCCTTCCCTGCAGAGGGTTTGCCATAGAAGGTGGCCTTTCCAAACTCAGGTCACCCTGAAGATGCCAAAGCGCTGAGGGGTAGGGAGGCAGGAACACCAGGTGAAAGGATCTTGTTCTTTTGTCCTTTCGTGGGATTTGGTTTTCCCCCCAAATTATAAGAGTGGTATCTACTTATTAAAGGAAATTTGGAAACCAAACAGTGTGAAGGAGAGAAATACTATTTAGGTTGTACCAGCACCTCTCAGAATTCGATGGGAGTGATTTTTTTTTTTAAAGATTCTATTTATTTATTTGACGAGAGACAGGGAGAGCGTGAGCACAAGCAGGGGGAGTGGGGGAGGGAGAAGAAGGCTCCCCGCTGAGCAGGGAGCCCGATGCGGGGCTTGATGCCAGGACCCTGGGATCATGACCTGAGCCGAAGGCAGACACTTAACGACTGAGCCACCCAGGCGCCCCTGATGGGAGTCATTTAATTGTCAACCTGGGTGGCATCATCAAGGATGGTTTTTTCCAACCCTCTCAGTTTACAGGTGAGAGGAACTGAGGCCCAGAGGAGCCAACAGACTTGGCCATGATCCTACCGGGACAGAGATTCCTTCCCCCCATGTGGTCTCTTCCCATCGTGCCTCTTAAACTTGGCTTGACCAGCCTGAGGGGGGGGTGATGGGGGGGCACCAGAACAGTCTCTGAAGTGGGCCCTCTCCTGACAGATGGACCTGACTGTGCTTCGGAGGGCAGGGAAGGGAACATGAGTGCACCACTGTCTTGTGCTTTCCTCACTCACCTCCATCTGTAAAGGGGTCCGCTCGTGGCGGACCCAGAGGCCAGGCCAAGGCCCGTGCGTGAGAAGAGCCTCCCGGCCAATGCAGACATCCGTGTGGGCTTTAACGCTGCCTGCCACTGAGGTTTGCGAGTGGGACCAGGTGACACCAGCGGCTGCACCCAGGTGGAGATAGCACTGCGAGGAGCGTGGCCGCCGCAGAGAGGGAGGCAGGTGGCAGTGGGCAGGATGAGCGAGGGGAGAACTCCACATGTCCCTGGGGGCTTGCATGCAGGCGGCAGAGGCTGGGCACTGCAGGGCAAGAACCCGAGCTCCGTCCAAGTTCGAGCAGGTTTGACCATGGGGGAGCCTACATTTTAGGACATTGGTCACTGCCCCTGTCCCCAGAGGGGCCTGGCTGACTGAAGGTCAGGTGACTTCAGAAGCGGGTGGAGGGTGGGCGGTGGCGTAGGAGCCGCAAATGACCCTGCTTAGACCTGAGGATAAACTTCCCAGACTGGGGGCGCCTGGGTGGCTCAGTTGGTTAAGCGACTGCCTTCGGCTCAGGTCATGATTCTGGAGTCCCAGGATCGAGTCCCGCATCGGGCTCCCTACTCGGCAGGGAGTCTGCTTCTCCCTCTGACCCTCTTCCCTCTCGTGCTCTCTCTCATTCTCTCTCTCTCAAATAAATAAATAAAATCTTAAAAAAAAAAAAAAAAAAAACTTCCCAGACTGTGGGAAGGCCCTGGGTTAGACAGGTCCCGGGGAGATGGTCCTCAGCCAGCTCAGCCGTTGGAGTAGGAGGAGGAAACATCTGGCTCTCTAGATACACGGTGGCCGAGCTTCTGATGTCACCTGGGCTGTGGTTTGGGCTGCGCAAAAGGACAGCCACGCCAGTGTTTTTACAGAGCCGCCCTGTTCGTGACGGGTGGTAGCCAAACTCTCTGATCTCCCGGGATATTTTATGAGCTGCCTAATGCCCTTTGGTAAATCACTGCCCTGCTTAAACCTGCCAGAGGGGACTCTGTCACCCGCCACCGGGAGCCCTGCCCAGCACAGCTAGAGTCTAGAGCACCTTGCGTGTCCCAGGACTCCCCTTCCCCCCAGTCTGTGGTTCAGGCTGATGGTCAGAGTCCCCACGCTCCGGCCTCCGATCCCCTGGCTACACGGGAGAAGGGCATGTGGTGGGGGCGGGGCGGGGGGGTGGAGCTGGGAGAGGCCAGCCTGGACCAGGCGGTCGGTCGCCGCAGAGGAAGCTGCTCACAGTGAATGGCCCTGCCCCGTAGAACAAAGTGGAAAGGCCAGGAAGCACCAACTCCACAGAAGCTCATGCTTCTTCCTTTTATTGCAAAGGGTCTGCGGGGACACACATCCACTTCTCGGGTGGGGCTCGGGAGCCTGGCCCCCCTGTCACAGTTGTCACTGTCACATCCGCCCTGGCCAGGCCCCAAGGACGCAGGCTCAGGAGTAGCCCTTTCGAGGCCTCCTGCTACAGAAGCAGGAGGTAGGGGTGTTGACCAGCAGCTTCTGGGCTTCCAGGATGTAGAGGGTCTGAGTGGCAAGGCAGCTGACCATGGGGTCGGGGTCTTCCCGCATGGACCTTAGGGCTGCAACACGGAGGCCGCTGAGGGGCTTGGAACGAAGCAAGGCTGCTGGGCTGGGCGCGAGGCCTGGGGCCCGCCGGCGGGCCCATGAGGTTGGCTGGCAGACGGGGCAGCGCAGCGGGAGGGGGACTGGCGGCTTTTAAAATACGAGCAAGAATTCCCACTGGGAGGCCACCCTGCTCAGTGGCAAGCAGGACGACGTACTCGCCCGGGGCTCAGGGAGACGGGAGGCCGGCTGCCTCCTGTCCTGCCTCCACAACCAAACTTTTCGGCCCCCTCCGCCACCCCCCGGCCTGATCCGCCTCTGCCCTCCTCTTTTCCAGAGAATAGCTATGGGTGAAGTGCTCTGGCTTCGCAGAGAGCTACAGTCAGGGATTTGGGCAGTAGCAGGGGACGCAGCAGCGCGGGGATAGGGTGCTTGAGACAGGACAGAGGGAAAGGGAAAACATGGCGTTGGTGGGGTGGGGGGCAGCAGGTCTCAGCGGGACGGCGGAGAAGACGTGGACTATAGCGGGAGCGGTCCTGGCGGCTCCACAAGGGAAGGGCTGGGAACCCCTGTGTCCCCCAAGTGAGAAAAAAGTTGGATGGCCCTCCTATCAAGAGTTCCAGGAACTGTAATGGCTGCTGAACGGCCTGGAGTTCAACGGGGGTGAGGGTCAGTGAGGGAACATGAGGAGCGGGAGGGCTCTGGCCGACGCCCCAAAGCTAAAGGCCTTAAAGACGAGCCTCCCTCTTCATTCTTTCCAGGGAGCATTTTTGTCAGCCACATGCCCATTTTCCCTCATTTCTGAGACTTCCCCACCAGCACCAGGAGCCTTAAAAGCTGCAAGGAGTCGTGACTGGGTTGCCACTCACCTGCGTATACTTCCTCAATGTCACCGGCCTCTTCCGCGTCGAGGGTTTGGATGATCTGGCCTACAGGGGCACACAGAGCACCTCAGGGGCCCCGCAGAGGACCACGGGACCCCAGCTGCACCTGCTCTTGTGTCCCTCCCCAAAATACACACCTCCCTCTCGCTCCCCCTAACTGACCTTGTCTAGAGTTTTCCCACAAGTAGAAATTACTTCCCCTTCTCCTCCGAGGGTCATCAGCAAATTGGGCTGGGGGAGGCGGAGGGGGTCCCTCTGCTCTAAAGACACTTTTCCTTGGGGTGACACGAAGCAGTTCCCACCAGCCTCTGAGCGTCATGGGGGAGCCGCGCCCACACCCTGACGCCCCGCCCCTTGGGAGCTTTGCTGGCCTGGCCTGGCAGGACGTGGCCCATTCCACTGTAGGAAAGGTCACCCAACCCAACCAGGAGCCTGCTGCAGAGGGAGGAACAGGTGGAGACAGAGGGGTGGGTGGAGAATATGCGGACTATCGCAGGAACGGTCCTGGGAGCTTCACAGAAAGCCCCTCCACCCTCCAATGTTACCTCAGGCCCTTATATCCCCATGTCGCAAGTCCTCAGGCTGTCTGAAGGATGCTGGGACAAAGACACAGTGGCTCCAAGAAGAGGGAAAGTGGTACCTGCAAACCGTACGGCCGCCTGGCGGATGGGGGCCTGTGGGCTCTTGAAGAGAGTCGTACACTGCTTCAGAAACCAGAGGGCCTTGTTTGCCTCCTGCCGCAGCTGTAAGAGGAGGAGCTGGCTTAGGTAAGGCGCCCACTGTCAGGCCTTCTGCCCCCCTCAGAGACATCAGCTCATGCAAAACCCTGTCAAAACATTCTAGGGGTGCCTGGCTGTCTCACTGGCGGAGCATGCGACTCTTGATCTTGGACTCATGAGTTTGAGCCCCTCCATTGGGTATAGAGATTATTTTTTAAAACAAATTATTTAAACAAAATTCTACACCTCCGTCCCTTCCCACCCCAGCTCCTGAAGTCTTGTTCCCTCCATGAAGCCTTCCTGGATTGACAGGGGGATCACTTTCCAATAGATTCACCCCAATCTTTCGCTCACACATTCCTCCTACTCCCAAGGCTAGAGGAGTGAACCCCGTTGTTTCAATATTGCTTTTGTATGTCTTGGCTTAAAATCTTCAATCTCAAGGTCATTTGTTCTAGGCTGCAATAGAATCAATCATGTCTCCACCCTTCTATTTAAACAGAGCCAAGCAGGGCCACATGTAATTAAGTGTTTTAATACTTTTCTTTCCCTGCCTAGGCATGCACACACTTCATCCAGATTCCCTGCCTTGAAGGTTCTGGGGGGTGACATGTTCTGCCTTTTGCAAAGACCTAACCCCATCCCCTGCGTGTCCCTCCCAGTGACTCTCCTACTCCGCCTTTACACTGCAGCCTGAGTACTCAAACGAGGAGGCTACATCCATGGTTTGTCAAACTTTTTTTGGTAGAACATCTTTTCTTCGAACAAAAATTCTAACTGGAAACCTAAGATTCTGAACCAAAAGAAGTGGGACTGCTCCGGTTGAAGGGCGTGTGAGATGCAGCCCCACCCACTGCTCATCTCCCCCAGGTTTGAAGTTACCCTGAGAAGCCCTTGGATTCTTGCAACCTGGTCTCCTTGCACCATCCTGCTGATCCAGATCTGGCTTCCATGCTCCAAACCCCACACGCACATCCAGCCTTTACCTCCCTGGACTCTCCCTCCTCTCACCACCCGCTGTTGACCACTCATTGCTTCCTGAAACTGTCTTCTTCCTAAATGACCGCCACCCTCCTCTCCTCTTGTTCTTCTATTTCTTGGCCTGGTTTCCTTTCCTAGTCTCCTTCCTGGGAGACTTGGAACTGATGTTTCCTGGGATCCTGATGTCGAACCGCATGCTTCTCCCTCTGTGCAATTCCCTTCAATGAGCCATGGTGGCAACTCAGTGTCCACACATCCGTATCTCCAGCACGGCTCTGTTTGCCAAGCCTCGGTGATTCGGTGGTTATATCTACTTCCAATGGTATAGATCTCCCAAGCTCTACAAACCTGACATGCACAAAATCAAGCCACTATACTATCTTCCTCTCCACACCGGCTCCTCCCTCTGTATTCCTGACCCCAGCCTGTGACACCAGCATTCGCCCAAGTCAGAAACCCAAGAGTTGACCTTTACCTTCACGCTCCACATCAATTAGCTCTCCAGCCCTGGCTCATCCCTCCATGTCTTTGTCTTCATGGCCTCATCTTTTCTCCCTGGATCCTCTCCCTCCAGACCCTAGTCCTGTCCCATGTGAACTTATCCTCCGGTCTGCAACAACAGGTGGTCTGTCTAAAGCACACAGCTGTCTAACCATGGTACCACTGGCGTAGAGCACTTCAGTGGCTCCCTGTTGCCTACAGCGTGAAGTCTTGTGCCTTATTGTGCCCAAACCCTCCCTGCACAGTACAGCCCCAGCTCTTGCTTCCTGCTTCCCAGGTCAAGACTGCATACCTCCAGTTCATGAGCCAAAACCAGCCTGCAGACTTTTTTCATTGGCGCCACACAAATTTTTAAACATTGTAAGTTATTTGCCAAGAAAAATGTGGTAAACTTCACCTAAAATCAGGATTTCCTGCTTGTCTTAACAAAGTGGAAAATCTAGCAACACTGAGCCCGCCCCATTTCAGACTCAATCCATTGGTTCTCAACCCTCTCAGCTGGGGAGTGTACTGTCCCAGGGGAATTATAGAGCTGGGGGGAATGTCTTTGGTTGTCAAAATGATGAGAGGGAGTACACTAATTTCTAATGCCCCATTGCGTATTTGTATCAAAAATCCATTTCTAATCATCTATGCCCAGAACCTGACCCTGTCTTTTATATAAACACAGAATATTTTTTTCACAGTTCAATACACACTCTGGGTTTCCTGGAGATGCATCTACAATATGAAGCAAAGAAAGACTGTCGTTCATGTCATGTAGACCTTCACCAAATATTGTTCATCACTTTGAAAGTCACAACACTAAAGGCCACACTTCTTGTGGCATTTGAGTCCCCAGCACAACAATCCGGTACCATTCTGCATTTGTAATAGGTCAAGTCACGGAGATTCCACAGAGAAGGTCAAGGAGTCAACTACTTCATCGTGTCTTCCAGAGGAATGGGGCCCAGATACGCCCATCTATTATTTATGTTACATTACATTACATTATGTTGTGTTATATCATATTATGTCATGTAGTCATGTCATTTATGTTATATTGTGTCACATACATATTTACACATTATTTTAAAAGTACTTTCATTTCTCCTTTGGAGTTAGGGCATTATGTTTATTTTGGAACTCTGTACAGGTAGATGATATAATCTATGAATTTCATTTTAGGATAAAGGAGGAGTTACTGAGAATGTACTAGAACCAGGCTGTGCGGTGTCTGACCGTGCCAAGAACAGAACAATGTTGTGCAGTGTCCTGACCGTGCTGAGAGGCACTGCCTTCGCTGGACCCCAGACCTTCGATTCCCCTCCAGGGCCACCCAGTATGCTTCTCTGATTAATGTTCCTTCATGGCCTTGTAGGCATTTGAGTTTTCTGCCCCTGCTCGCATGAGTCCAAGCCACTGATAGCTCCCCACACACCAGGCTCTTCTGCCCTTATTTCTCAGGATCAAATTATATAAGATGACGTATGCAAAGTCCCTGGAACGGAGTGAGTGCTTTGTTCCACAGCCCTGTGTATGGCAGCACCTTGGCCTGCACTCCTGATCCCTTCTCTTTGCCTAAGTGATATCCTGCTTTCCATTTCCCCCTCTTCCCAGATGACACCTCCTCCGGGAAGCCTTCCTTCAAGTCCCAGACTGGGCTGGGCACCCCTCCTTTGTACTATGAAGTACATTCCTCTCTTTAAGCCCTCACCACAGTATTCTGAATTTGTCTAGTTGTGTGTCTAGTTCCCCAATTTAGGGAGCAGTGGGAGGGCAGGAACCAGGTCGAGGTGCTGGGCACAAAGTAGATGCTCATTGAGTGTCTCATTATTAAACTGCAGCTGTTGCAAACCCCAGATGCTTCAGGAAACAGACTGCTGGCCGCCCCACCCTCCCTGCATGGAGCAGAATGGTGAGTAAGCTGCCGCCTTACCAGGGCTCTGAGGATAGTCCACACATCTTTCTCGGCAAATATCACTTTGAGCCTTGACCAGCCCAGTATGGCGGCCGTGCGGCAGAGGGCAGGCCGGCAGATCTGGAGAGACAGGAAGGTTCAGCATGGGGAGTTACGGGGACGGGGCTGGGAGAAGACACAGAAGGGCACAAGGAGGGGAGACAAATGGCAGGAAGTCCAATTCTGGAGGGAGGGAAGAGTCCAGGGAACCCCAAGGGACCCAGGGGTGCGGAGAGAGGCGGGGTCCTCTAGGCAGCTTGGCCATGCGTACACCTGTTCCCCACTAAGGAGCAGGTCCAGACGCCTGGTTGTAATGACTTTCCCAGTTGCTGTGGTACGACACTGAGAGCCAGAGCAATGAAACTATCCACCTCCCAGGCTCATGCACCCACCGCATGGCTTCCCACACCCCGAAAACAGTCTCCCTGAAACGGATTTCCCCAAAGACATCCAGCAGCTTCGTCACTTGTGTCCATCAGGGGCCTTGCCCTGGCAAAGTAGCCTCATCTGGAAACCGAGAGTCCTGTTACAAACCACATCAGCCACTTTGCAACTTTCCCCAGCTGCCGTCACATCCCTGGCCCCCCAGAACATGGACCAATTCCAGGCTTTCTCTGTCCTGCTTCATGGGAACCTCTCTGCTGCTGGTGGTGGTGCAGGGTGTTCTCAATTCAGTGCAAAGGAGCATGCGGGGAGCAACTTGGCGGGAAGGCCATGCAGCCAAGGGCAGAGAACCAGGCAGAGGCACTGTGCCAGACACTAGGATTTTCCTCCTTGGAGTCTTCCCACCCAGGGCATTCCGCTGTGTGCTGGTGACCAGCTGGGGAGGGCCAGGAGGGAGAGAAAACCCTGGTGCAAGCATCTGGTCACATCTGGCCCCTCCCTGCCACTTGCCAAGGTCAGAGACAAAGCAACTCCTCCAGCATCTTCCAGTCTCGCTACAGCCCCTTCCTTAGCACTTAACACCTGTTAGCATTTACCTTCCGTGACAACCCGAGACGGAAGACCAGGCTCCAGGGCCTGGCCTCTCACCTGAGCCACGCTGATATTCACATCCTCCAGGTGGAGCACAAGGAGGACTATCAAGTTGAGGACCTGGTGCTTCAAGGGGAAGACAAGCACTGTCCTCTTGACCTTAGCCAAGAGAGCCCTGTAGGTCTCAAAGGCCATCAGGCGCAGCTGCTCAGACTCCTGGGGGAGAAGAGACAGACAGACAGACACACACACACACACACATACATGGAAGACACCTCCACCTCTGTCCACCCTGGAGGGCCGAGGGCCCCGCGCTCCCCGCTCCCAGCGCACGCTCCCACGCACACTCCTGTCCCCCCAGGGATCCGTGATCGGACAGCAGCCCCGTTCTGCCTTGTCACTGCCATCTGCTCTCGGCACATCTCACGCCTTTTACAGATGCTACCCGAGAGGACACACGGAAGCAGACCTTTAGGGGATGGCCTCACGTTTGGGCTACAGGGGCCTTTCCGGATAATTCTGCCCAACTCCCTTGGACGCCCAGAGAAGGGAAATGAGCCCGCAAAGGGCTTCACCTCCTCAAAGAAGGGCCCGAGCGTGAAGGTGAGCTGAGTAAGGAAGGAGGACGAGTGCTGCCAGCTGAGGTGCTCGGTGAGACACCTGAGTGCCGCGAGCGCCTCCATCACAACGGCGCTGTCCTGGGAATAGCAGCAGTGGAGCAGGTGGGGCTGGAGGATGTGGAGCTGTCGCACCTGCAGGAGTGACCACGGCTCAGGAGAGGAGGAGTCCAGAGAGCTACTCCTGCTACGCCAAGGGACTCGCATTTCGATTCAAGCAGATCCAAACAAGAGCCAGCCCTGCCGCGCTCTACCACTGTTCCATCCTGGGACTGGGACCGGGACTGGCCTGGTAAATGGGGGGCAGTCAGAGGGAGCTGCCCAGGAGGACCTTCTGTCCTCATGGGAAAAGGGGAGAAGGCAGAGGAGAGCCCTCCTCCCACTACACCCAGAAGTTCTCAGCTCCACTGTTTTTAGCAGCCCTGGTGATGGTGCCCATCTCTGGGACACCTGGATGGCCTGGGCTCTTGGAATTGGCTTAGCCCTTACTCTGAAGCGATCCCTGGAAGAACCTTCTCTTTTGAGCATGAATGGCACAGGTCCCTGACCCCTGTATCCAGCGAACTGGCTTCATGAGGGTTCCCTTAGTCTGATCCCAAGAATGTGGTCCACCCTGTCTATAATGACACACTGGACCTCCGGGCCTTTCAATTGCTTCCCTGGGCGACAAGATCTCTTGAGAGCATACCCTTGGCCCCCCCGGCCCATCTTACCATGTTCCTGTGCTTTGCAAAGATCCCCACCACCTGCAACAGGAGCTTCACCGTGGCGGGCTCCTCAGAGTGGAACCAGTCTGCCAGAATGCGGACAGCGGCTTCGTCCACTATGGCGGCCACACCTGGGCACCGGAGCAGCTGATAAAAAGAGACCAAGAAAACGGAAATGATGGGCAAGGAGAACAAAAATCCCCAGTGACTTTGAATCTAGGTTTCTATTTATTTATAAAGAAATGGTCTTAAGAACAGGTAAAGAGGCCAAAGCTTAGTTGAAAGGTAACTTCACACTCCATCATTCCAGGAGTCATTCATTCCTTCTGCAGGTTTTCCTCAGGCATCCTTGTTGAGGGGAGCTATAGAGGATAAAAGCAAGAAGTGCACCCAGATATTTATAGATAGCTGTGTATGATTATTTGACCGTGGAGAAAAATATGGAAGGATACATATTTGGTTGTTTGCCTCTGAAACCCTTGGGAGGAGGAAGAGGTGGTAGCTAGAACTGATACAGTAGAAGGGAGGAGGCAAAAATAGGAAAGATAAGAAAATGGCTACAATAAAATAAATAGCACACGTGATTTCATTTGTATATTTATGTAAAATTTATCTGGGTTTATATGTCATTTGAAATAAAATTGTAAAAGACAAAAGCTATTCAGATACATTTAGGCCAGAGGAACCTGCTTTTGTGTGTATGCACGCATGCACAAACGTATGTCCACGGTCGCACGTGCAATCCTACTGGCAAAAAACGTTTCCGTGGATGGAGCCTCGGTTTCCACCTGTCTTTGATCGGCAGCCCCGCAAGTTTCTCAAACTCTCTGAGCTTCAGTTTCATCCTCTAGAAAACAGAGATAGTAACGTCTTTTTCACAGAGTTACAGTGAAAATCAGAGTCACTGAGCTCCCCTGTTCCTTGAGTGCCCTGAAGAAAAGCACACGGCCCTGTCTCTTTCCAGTGTTTCTACTTGGGATCATCACAGGGGAATGGCCGAGGGTAACGAAACAAACAGGGAAGTTGTAAAGGGCTGTGAAATACTAGAAAGCTTTCCCAGATGCGGTCTCTTGTTGAAAGACTGTGCTCAGCTGTCTTAGCCGGTGCATAAAACCCCATTGGTTCTCCACTCTGGTGAACGTCTGAGAGTGAGGTTCACCCATCTCCTTACTCCGATGCAGTCCCAGACTTCTCCCCAGCCTGCCGACGCCTCCCTCCGCTCTTCTCCGCCCGAACATCCGGTAAGGGGGGTAGATGAATAATTGCCATTTACATGTCCACTTGTTTCAGTTGGGTATTACGCATTTGGGGGAGCTTCTAGAGTGGTTCTCAGTCCTAGCTGTATTTCTAGAACACCGCTTAAAACTTGGTAACTTCTAAAATAAACCGATGCCTGGACTTCATCCCAGACCAATTCAAATAGCATATGAAGGCAGGGAGTCAGGAGAGGGAGTGAAGTTGTGGTTTGGCATCAGCATATTTTAAAGCTCCCCGGAGGATTCTAATAGGCAGCCAGAGATCAGAACTGCTCTACAGAGTGACAACCATCTTGTGGTGCTCCCCTCCCCTCAACCCTCGCCGGCTTGCACCTTGTACTGTTTCTCAAACTGAGTCCGAGGACTACCTGTACTGCAACACCCACTGGAGTCTTTACAGAAAACAAAGACTTCTGGGCTTTACTCCAGAGCCACTGAATCCACGGCTCTGGGGATGGAGCCCAGGAATCTGCATTTAAACAGCTTCTTAGTGACATGAGGTCCTCTAATGCTGGACACCTACTGAGTTAAGGCACCCTCTTCTGTGCAGAGTTGTGCACCCTACACCCACATCCCCACATCCCTAGCAGGAGTTCAGCCAACATAACATACATCCTTGAATGCATGTGCCAGCACCCCCTACCAACGTGCACATACTTGCTCACGGCCGTGGGCACCTTCCCACAAGACAATGCCCCTACATCAGGACACATTGTGACACGCTAGGGTAATATCTGCTTAGATTCCAGTATTAGCACTGCATTATCTTCTGTTATGGTCAAATGTAATCCTGCTCCATTAAAAAAAAAATTAGGTGGCTTGAATTTTAAAGGGAGCCTATTGAAAGCTACAGTGAGCCAGAAATCCCAAAACCTTCCCAGACACTGCTGGTGGAAGTAAAATTTGGTACAACTTTACTGGAAAGTAATTTGGCATTAATGTAAAAAATCATAGAAGACATTCATATTTTTTGAACCAACACTTCTACTTATATTCAATATTTAATACTCTGGAATATGGGCAAAGTCTTTTGCACAGAGGCGTCCCCTACAGTGATATTTATAATAGTGTAAAATTGGAAACAAAACGTCCAATAAATTATAGAACATCTTTGTGATGAAATATTATATCACTGTTAAAATTTATGCTTGAAGATGCTTAAAGAGAGCAAGATACAGAGTATTAGAGAACGATGTCAGCTATGACACGCGTGCCCACCCCTTCCCCCCATTCAGACCAAAACCTAAAAGTGGTTTCCCCTGGGTATTGTGACTGTTAATGGTTTTATAATTACTAAAGTTCTTTTTCATATGTTTTAAATTTTCTACACCTTTTTTCTGTCAAATGGCCAAAATACATTGAGTCAATCAGTGGTACTGAGCAAAGATTCCTTTTAAAAGGCTGATGAGGTCGAGGTAGCTGAAGGAAAGAGCAATGTCTTTCCATAAGGTCGGGACAGAGTTAAGCTGCCTTAAGATTCAAGGAGGAATTACACCAGGTATATTCCAAGCCTGTGACTCCAGGCGACCTAATTGTCATTAACAGTGTCCGCCCATCCTTCTCTGAGGCAGGGAGTAAATTAGGCCATCCTTTCCTCCACCAGCCATCCCTGGAGGTGTCCCTTGGGTACAGCTGCCTTCCAGAGGAATCACCCTCACCCGACCTCCTCCCACCAAGAACCACTCACTTCAGTCATAAACACGAGGGCCGTTAAGTGATTCGTATAGTCCTGTTCTTGGAGCATCCTGATGATGAGGCTGAAGATGGGGCGGTTATGCCAACAATTCTTGATGACCATGGTCCTGCCGATGAGAGCAGAATGCTCGGGATCAGACCTGGGCCCCAGAAGAAAGCCAATGGGCTGGGAGGTCGTCTGGCCAGGGACAGGGGCAAGGCCTACCTGGCCAGCAGAGTGACACCCTCATAATGTCTTTCAGGACTGGTGAGCAGCTCCCAGGCCCCAAGTTTCTGAACATAAGACACATAGTCTCCATACCCGGTACTTAGCATCAAGGTCTTCAGGGCCTCCATGCTGGAACTGGAGAAAAGGCAGAAAGCAGACAGGAAGTCATCCCCACCATCTGTGCTCCTCTCCCTTACCTGCAGCCTGCCTGTCTACGCAAATTGTGAACCGCTGGTAGTGGGACAGCCCTTAGAGACCCAGGCTAACATTTTACAAATGAGAAACCAAGGCCAAGAGAGATGTGGGGTCCCTGAGGTGGCGAGGGAAGCCAGCAGAAGGGTAGGGAGTGGAGTCAGGTGCACTGTTTTATCCATTATACTGATTTCACTTGGGTATAGAATCTTGGCATTGGCCCAGTAAGTCAGAAATAAAGAGTCTTGTCCACAATAGCCAAACTGTGGAAAGAGCCAAGATGTCCATCGACAGATGAATGGATAAAGAAGAGTTGGTATATATACACAATGGAATATTATGCAGCCATCAAAAGGAATGAGATCTTGCCATTTGCAACGACGTGGATGGAACTGGAGGGTGTTATGCTTAGTGAAATAAGTCAATCAGAGAAAGACATGTATCATATGACCTCACTGATATGAGGAATTCTTAATCTCAGGAACAAACTGAGTGTTACTGGAGTGGTTGGGGGTGGGAGGGATGGGGTGGCTGGGTGATAGACATTGGGGAGGGTATGTGCTACGGTGAGCGCTGTGAATTGTGCAAGACTGTTGAATCACAGATCTGTACTTCTGAAACAAATAACACAACATATTTTAAGAAAAAAGAAAAAGAAGAAGATAACAGGAGAGGAAGAATGAAGGGGAGTAAGTCAGAGGGGGAGACGAACCATGAGAGATGATGGACTCTGAAAAACAAACTGAGGGTTCTAGAGGGGAGGGGGGTGGGGGATGGGTTAGCCTGGTGATGGGTATTAAAGAGGGCACGTTCTGCATGGAGCACTGGGTGTTATGAACAAACAATGAATCATGGAACACTACATCAAAACCTAATGATGTAATGTATGGTGATTAACACAACAATAAAAAATTAAAAAAAAAAGAAATAAAGAGTCTTTTCTAAAAAGTCCAGTAAAGGGCGCCTGGGTGGCTCAGTTGGTTAAGCGACTGCCTTCGGCTCAGGTCATGATCCTGCAGTCCTGGGATCGAGTCCCGCATCAGGCTCCCTGCTCAGCGGGGAGTCTGCTTCTCCCTCTGACCCTCCCCCCTCTCATGTGCTCTCTCTCTCTCTCATTCTCGCTCTGTCAAATAAATAAATAAATAAAATCTTAAAAAAAATAAAAATAAAAAGTCCAGTAAGACTTGTTGAAATGGTGTATGGGGAACACACTCCGTGCCCTACATGGGAGGTGTGAGAAGGGTGTCTGGGCCCTGGGCAGGCCAGTGGCAGGGGAATAACTAGGCTTTGCTGCTGGATGGGTCCTGGAGCACAATCACTGGGAAGCCTGGCCCAGAGACCAAAGTTACCTGACAGGGTCCACCCATTCGGCTGCATGCTGCTGATCCTGGATGTCCGTGTCCCCTTCAAGCACGAGGAAGGAGATCCGGAACAGCAGGGCCATAAACAGGGAGGAGAAGAAGGTCTGCACCTCCATCCGCCGACTTGGTTCCAGCAGGAGCTCATGGATGGCCCTGGTGGCCTGAGGGTGGGGAGGAGGGCGGGGGCATTATCATCTTTATATTCCAACTCTCAGGTTCTGTCACCATGAAATCTCTGCCCATAACCTATCACCATGATGGGCTGGCCCAGAAAAGCCCATGCTGCCAGGGCAAGTCAAAACTAAATTACTGTGAGCCAAGAAAATAAGGGGCAATTTCTAGAATGTTATCATTTTTAAATATTCTCATCATTGTGGTAGTTTTTTATTCTCTCAAAGACCTTGAGAGTTAAGGGGCTACTGGGGGTGTTTGTCTTACCTAAGTTCACGCAGGCAGAATGAGAAGTTAGTTCTTTGTCTCCCTACGAGGGAGAGAAAACCCTCCAACTACCGCAAGACTCGGCCTTTATAATGTTTGACCAAACACGGATATGTAAAAGGGAGAGGCCCCAAGAGCTCAGGACAGCGTGGGACGGGGCACCAGGGAAGCCCCACCCCCACCCCAGCACCCAGCCCCCTCCATGGGCCCCTCCATACAATCAACGGAGAGATCTCCATGCCATGGCTGGGCTCCTGGCCCTTTGATTTCTGGTGTGGAGCCAGTTTCTGCAGCAGAAATTCCATGATCACTTCATAGCCTTTGGGGAATGATGCCAGGATTTCCCAGGGCTTGTGAACCCCTCTGTAGAGGCAGAACCCCACCAACATGGTCACCCTCCATAGATTCCCCAGGGCTTCCAGGGAAAGGGACTCCAGGCTCCTTTGCCCAGTGTTCTAGCCCCTCTCTTTTTCTCCTTTCACTCCTTTAATTTTGTCATCTCCAGACCTCCCAGTCCTCTATCATCTCACACACAGCTAAATCCGAAGATGCTCACTTAGCCTGTGAGCCTGATCTGAGAAAATCTCTCCGGCCACACTTCAAAGTTGCAGATCAGTCAGAAGAGCCTCCTGTGATGTCCTATCGCCTTGTCCAAGCGCTCATTACCTACCTGGTACTTACTGGACATTAACAAGCAATCTTAATTTCCCAAAGATTAAGATTCTCTTAATTTTTTAAATTTCTTTACAAAGAAATTATTTCCTTCTGGTGCTGAGCTGGCCAAGACCGAGAAAGCACATTCCCGTCAATCACTTCCCCTGACTGGTCCTAAAAACACTGGTCAAGTACAAAAGCAACAACTTTTTGAAAATTATTTTGAAATTTTGAAAATTATTAATAGCAGGTGGATTTGGGGAAGAAAGCAACCATTTGAAAAGCAACCCTTACTGGATGAGTTTCCCAGATTTCTTTTCTCTCTTCTCTCCCAACTTTGACCTGAAGCTGGCCCCAGTGTTAAACTATGCAGCAGGAACATGAAACAAAATCTATGGGTAAAACACTCTCATTCTGACAGAGGTCTGGGAAAACAGGACCCTAGGACTTGTGGCTTTAGGAGCGTATGGGTGGAATCTTTGTTTCTTTGTTTATTTTCTCTCCCAACCCTGTCCTGAGGATGACTCCAGAAGCCTACTGTGTAGTGGAAGTAGAGGTGGCAACTGCAATTACACGGGGGACTTATGACCCAGAGGGTAAGTGTGTGGGGAAGGGAGAAACCCCCTTTTTGCTCTCTTTTCTCTCTTTACTGCCTTACACATGGACCCAGGTGTGCAATTATATTGCCACAAGCAGTAAAATTGTGAGAGAAAACCCAACTTTTACACAGAGAACTTGAAAAAGGTGTTCCTGGAAGCAGAAGGTGGAGAAATCTCAAAGAGGAGGAGAGAGAGAGAGAAGTTCCTAGTTCTGTATGTGAGCCAACACCTAAGTCCTGGGAGCACTCCTACTACACGTGCACAGGGTAGACCCAAATGACCCTTGAGAAGCACATGTGTAAGACAGACCCAAATTAGCACAGCAAAGACTTTAAAAACTTAACAGACATTGAAATTAAATTCAACAGAAGGTGAGACAAAACTTGCAGTCTGAACCATACACCAGGTTGATTGCTTAAAAAAAAAAATCAATATTCTTCAAGAGAATTTCACAAGACCAAGAGCCTCACACCATCATATTAAAAATGTCCAGACTACAACCCAAATTTACTTGACCTATGAATAACAGGATAATGTGATCAATTCCCCAGGAAAAAAAAATAATCAACAGATGCCAATCCTGAGATTACCAAGATGTTAAATTAGCAGTTGAAAACATTATTTTTCCAGATAAAGACTTTATGTAGACATTTTAAACATGCTCCATGAGGTAAAGATGAACATTATTGAGACGAATGAATAAATGTTCTCAGCGAAGGAATAAATGTTCTCAGCAAAGAAATAAAAGCTATTAAAAAAAACAACCTAATGGAAATTTTAGAATTGAAAAATAAAATACCTGAAACAAAAATTAACTGGGACCAATAGGAAATTGGAGATGATAGAGGAAAGAGTTTGTGAACTTGCAGAAATTACACAACCTGGAAAAAAAAAAGAAATTAGAAAAAAACTAACAGGGCTTCAGGGACTTGTAAGACACCATCAAAAAGTCTAACATTCATGTCATTAGAATCTCAGAGAGAAGAAAGATATTGGTGCAGAAAGTGTATCTGAACTAATGGCCTAAAACTCCCCCAAATTTGGTATAAGACATATACTAACAGACTCAAGTTCAGTAATGCTCAAACAGGATAAACTCAAAGAAAACATGTCCAGACACAACATAATCAAACTTCTGAAAACCAAGATAAAAAAATCTTGAAAGCCACCAGGAAAAAAACAGCGTATTGCATACAGGAAAAATGGTTTGAATTATTGCAGATTTCTCATCAGAGACTCTACAGTCCAGAAGAAAATGGAATGGCATATTTAAAGTGATAAGGGGAAAAAAAGCCATCAACCTAGAATTCTATATCCAGTGAAAATATTCTTTAGAATTAAGGTAAAATAAAGACACTCCCAGATGAGAAAAACTAAGGGAATTTGTCACCTGCAGACCTGTTCTGAATGGCATGCTACAGGAAATTTTTCAAGTTGAGAAATTTTATCAGAAGGAAACTTGGAACTTCAATAATGAAGAGCAACAAGAATGGTAAATATTTGGGCAAATATAACAGACCATTTTTCTCTCAAGTTTAAAAATAGGTATGATTATTGAAAGCAAAAATTATAACTTTTTTGGTGTCTTTCTTCAATGTGCTAGATGTAATACATATCACAACTATAAGATAAATTAGGGAAGGAAAAGGAACCTATATTTTGAAAGCTTCTACATTTTCTTGGAGTTCTAAAATATCAACTTTACATAGACTATGAAAATTTGGGTATGTTAACAATGCTAAGACCCACTAAAATCCTAAACCATTGGAACAAAAAACACAGGAGGCAAACAGAAAACAAATCATTAAGTGGTAGATTTAAATCCAACTATATATATATCTATATCTAGATAGATAGATAGGTACAATGGAATATCCTTTGCCATAAAAAATGAGAAAATCCTGAAGCACGTGAGTGGCTCAGTTGGTTAAGTGGCTGCCTTCGGCTCAGGTCATGATCCCGGGGTCCTGGGATTGAGCCCTGCATCAGGCTCCCCACTCAGCGGGGCGCCTGATTCTCCCTCTCCCTCTGTCTCCTGGCTTGTGCTCTCACTCTCTCTGTCAAATAAATAAATAAAATCTTAAAAAAAAAAAATCCTGTCATTTGTGACAACAGAGGGACCTTGAGGGCATTATGCTAAGTGAAATAAGTCAAAGAAAGACAAATACCGTATGATCTCACTTATATGTGGAATCTTTAAAAATGAAACAAAGCAACAAACAAACTCATAGAACAACCTTAGCAAATTTTAAAGAATAGAAATCATACAAATGGACTTAAACTAGAAGTCAACAACAGAAAGATATCTGGAAAATCATCAAGTATTTGTAAATTAAACAACACTTCTAAATAATACATGGGTCAGAGAGGAAGTCTCAGGGGAAATTAGAAAAGATTTTGAACCGAATGAAAATGAAAACACAACATTTTTAATTTTTAGATGCAGCTAAAGAATGCTTAGAGGGAAATTCACAGTATTAAAAATGTCTGTTTAAAAAGAGAAGTTCTCAAATCAGTAATCTACATATCCACCTTAAACTATAAAAAGATGAGCAAATTAAACTCAAAACAAGCCGAACAAAGGAAATAATCAAGATAAGAGCAGAAATAAATAAAATGGAAGTAGAAAAATAATAGGGGAAAAATCAATAAAAGCTGATTGTTAGAAATAATAACATTAAGAAACTGCTAGCCAGACTGACCAAGAAACAAAGACAAGACACAAATTACCAATATCAGTAATGAAAGAGGGGAAATCATTAGGGACATTCAAAGATAATGAAAGAATACTATAACCTACTCCTTGATCATAAATAAGGTAACTTAGATGAAATGAGCCAATTCCTTGAAATACAGGAACTATCAACATGCACTGAAGAGGACATAGATAATCTGAAGGGCCCTATAACTGCTGAATAAATTGAATCCATAGTTTAAAAACTTCCAACAAATAAAACTCTAGATCCAGATGTTTATATGCAACAAGCTGAACCTAGACTCAGTTCCTCACACCTAAATTAACCAAAAATGATTCATACACTTAAATATAACACTTGAAAGTATAAAACTCCTAGAAGAAAACATGGAAGAAAATCTATGACCTTAAACACAATCTATAACAGAAAAAAAAAAAGATAAATTGGACTCCATCAAATTTAAAACTTTGCCAAAGACACTTAAGGGAATGAAAACTAATCCACAAAATGAGAGAAATATTTGAAAATCATATATCTGACAAAAGACTTGTGTCCAGAATATATAAAGAACTCTCAAAACTCAATGATAAGAAAACAAACATCTCAAGAAATGAGTAAAAGATTTGGATACTTGAACAAAGAAGTTATACGGATGGCAAATAAACACATGAAATCATGCTCAACCTCATTTACTACAGTTAAATTAGGGCAATGTAAATTAAAATGATCATGAAATGTCACTACACACTTGGTAGAATGACTTTTTTTTTTTTTTTTTTAATGAAAACACCAATATGAACAAGGATGGAAGCGACCGGAAATTTCCTATGTTGCTGGTGGGAATGGAAAAGCTACATGTGAGAAATAGTCTGGCAGTTTCTTTTAAAGTTAAACATACACTTCCCATATTGCCCAGCAATGCAGTCCCTAGGAATTTATCCCAGAAAAATGAAAGTTGATGTTCACACAAAAAGCTGTACACAAATATTTACAGCAGCATTATTATAATTACCAAAAATTGGAAACCATCCAAAAGGTAAATAAAAACAACAACTGTGAGATAGCCATACAATGGACTATTCAACTATTGATACATACAACAGCCTGGATGAATCCCAAATGCCTTACGCAGGGTGAAAGAAGCCAGACTCAAAAGCATGATTTTATTTTGTATGATTTGTGCTGTATGATTCTATTTACCATACTCTGGGAAAGGCACACGACAGGGATAGAGAACTGATCAGTGGTGGCCAGGGGTTGGGTGTGGAGGAAGGAGTTGACTCCAGAAGGGTAGCACAGGGGAATTTTGGGGGGCTGATGGAAATGTTTTGTATCTTGATTATGGGGCTGAAGATTGTGACTATACATTTGAGAAAACTTATAGAACTGTATGGCAAAAAGGGTGGATTTTACTGCATGTAAATTAAATCTTTTAAGTTTAAAAAAGGAAATTATAGCATAGTAGATTCATACAATATAATATTGTATTATATAATATATCATATTAGGCAGCCATCAAAATTATGTTCATAAAAAGGTTTTAACTTAAGAAAATGCTATGATAAAATGTTAATGAAAAAATATGCAAATTGGTATGTATGAGTATGAGTTTGATAATACATTTTTTAAAACCATTTTTAAAAGGTAGACGAATTAGGGGTGCCTGGGTGGCTCTGTCGGTTGAGTGTCCGACTCTTGATTTCGGCTCAGGTCATGATCTCAGGATCATGGGATCAAGCCCCAAATTAGGTTCCACACTCAGTGGGGAGTCTGCTTGAGATTCTCTCTTTCCCTAACGTTCTGCCCCCGCCCCTACTCATGCATGCACTCTCTCTCTCTCTCTCAAATAAATTAAAAAAAAAATTAAAAAGGTAGACAAATTATAAATTATACTAGGTGATAACCGATTTAATTCTTTTTTTTTTTGCTTTTTCAAAATTTTACATGCTTTCAAATTTGCTGCAATAAGTCCATATTATTTTGACAATTACCCTGCCTCCAAATAAGTAAGGAACTTACTTGTATTGAAAATTGGGTACCTTTTAAGAATAAGCAAATTAGAAGATTGTCAGGGGCCGGTCAGTGGAATTGGTAGAGTCACCTACCTTTGTGACTGATCTTCCATCTTAAACAGGGTCAGGATAACTTCATCGGTGTAGGTCTGGGCCAGCAGGTAAAGGATCTTCTTTATGGTCCCTTGGGCTGTGGTTTCAGTGATGCTGTTCATATTGTGGCAAATGTACTGGATAATTTCTGGCACCTGAAGTGGGGGGAAGGAGGAGCAAGATTCATCTAGACACAGTGCCAGCTCATCAGGAGGCGCATAACCATGCACCCATATAAAGTATGTGGGCACACACCGATGTGAACCTGTCCGCAGCAGTCACTGCCCCACTCTGGTCAGACACTCCTGTGTGGCTGGGGGCTGTCCTGTCCCCCATATTTTAAGAGGGACAAAATGAAGAGCAGCAGGGAAGAGTGCCTCAAGTTATGCCTGGAAACCATGTCATGAGGAATGAAGCAAGTGTCTGGGGATGACTAACTTGGAGATGTGGGGCTAGGAGACATAAAGCCTATTATAGGGGAAGAGGAGGGCTCAGGTCTCACAGTTTACTAGCCGTGTGGACTCAGCAGTGTGCCTGGTGGTGAACAGCACAGGCCCTGGAGTCACACGCCTGAATCTGAACCTCACTTTCTTGCTTACCAGTTGTGTGACCTTGGGCAAATTTTTCATCCTTTCTATGCACGACTTCCTCATATAGAAAATGAAAACAACTTTAACGGCTCTGAGCTAATACATCTACATTGGTTGGAAACAGTGTCTGTCACATAGTAAGTGCTCAAGAAACTTCAGTTACTAAGGCTTTAGCCTCCTTGAGCAAATTTTCTAAATTAGCTTTTTCTTTTCCCCATTTTTTAAAAAAGGTTTTATTTATTTATTTGACAGAGCAAGAGAGTACAAACAGGGGGAACAGTAGAGGGAGAGGGAGAAGCAGGCTCTCTGCCGAGCAAGGAACCCGATGCAGGACTCAATCCCAGGACCCTGGGATCATGACCTGGGCTGATGCTTTCAGCATCAGATGCTTAACCATCTGAGCCACCCAGGCACCTCTCTTTTCCCCATTTCTAAAAAGAAAACTATTACTTCCTTGCAGACCTGTTGTAAGAATTCAATAAAATAACATGTGAACAAGGCTAGCAGAGTGTGTGGCACCTAGTTTTAGTAAAACCTGAATATTAATTGATTTCTGCATAACTCCAAAAAGCAAACTTGGGCCAGGGACTAGAAACTGTGGGGATGACGATTTCGGTTCACAATAAGGTAGAACTTTCTAATAATGAAAGTGATTCACAAATTAGAATGAGCTATGGTTTAAGGTAGCGAGCTTCCCAAAAGCGCTTTGAGGAGAATCTGGCTACTCGAGTCAGGAGTGTTCCAGAAGGGGTTACAGGCATTGAGTGGGAGGTTGCAGTGGTTGACCTCTGGGGTGGCCTTCAGCTCTAAGAGCTTATTCCCGGTCTGCTCTGAAGCATTCAGATGGCTCTCTAGGCCAGAGAGAGCGGCAAGGGTAAGACTCAGGATAATAACTGGACCTGTTGTGGAGGTGTCATGAGCAAGACAGAGGAGTAGGTTAGGCCATTGAGATGAGAGTGAATCTATCAATGCATAAGACCTTTAAAAATGGGATGTTAAGGGACAAAAATAAACCATGCTATCTTAATTTTACCGAGAACCAGTTCCACCTCTGACAAAAGAGTCTCTGTATTCCATCACTGATTCATGTCAGTGTCTCATAAATTCATATGTATATATGAAATATATGAGATAGATTGATAGATCAATAGATTGGTAGATTGAACAATAGATAGATAGACTGATCTCTGTCTTGACTGTGCATTCTCCCACCTGAATGAAGAAGGCTCCCACAGACCTAATATACTGTTTGGAAGCAGAAGGAATAACTGAGTTCTCTCATGGTCCTAGGACCCCACAGTAGTCTCCTGCTATAACTTTGACTCTATTCTTCCCTTTCTGGTAGACATGGAGGCCAACAGGTCACCCTTTTTCATGGAAAGGCCTTTCAGACAATTGCAAACAACTCATTTAACTTCTTCTCCTCTGAGTTAAAGGATTTCAACTCGTTAAACCCCAACCAGTAGGAAATCAAACAGAACAAGATCCAAAACAGTGAGGAAGCATCCTTAACTTGACCTTGAACCATTAAGTCCCTCTGAGCTGGTACCTTCCCAATTTCTGGCATAGAGTACTTCAGGATCATCTTCAGCATCTTGGAAGCAGCACAGACATCATGCCTGTTGGCATTGGTCATGGCCTCCATTGACACCATTATAACATCTGCTCTCTCTTCAGGGGTCAGGTATTTCCTGAAGAACTGAAGAAAGAAGAGCAACAGCTGTGTCTGCCATGTCAGCATCCCACTCTGGGACTGCACAAAACCTCCGGACTCCAAAGAGACCAGTCAACCTGGGTCCCGTGGAGGCAGCCCCTGGTCAGCATCTGATTATTCTATGGTGCGAGGCCAGGCTCCAGAGTGTCACCAGCTCCTAAGTTCCCAGGTAAGAACAAGGGTCCAGACAACATGGTTCAGAGAACAATGCAACAGGCATTTCTGTTTTGAATTTGGAACGTAATTAGGTGATCCCATTTGGAAATGAGTTCTGATGTGTAGTGAGTTCACAGCATTCCAGAGCAAGGAATGACTGTTGTGGTCTAAACCACGTGTGGCTCATGTCTCTGGATCCATACACCCCCGTGAAGCTCATTCACTCACACAAGAAAGAGAGTCCCAATTCTGTGCCTGGTTCTATGCCAGGAGCTGGGGAAGCCCACACACACAAGACATCCTCTGCCTTTGCCCTCAAGGAACTTACTGTCAGGGCAGGGCAGGTAAATAGGCAATCATAGTGCCATGTTAGAAATGCTAGTAAGGCACATAGTGGGGACACCGAAGCCAGACTCGCAAGATTAGACAAGGCTTCCCGGAAGAAGTACCTCTGAAGTCCATACTTTGGTGAAAATGGGGGAAAGAGTTCCAGGCAGGGACCAGACTGTGCAAAGGCCTGGAGAGAGAGGAGTTCAGTCCAGGCGCTGTGTCCCGCAAAGGACCCCGACTGGGTGGGGAAGGGGAATCTAGACAAGATGAGGTGAGGGAGTTAGGCAGGAGTCACATTGGGCCAGGCCTCACGGGCTATGTGAAGGCTTTAGTATAAGAACAATGGAGAGTCAGTGCAAAGGGGAATAATATGATGATATGTGCATTTGAGAAATAATTCTCTGATGGCAGTGCAGAAAATGGTGTGATGTAGAGCATGGTCAGAAATGGCGATCGGCAGGAGGCTGTTGCAGTAACCCGGGCAAGAGACTGATGGTGGACCGAGTCAGAATAGCCGTGGTGGGGCTGGGGCAGAGTAGATGGACTCTCATCCCATTCAGGATGAGAATGGACAGATGTGGGATTGAACTGGATGTGGAAAGTGAGGGGGAGGAAAGAGGGAAGAACGATTCTTGGATATCTGGCTGGAATGGCTGAAGTAGACTAACCACTGGGGACACCATTGCTAAGACCAAAGGTACGCCTTTGCTGAATGAATAGAATTAAAGCTAGGCCAGAAATAAAGGTACAGGAGCACAATCTGTGGGTGGGGGAGAGGGTCGACTGTGTCCCTATTTTACAAACTCTCTCAATGACCCTCCAACTTCAGTCAACTCAAGTGAAGCTAGGGGAGTGGGCCTTATCCCTCCAGCATGCTGTCCATGAGACCTTGAACTTTGGGGACAGTTCCCTGGGTGGGGGAGTATTCCTCTGTGGCCCCAGCCAGGCCCTCTGTAATCGCTACTCAGCCATCTTTCTCCCCTGCGGATGCTCCCCATCTGGGCACTCCACACACGGTGGAGAGCAAGGGTTACCATTGTGAGACTCTGTATGTTGGCAAACCATCCTCCCCGGAAATGCTTCTGCAAGTCCTTCAGAATGGCCTCTGTCTTCTGTTTCATACCTTCGATCCAAAAACAACAATTAAGGAGCAGGGCCTTAACAGGGAGAAAGGAACACACCCTCCCTCACTTCCCCTCCAAACCTCAGAGATGAACAGGGTTCAACAGGTGGAGTAATGTTTGCCCAGCAGAATGGGGAGAGCTCCCTAGTGCCAGGCTGATGCGTGGAGGGAGACTGTAGTTGGGGAGGTGGTCTGGCCCCTGCTGTTCCTGTACCCGTGCCACTGTGTGGACTGTCCCCACCCCTCACCCCTACAGCTGAGCAAAACAGGAAGTACATTTTATTGGATCATAAAAAGCTGAGGTTTCTGAAACACCCTTTAGGGCATACTTGCAAATTCCTCTAGCACCTCTGTAAGCATGAGTGGCTGTCTGTATCTTTGTTTCTTCTGGGGCAGAGAAGGTCTAGATCAAAGATTCGCAAGTTTGTTCCCTGAGAAAGGATGCTCATTTTCTCAGTCATACACCCAGCAGGAGCGATGGGGTCTCATAGGTGGCTGCGAACCTAGCTCCCCCTTTATTCCAAGGATCTTCTAGAATCTTTTAAAACAGGGTGTTGCATCAGCAATGGGCTTGGAGTTCATTTAGATAAAGCCTGTTTACTCCAGTGCTCCTGCAGGAGAGAACTGCCCCCCGGTGTGCCTGACACAAGGTAGGCATTCAGGGACCTGTGCTGGTTTGATCCTGTCACTCAGCAGGTCCCCACAGCTATAGCCATGTAACGCCCCAGGCTCGTATCACTTACTTCTATGAAGCACAAGGATTTTGAACAAGTAATGCAATGCCTCCGAGGCCCCTGTGCTGATCTCATAGTTGGCGTTCATGCAGAACAGGCCTAAGATGCCGATTAGCTTCCCACTCATGGAGAACTCCATCATGTGCTGCCAGGAAGAGGAAACTGTTACCTCCCCACCATGACCATCGTCCCCCTCCAGCCTCCCCTTGCTTCCCACATCAGTAAGTTATGTGCTTGTGTGTGGCCCCTCACCCCACCAACTCCACTCCACTCTGTCCTGGAGTGGGGAAAACTTTCCAAATGCCACCCAGGGACATGGCGCAGCCAGACACCTCAAATATGTTAACCAGTGGAAAGCTGTGGGCCCAACCCAGCTCTCCAGGCCAAGGTCTCCCACCAAGATGTGTCTGGACAATTAGAGTTTACTAGCTAAGGGCAATATCCCATAGAAGCAGAAAAGGCACTCATGCTAAATAAACAGGTAAACAAATAAATAAGGTGCTCTGGTGAAGCCCTGCAGAGCCTCAGGCTCAGTCAGGTGCCCCACGTTCAGAGAGGCAAGGCCCATGGGTCAGCCTTTCCCCCGACCCCAGGCACTCACCGACAGCTCAGGGAAATTGCAAATAAACCTCAGCATCTGGGCAATGGTGCCCAAGGCCCGGGTCTGTTCGTGCACTTTCTCTGACAGTATTAACCAAGGCAAGATGATCTGAAAAGGCAGCATAGAGAAACCACCAGTGCCATCTATGGGAGCACTGCCCTCATCCCTCCTTGCTTCGAATCTACCTCCCCAATGGCCAGAAAGACAAACAAGTGCTTCCTTTGGCAGCTCATATGCCAAAAAGAAAAACAGATCATCTATTGTCAGGGGTTGGGGTGGGCAGAGGCGTTGACTTACAGAGTCATGGGGGGGATTTGGGGGGATGGTAGAACTGCTCTGTAGCTTCATTGTAGTTGTGTAGATATGACTGCGTTTGTCAAAACTCGCAAAACTACCCACTGGGAAGGGGGCATTATACTGTATGTAAACCATGCCTTAATAAAAATATGAAAAAAAACTAAACCAAAGGCAAAAAAAAAAAAAAAAGAGAGAGAGAGAGAGAGAGAGGAGCCCTTGGAAAAACTAAATAGACCTTAAATATTTTTTTTAAATTAACCATCTTTCTGATCCCACTGTGCAAAGTCAAATATGAAATAAATGAGGTATTATGCAATCATATAGTTTTTGTAGGAAAAATTATGTCTAAGATAGCCACACATGATTTTTTTTGCTTCAGAATTACCTCAAAGTAGCAAATATAATCTAAATCTTGTTGCATATAGAAAATCTTATTTTTATCATTTTAATTTCATTTATCAAGATAAATCGATAGATGAAACTTTGGAAACGATTTCAAGTGGTGACTTGGGGAGCACCATTTACCTTTGGATAATGAGGACCCCAATAGTGGATTTCCTGAGGACCCCACCCTGACGGAGAACCAAAGCTCTGCATCTTTGTTCCCCATAAATTCAAATTATATTAGTGCATTTACTAGTCCACTTACAGGGAAAGTACCCACAAAGCGCAGAAATGCTTCTCAACAAATGTACCAGAAATGATACCTTCCAAAAAAAACCATGTCACTAATCCCAATAGGAATATGTTTCCTCTCTAGATACGGCCCTCATCAAAGATTTTTTTTAAGATATCCAGGTGATCCTGTCTCCGTATTGGTAGTCAAATATAATGTTTTATCCAAAACTGTATTATCCTCATTAATTACCATCTTGTTGATGAAAGTTGGTTTCAAGTGACTCGGCTATTTCCCCAACTCAAATTCACCCCAAAGATATGACAATGTATCATAACTAAGAATATTTGAAAGGCTCTAAAGATAGAGAGAGAGCAATACAGGAAGTGGTCTCCCAGTCACCGTGATGCTCGCTGAGGTTTGAGAACTGATGGCCTCTGGCTTGAAAGACCTCCAGACTATCTTAATACTCCTTGTCTTTCCTCCCCAAAAACCAGATTTAATATAGGGCCCCAGTCTGACTGCTTTCTACAGCCACTTACCTCCAGGAAGTTCTGCAGTATGGGCATGTTGGGGTCCATATCCTCCATTACAAGAGCTTGTAACATGTCATCTAAGGCTTGGATTGTCTGACAATTGAGGAAGCGTGGAGTGTAGGAGGCCCGACAGCCACCGGACCAGCCTGGCTCCCTGGGGCACTCCCCCACGTCCCTCAGACCCCTCCTCAGGAGGAAGGAAAGTGGGGGCCAGTCCAGCTCTGCCGCCACACACTGATCTTCCCAAGTGCTGACCTTTCTTGACATCACTGAAGACTGGACCAGGGCCAGCCCAAATTGTAGGCCAAATAGTAAAATGTAGGCATTGGGTCATTCTCCCCAACAAGTACAGTCCCCGGGAGATTCTCACCATTAGGGATTCATTCTGTTCTTATAAGGAAAGTTCTATTTTTAAAACTGAAAATTCTTGAGATTTGGCAGTCTACTGGTCAGTTATTCCATAAAATCTATGGGTTTTTTCATCATATTGTCTCTTAAGACTGAGTTTGCCATGGACCTAGAGAAATGAGAGCCTTTGTGAGAGAGGACATCGGCAGTGTGGGAACATGAGCCACTCCCTAGGGAGACAGGTGAGGATGAGGCAGAGGAGTTACTCCTGGGCAGCATGAGGACCATGGGGCTCTGAGCTCCTGAAGGAGGGGTCAGAGAGGAGGGGAGGAGGGGAGGAGGGGAGGAGGGGAGGAGGGGAGGAGGGCCCAGGAGCTAGGAGGACAGAGGAAGCCTCTCTGAAGACAAAAGGTCTCCCGTGGAGACCTCCACCGGGAGGTGATGGTGGCGATTACCTGGAGGTAGAGACTAGCACTCTCTTTTCGGTCTAGACTGGGCATGATGAGTGGCAGAGAGAATGTGCTAGAGATGCAGGCATTTACCAGGTCCAGTTTCTGGGATAAGTAGAATGGTGGATTCACCTGGCTGGGGGGAGAGGGGAAGAACGACAAGAGAGCTTCGGAGGGTATTAGTGACAGGCTGGGTGAGGCTTCTAAGACCCTATGATAGAACCTGCTCTGCTACCTTTTCTGAGGCACAGGAAACAGTGTGGACCTGAGCCCCCAAACACTTTTCAATGGTTTCCTTGCCAGGGAAGGAGCTTCCTGGCTTCTTGGGAAGGCTTTCCTACACTGGATGTCCTAATAGGCTTCTAATAATGACATTTGAGGTACCTTCACCACCCCTGGATGCTGGTAGATGAGGTGGCAATCATGGGGCCCTGCCACCCACAGCCCAAAATTCAAGTCCCCAAACTTTGCCCTTCCTCCCAGCCCAAATGTTCTCAGCATCAGAGACCCGGGGGCTCAGAGGAGGAAACAGCAAGGAAGGAACCTCAGGGCCACGATGCAGAGCATGGCTTGCTGACGCACATTGCTGACCAAGACCTCAGTGGATTCTTCAAGGATTAATAACTAGAAGGGCCAGGAAGAAAATTCAGAATTTCCCTCAGAGATGCCAACTCTTGGCTCTGGGACTTGGTCATCCCCATCCCTGGTTGATCAACTTCCAGAAGAGGTTGGGGTCTTTCTCACCTCAATTTTCTTGGCCAGAATGGTTTTAGGAAAGTAATCATTCATATTGCCATTTGCCTGGGAGTGAACAGCGCTGCTCAAGGTGTCCACAGCCCTTAGGAACTTCAGTTTGTCTGACTGGGACTAGGAAAGAACACAGAAACTGCCCGCCTATGAGCCAGGCCTCAGCCCTTAGCTCTTCCTACAGGCCGGACCTGCAGCCTGCACTCCAGACCCTGCCCCTCCTTGTCAGCCCAGACCTCAGAGCAGCCAGGATGGATGGCTCGCTTGATTTCCTCATCAGTTCCCCCATCTCCTAGACTGACACTCGTCAATGTCCTGGCCCCCTCAGAGCCCTCTGGGGACAGTGAGCTAGGGGTCCGTAAGGAAGATTCTTTGCACAGATCCTGTCTGCTGACTTGACCTAAGACTGTCCAGGTCAGAAGGCAAAAATGAGCTGAATTTCGGGGTGCCTAGGTGGCTCAGTCAGTCAAGTGTCTGATTCTTGATTTCAGCTTAGATGTCAGGGTTGTGAGATTGAGCCCTGTGTGGGGCTCCGTGCTGGACGTGGAGCCTGCTTAAGATTCTCTCTCTTCCTCTTCCTCTGCCCTTCCCCACCTTCTTTCTCTCTCTCAAAAAAAAAAAAAAAAAAAAGCTGAATTTCAGGTAACTCCCAAGCCAGGGCTAGTATTCAAAACCCAAGGAAGCATGAGCCCTCATGCCTTTTCTCTTTTCCTCCTCAGCTCTCAAAACAGTTCAGAGAATTTCCTTACCGCTTGTCCTTGTTCTAGAAATTCCAAAATGAACTCACAGGCATCTCTTTCTGACTGACGCAATCCTGCAAAGGGATGTGGTTGGGAGGAGTTTGGTTGATTATCTCAGATGGAATAAGAAAGCAAGGCCATTCTACTCCCTACCCTCTGCCAAGAAGGCTCAGAAACCATCAGAGCCTGGGTGGGTGTTCCAGCTCCAAGAACCAGCTTCTCCAGGCCTATGACCTAGTGTGGCCCTCTGAAGCCTAAGTGGAGAGGCAATCACAGGGGGACTCAGGTACAAGTTCTTCTGTATCACGAATGGCCAGGAATGGAAGGACAATTGTAAAGAGAGAGAACTTTAAGTCACCCCCGGTGGCCACACATTATTGGACCTGCCCTAGACAGGCTTTAAAAATCCTGAATGTGAATGAACTTGAAACCTCAAATCGGCCTTGGAAGCTTCCTTGTCAACGGGGCTGGTAGACCCCCCCTGGGAAAGCCTCCCTGAGTAAGGACCCAGGTGTAGACACAGAAGTTGGGGAGTAATGCTGAGAACAGAGCCTGTCCACTCCAAGGGGTGTCAGGAGGGGATCAATCAAGAGGTTGGAGATGGTAGCAATGCTAGGGCCAGAAGTAACAGAAGCAACCAGCCCTGAGTTCAGGCCACTTCATGTAGTCCAACCAGCAGAGTACTCTGGCGGTGGGGCTTGAAGCCATGGTACAGCAATTAAATATCCATTTGCCTGAGTTGAAAGCTCAAGCTCTTCTATTTTATTGGCCCTGTGAGCTTCAGCAAAGTAAACTCTCTCAACTTTTGCTTCCCCATCTGTACAATGGCGGAGATGATAGTATCTATTATTGTAATAATTCAATGAATGAATGCATGTCAGGAGCAATCTTGAGCAGATCAAATGTCCCCCAGCTTCCAGTTCTGTCATCTTAACATGGGGATGATAATCACAGTATATATTATTATGAGGTTTGAATTCATTCATTCATGCAGAAAATTAGGATAATCCCTGGCACATAGCAGGAGATCAATTAATTCATTCTTAGGCATACATTTATTGAGCACCTTCTATGTAAAAGGCACCCTTCTAAGCCGAGCTTAAGGACGTAGAGCTTACATACAAGTGGTTTCTTCACAGAAACTACTGTTATTATTATTCTAAAGGTATTCTTTTTGCATTTGTTCATATAGGTTTGTATATATACACAGGAAGTCAGAGAAAATCTCATTAATTAAATCTGAGTAGACTTCAAGGGCCACTCCTTCAACTGAGGACCAAACCATACAGATATCTAGGGTAAGAGCATTCTAGGCCAAAGGAACAGCAAATGCAAAGGAACAGCGAATGCAAAGGCCCAGAGGCAGGATCATGCCAGCATGGTCATGGAACAACAAGGAGTGTGTGCCTGGAGCGGGAGGAGCAGGGAGAATGGCAGGAGACAAAAGCAGAGCAGTATTGGGATGGGTCAGGAGGGCTTTGCAAGGCCCATGGCAAAGACTGCTGTAAGGACTCGGGCTTTTCCTCTGAATGGAATGGGGGCTCTGGGTAGGCTTTGAGTAAAAGAGTGGCATGGTCTGATTTTTGTTTAACAAGATCACTCTGGCTGTTCAGTTGAGAATAGATAGGTGTGGAAATGGAACGTGGCAGGGGCCTGGGAGTTGGCTTCCCTGCACAGCTGTGAGCTGGGTGAGCTTTAATTCAAAGCCCCAGTGTCTTCTTCCCTGCCCAGCTCCAGGCTTCTCATGGAGGCAGGTCTGCAAATGGACAAGTACGCAGAGCCTAGAGCCATGAAGGGAGCAGCCAGAAGTGGGCCGACTCGCATCCATGAGGTGACATCTCAAGCCAGGGCTGGGCAATCACCATCACCTCTGAGACTGCAATGAATTGAAACACAGCCCGGTCCAGGGCCAACTGCTCACCCATTAAGTTAGGACTCCAGGAGACTTGGCCAGTTGATTGCGAAAAAGTTACTCTGTTTGGTTTTTGCTTGTTAGGATGTGGATTCATCTGTAGACTTGGGGCAGCAGCCTGCGGCTTGTGAGGACAGTAGGCAGGGCACGTGTCAGATGTTCTTTCCTAGGGAGGCAGCTTCTCCACCAAGGGGTGAAGCTGAAGGAGGCAGGCCATTTATGAGAAAAGGAATTGGCTCAGCGATGCCAGTGCCTGGCCCCACCATCAGCTTCCCTTTCCCTCCCCATGGGAAGTTAGGGGGCCCTCAGAAGGGCCCTGATTCACCCTGACTTGCCTATGAGTCTTCCATTCAGGGCCCTCCCTGCATGGGCAAATTTCAGACTCAGAGGTGGTCTCCCAGAGGCCTCATTACCACTGTCGAAAATACCGAATCAGGCATCAGCAGTGTCCCTCCCTCTGCCTCTGGGCTGAATTGCCTCTGGGAATCTTGTTGCTAAAATCCTGAAGTTCCCTTGTACCAGAGGCTTCTGTCCCCATTCTCCAATTCCTAATCCCATTCTGCCCTGCGGTAGGGGAGCTAGGATCCCCTAAATGTCTGCCCTCCAAGACACTGCCCAGGGACACCTGCTTGTGGGCCAGGAGACCACGGCCCGGCACCTTGGGTCCCCAAACTTGTGCGTCCCATTGCTGGCTGTTCTTAGAAGAGCCTCCACACACGGCCCTGCCCCCGCTTTCTTTTGTCCCCCCATGTGTTATAGCTGGTCTCCGCCAGTCCTGTTGCTGGGGAGCTTCCTGCTCCGACAGGTGGTCCCCTCGGCACCCCCAGCACTCAGTCAGCTTCCCTGGGCCTAAAGCATCAAGCTGTTTACAATGCAGGATCAAGCACCCCGTTATCAGCAGTTCAGCTAAGTTGAAGATGCTTAGGTCCATGATCCGGGTGCTCTGTTCTCCAGAGACCCCTGGAGTCACCTTCCCTCCACCCACCCAGCTTCACCTGGAATGGAGCACCCCCATCAGGCCTAAGAAAGCCAACCCCCTGAAGCCCACAGACTCCCACCGTCCCCAGAGCTCAGCACCTAGGGCAAGCCTGGGGTCACCCCTACCCACGGCCATCGGCCCTTTGTCTGCTCTGGAGGGGGAAGGCAGGCAGTGACCACTTTACCTGACACACCAGGCACCTCAGATCCAGGGCTCGCGCTTCTCCTGGGCACTGTGGCTCCAGGGGGCGCTGTGCTCCCGGGTCTTGTAGCGGCCCCTGCAGGGCTGGGGAGGAGGTGGTCCAAGCTGGAGCTCCTCCCCCCCCCACCCCCGACCTCCACCCCGTGGTCCCTGGGTAGGAGGAGGGGCCGTGGGCAATCCTGCCCAGATATGGGGGAGGAGACCTTGCGGAGAATGCCTCCTCCTCACCACCCCAAGGAAACTCCCCAATTGTCCAGCTTTGGAGAAGAGGCTGCTTCTTGTGGGAAGCTCCACTCTGGGCAGTCAAGAGCTCCTAGAACAGCTTTAGGGAGCAGGAGACACACATATCACTAACCACGGCCCAGCCTAGCTCAGAGGAAGACTTCAGGCCTCCTGAAGCTGCCACAAAGTCCCCTGCCGTGGAGAAAGTGACTCCCAGGGCCCATCTCCTCAAGCCCTGGCGACCTACGGAGCTTCGGCAGGGATTGTTCCTCATTCCATCCCGTCAGGGAGGCCAAGGACCCGAGAGCCTCCCTC
Source organism: Eumetopias jubatus (assembly GCF_037043125.1). NCBI lineage: Eukaryota > Metazoa > Chordata > Mammalia > Carnivora > Otariidae > Eumetopias > Eumetopias jubatus. The sequence goes on from NW_028274818.1 coordinate 29,290,218, forward strand.
TACCACCCCAGCCATCCCACCGCTCCCCAGGGACCTGGCCAGACCAGCTGGAGAGCAGGCAACTCTGCCATCCCAGGCAGGCATCTGGGGCAAAACCTCTGCTCAGGCAACTTGGCACAAAAGAACCCTTCATCATCAGCTCGACCAATCACAAAGAACAGACTTTATTGACATATTTGGCACTAAAACCCACACAGTTCCGGCCTCACAGCCAAGTACCGGGCGTCATACAGAACCAATAAGTTAACATAAAGGACGCTCACGTGTGTGTGTGGGGGCGGGTGCTTGGATGTCTCCTGGCTCAGCCTAGGGAGCTCTGGGTTCCCTGGAGGACACGGGGAAGGGAGATGGCTGTACACCAGTGAAATGGGCTTTGAGACAAAATGAAAGAGAACAGAATCCAAAGTAGGACATTCGAACATAATGGGGCCAGCACCCACCCAAAAAGTGGGGGAGCTGCAGGATGTGATCTGAGTGCAGTCAAAGAAATGCAGGTGCTTGCCCTCAAGCTCTCCTCTCCTCCCCCAGATTGTTCTGACAGGCCACCTAAGTTCCTCCCTCGGCAACCTCGTGCAGTTGGCCACACTGCCTTCTGTCCAGTGGGGAGAACTGTGTTTTTTTGCGATCAGGCATCCAAGTTATTGGAGGTGCAAGCTGTTATTGATAATTTCTGTCCAAGTCCGGGGCACTCAGAGGGTAAAGGGTTCTGCATGGGCAGAATCAGAACTCAGCTCTCCCTCACGCCACCTCGCCTCCACTCTGTGCTTTCTCCTTGGAGCAGGAGATCGGAGGGCAAAAAGGCCCGAGGATGAGAACCCAGGGACCACGGGATAGTCTTGGCACATGCAGTTTCCAGGCCTGCTCAAGTCTTAGCACATGGGACAATTAATGAATGCCCTTAAGAGTGAGCATTCCCCATATTTGTAAAGATAAGGACTTGTCCACTCTCAGGGAAATCCAGTCTTAGAGCAGAAGCACAGCTGGGTGAGGAATAGCAGGGGCAGTGACCCCCCCACCCCCTCCTATGAGAATATGCCACAAACATGGTGCCTTTCCAAAAATATCCAGAAGGCATTGCTTTTTAGAACTATAATGAAAAGTGATAGAAGGAAGGGTGGGCTTTCAAGGCTTCACAATCCCAGAGAAGGTAATCAAAGTATGAGCTGCCCTCCCCCAAACACCACAGGCCAGCCCCCAGCCTGGGCCGCCTAATGCTACAATCTGGCAAAGCCTCAAATTCAAGGCTCAGAGGTCTGAGTAGATGTGGGAGCCCACAGGGCACACAGAACATATGGTGAGTGACTGGGGCCCCTATGGCGGGGGGGCTTATGGGGTGAGGAAAAGAGCAGGGTCCATCCAGGAAGACAATACTCCCCCAGGACGTATGCTCTTTAGCCTACCACTTCATGTGTGCATCACAGAGCACATTATCAAGGGGGAAGAAGATTCTCCCCCTGCCCAGACACCCCTACTGTGCCCAGAGAGCTGGGAAATTGGGGGGCGGGGGGGGCACACTAGTATTCCTCCAGCTGCAGTAAGACAGGAGCTGTTCTGTGGGGACATTCTCTGAGCCAGAGGGTAGAGTCTGTGAGGAATCCCGATATGGCCCCCTCTGCCTCCCGCATCCCCTGCCGCTGTCAGTCAGACAGGCAAGGCCTCAAGTCCAATAGACCAAGCTGTGGGGAATAAAGCATCATCATATTATAGGGATCCTGAGGACAAACCACAAATACAAATCCTAAGGCCCGGTTTCCGAAAAAAAAAAAATAAAAATAAAAAATAAAAGGCTCAGCCCCGGCTCATCGACCTGCGATGGGGGTAAAGGAGCTGAAGAAGGCATTCAAGGGTGGGAGGGCTTGACTCCAGCCCTGCTGTGGAACAGTCTTTAATGGGAGCCGGGCCGAGGCACGTGGGGCACGCAGTGACACCTGGCCTTGGTTACACCTGGCTGACGATCTCGCCATTCTCAGGCACAAATACTTGCACAGGAGCCCCTTCGGGTGATCTCCGGGACACATACACTGTGGCCACCTGCCAGGGTCAGGAAGAAAGGAGAGATTTGTGAGCAAACCAGGTAGAAACGTCCAGGCAACAAATGCCGGCACACCCTCCCTGTCCCTGCGGACGCTGATTGGCAGCAGCTCGGGCCCAGCCGCTCCGCCCCTGCCCGCCCCTGCCTGCCCCTCCCCCCCACCCCAGGAGTTTCAATGTGATCACCCTTTATCTATTTTCCACTCCAGGGGTGGGACAGGCACCCTGACCTCCTCCTCCCCGCCCTTCCTGGGCCCCCTTCTTGTCATCCTCCCTGTTGGGCAGGTTGCGATGGGCCGGGCCTGGGCTGAGGGCAGGTCCAAGCCGGCAGGAAGGGAAAAGCAAAAGCACGTCCGCTGGAGGGTGCGGCCTGGGACGGGGGCCAGGATGCCAGCTGCAGCCCGGAGAGCTGGTGGGTGGGGGAGGGACGTGCAGCTGGGCCTGCTAGGAATCGTGGATCTCAAAGAAGCAGCCTGTTGGTAACCTCTGGAGCACACCCTATGCAGAGCCCTCCGTACCAGGGAGAAAGAAGACAGGACTCCTGTGTTACCCCCACTTCCAGAATAGAGAAACTGGGCCACTGAATCCAGAGTGGACACCCTTACCTCATGTCATAGTGCTCTGTCATACCAAGCTGGTCCCTGGCCAATAGTAATACCACTTACTAGTGCCTACTATACACGATTCTCATCATCTTACACATAATAACTCATTTAAAGGTCATGGCCGTCTGAGATAGACAGTTGGCCAATGATTATCACTTCCCTTGGCAGGGCTGAGATTTGAACCCCCCTAGCCTAACCATCAGCCACCGTGCTTCTCAGCCCGGAGGTGTGGAGGGCTGTCAGAGGAAGATGACCCACAGGCAGTCACAGGTCCTGGCTTCTGCAAACACGTTTTCAGACTCCCTTTGTTCTGAGCCTTCAGGTCAGGAAATTTGGGGGTAAATTCGGATGGGACCTCCGATTATGAATAGAGGCGTATCTGCTTTGTGGATCATCTAAGGGGCCATTAAGGAAAAACGACTCCGCTCTCTTCCAGGATTTCCTCCACCAGCGTAGTATGTGGGTATGAGCTCTTGAGCCAGAGGCAAAATTAGGAGGTGCCCCAGGGGAGTCCCGAGGGCCTTCCAAAGCCCGGGGAGGGCGGTGGGGACAGTTCTGTCTGGCCGTCCCAGCTGGGGATCGCGCGGCCACCACCCTGTGGGCCTACCGCCTCTCTGCTCCGGGACCCGCTAGAATTGCAGCCCTTCCCCCAGCTGAAAGCGCCCCCCCGCCCCCCCCCCGGGAGCCGCCGTACCTGTGTCCGGGGACCTGAGGCTCGGCCAAAGCCCTCTCTGCTGGGGGGCAGGCTCCGGACGCGGAAGGCCCCCTGGCGGTCCAGCGAGTGCGGGCGGCCGCTCCGGAGGCGCGCCCGCTCGTGCCACGACTTGAGCTCCTCGGAGACGGTCGCCTTGCTGAGCGCGCGGCCCGCGGGGCTGTCCTTCAGGGAGGGCGTCCGCACCACGCGGCTGCGGGAGGCCACCAGGCGCTGCCAGCGCAGCTGCGCCCCGTCCTCGTCGTAGGCGGGGCCCAGGGCGGCGCGGCCCAGCTCCCACTCGGCCGCCGGCGGCAGGGGGCTCTCGGCCACCAGCACGTAGCGCCCGGCCGGCAAATGCCCAGGCGGCAGCAGCAGCTTGGGGTAGAGCACGCCGGCCGGGCCCCAGGCCCCGCGGTGGCGAGGCGGCTCGGGCGGGGACAGCGGCCGCAGGAAGGAGATGTCGGGGCTGCTGCTGCCCGGCGACGTGGGGTGCGAGATGCTGGAGACGTCGGAGCCGCTGTCCTCCGAGCAGGAGTGGTAGGCGGGGTGCGGCCTCGGGGGCTTGGTCGGGGGGAAGCAGGAGTCGGGCACGGTCACCGTGTAGTGAGGGGGACGGCGGCGGGGGAAGGCGCTGCGACCTCGGCCCTCGGGACCGGCCCGGAAGGAATCCGTCCTAGGGGAGGAAGGGGAGACGCGCTGAGGCTGGGAGGCTGGGAGGCCCAGGCTCTTCCCTTGGGCCCCGGGGGGTAAGATAAACCGGTGAGGCCGCGGCCCTGCCTCAGCAGAGGAGCCATGGCTCCCAGGCCTGGGGTCTTGCGTCAAACCTCCCCGATATAAAGACCCAGACATCCTCCTGGCCCTCCTGCGCCATGCACCGTATCCCTCCCACTGCATTCACACTTCTGCGGTTTGTGGCAAGGATGCCCCAGCCATATCCCCTCTTTTCAGCCACTTGAGGGACCCTGTGTCCAGCGGCATGACACCCCCGGAATCTGTGCAGGTAGACATGGTCGGGTATCTAAGCTGGACCTGTAAAGCTGGGTGTGGCACAGACCATGTGAAGGAAGTAGATGGCCAGCCATCCACAAGCCAAGGAGAGAAGCCTTAGAAGAAACCAACCCTACCCTGATCTTGGACTTCGGGCCTCCAGAACTGTGAGACAGACAGTAAAATTCTGTCATTTAAGCCACCCACTCTGGGGTATTTTGTTATAGCCGTGCCACCAAACTAATATAAGGTAGCCTCCTGCAAGGTGCCCCTTCATAAGGGCAGCCGCCCAGGACCCCCAGGGGCTGAAATCCAGCCCTCCCTGTTAATATGGTGGGGCTGTGTCTGCCCAGAGGGGGGCGCCTTTTACCCATCTGCACAAAGGAACTGTTTGTAAACTAGCCCCGGGAGTCTGTAAAATAGAAGATTCATTGCTTGCCTTGACAGCAGTTGTCCCAAGCTGCACCCCTTCCCGCGCTGCCTGATGAGCCCATTTAAGCCGACAGAAAAACCCAGCAATCGTGTCCAGGGCTTTCGTGTGGTGTAGCTAACGCTGCCTGGCCTAGCTGTCCCTGAGGCTCTCACCAAGAATATTGGTAAAACACTTGGCAACAACATCCAGCTGATTCTCATTATTTGTGGATTCTGTCTTTGCAAAATCTCCCACAGCGAAAATGTATCTGTAACCTCAAATCAACACTCACAACACTTGTGGTCATTTGTGGACTTGCACAGAATGGTGAAAACTTGGAGATGCCCACGAGGCACAGTCTCAGCCAAGACGGAATGAGGCAGGGCTCTGACTCGTATAAATATGATAAATGAGTATCCTCTCCACAGTCGATTCAGTGTCCCGTGTTTCGTATTTCTGTGCTTTTTCTTGGTGACCTCACTATTTAAAACGGCCCCAAAGCATAGTACTAAAGTGCTGTCTGGTGTTCCTAAGTGCGGGAAGGCTCTGGATGTGCCTTTTATAGAATATACGTATTTGATGAGCTTTATTTGGGCATCACCTAGAGTGCTATTGGCCAGGAATTCAATGTTAATGAGTCAATCATATATATTAAATAAGGTGTCTTAAAACAGAAACATGCATAAGACAAAGTTATGTATTGATCAGTTGACAAAAATGTTGTGACCAGAAGCCTAACCCAGTATTTTCCCTCGGAGCAGTAATTCAGTATTGCTAATTCAGTGTTTGCAGTGACTTTTTCGGACATAAAACTACCGCAAATAATGCGAATTGACTGCACATCAATTAAGAAAGTGAATCATCCGCTGCTAGTGACCAATAATAAAATAATCTTAAGCAATTGCAAAAGTATCTACCAAGTTCCATATTCTCTTGCCATAAGAGAATATGGCTAAGGGGAGAAAACATGTATTGCATTGTGCAGAAAACAGCTTGCTTCACGGCCTCTATTGAGAGGTGCCCCAAGAAGGGCCACAGCACTAGCCACGTGTCACCCACAGTCCCACCTATATCCTAGAAGCCACCACCCTCCAAATGTAAGCTCTCAATAGTGGGTCCCTGCCCCCTGCATCTCTGGGGTGACCTCTTACCTCAGAGACTGTGACTGGCCCCTCCTCCCCTGCATCTCAGGGGTGGCTGGAGCGCTGGTGCGGCCCTGCCGCTGGCCAGGAATGCTGCGGACGGGCACCACATGGTAGGCAGGCTCCAGCAGCCAGAGGCTGGAGGTACCGGGCCCGTCCTGTGGCGTGGTGGCTGGGCTGCTGCAAAAGGATTAGAGACAGGTCAGTGGCAAGAATGGCTCCATTGAGGGGCTTGAGTTGTGCAGAGGAAGGGGGCACAGTGGAAGGGGACCCCAAAACTCACACCTCCCACCATCACAGTTAAGGAGAGGGGCAGTCTCCCATGCCTTACCCTGCTCATACCACTTCCCTCACCCCCCCCCACCCCGCCCCCTGGCTTCCCCCCCATCCTGACCTGGACTCGCTATTGGGTTCGAGAGACTTCCTGGGCTTCTCATAGGGGTGGTCCAGGCTGGTCTCCTTCCAGGGGCTGTTCTGGATTGGGGCCCGCTCCAGGCCCCCAGTCTCAGGTCCTGCTGGCTGCAAGCCTTCGAGGCTCTGGGGTGGCAGAGGCCGGGAAGGTGGAGCTGGGGACTCCGGGGGAGGTTTTGGCACCTGGGATTCCTCTGCAGGGGTGAAAGAGCCTGCTGAAGGCAGTGGCTGGAAAATTGGCCCAAGAACCTCCTTGGCCCATGCCTTGCTCTCCCTCCCATGGATGCTTGTCTGGCTGCTCCACGCTGTGGCTCCAGGCCCAGACGCTCGAAGGTGTTTTCTTCTCCTTTGGGACTTCCTCCCCCACAGCTGTTTTACACCTGCCTCCCTCAAGGAGCCTCCCCAGATTGACTCTCCTTAGCTCACAGTATTCCACCTTCTAACCTTGGATCCTACTACCATATCTGCAGCTAACTTTCTGCTTACCGATTTTTCTGGTTCATGCCGTGCCCATGTGTGCTATTCCCTTATTGACCTGGGCACTCCCTTAGGCAGGACTGTGCTACCCTCTTGGTCCACCTTGACCCGTAGCATCCTTAGGGTTTACAAACAGGGTTTTTAATCTATTGAGTGTGTTTCCGTCCCCAGTGCTACCCTCTCTTCAAAAAGGGCAATGATTGTGGCCAGATGGCTCTTAGGGTCTGACAAGTGCATACTGAAATAATGTCCCAGGGCTCTGTTAGAATTCACTTTTTCCTTCCCTGTGAAAATGATCGAACTTCTAGATTGGGAAAGGGTCAGCACATCCCCCGCCCCCCAAACGAACATGCATGGGGGCACAGAGAAATTAGCATCCAGTAAGAGCAGAGACCCTGAGCCCAACCTGGCACCCCTGCCAAAGCCCTCCATCTTCCAATAGGAGCCCAGCCCTGACAACAGTCCCTAAACTACCCCTTCTCACCTTCCTCCAGGAGCAGCCCATCTGATAGAGAGCTGTCATCTGAGGCACTGAGCTCTGGGAAAGTCAAAGGGGAGAGAAGGAGGTGAGGAAATCAACCCATACATCTGGGTTAACCAGCAGTATGACCCCACCCCTTCCTGAGAACATCCCTTATCAGGAAATACCAACTGTGTACTAAATACTATATTGGATATGAATTTATCACTTGGAAGTAGAAAAAAATTAGAAATCAGGAGTGAGAAGATAGGAAACCTGATTTTAATCCTGGCTCTGCCATTAGCTATTCAATTTCAATGCTCTGGGCCTCAGCTTCCCCATCTGTCAAAAAAGCTGGGGCCTCCCCTGGCAGGGTTTCCTGGCAGTGGAAGGGAAAGGCAAAGTGTCCTTTTGGAAGGCGCTTGGGATGAAAATTATTTTCCTAACTTTTCTAGTCTTCTGAGATCATAAATACAACTCAAGGACCCCGTATCTGAGAAGTCCTGCATTACCAGCACCAGGAGCAGTGCAAAGTGGGAATCTGAGCTGTGGGGTTGTGGGATCAATTCACATTGGTCTGGCTGCATATGGAAGGTTCTTCAACTGGTGATATGGCAGGTCACCTGAAGGAAATGACAGTACGACATTTCTGCATGGTAGAGCAGCAGCTGTGACCCAAGAAATCCGAGGGAACTTCTATTTGCCATTGCCCTTGAACAAGCTGAAACTTCAGATCTTGAGAATACTCCTACTGTGACCTGGATGGAATTCACCAAGTATTTTCAACCGTGTTTGATAACAATGATGAGGGTACATTAACAGTAGCCAAAATTTCTATTGTGCCAATACTTTTCTAAGTACTTCATATATATTAATTCATGTGATCATCATAACCACCATGTAAGGTAAATACTATTATCATGTAACAGCTAAAAAAAAACCGAGGCTTGGAGGAATTGAGGAACGTGGCTTAGGTCAATCCACCAAAAGGTGACTGAGTCAGAATTCATACCCAGACAGTCTGACCAGAGTCTGGCTCGGCACCACTACCATTTATCGGCTCTCCTGTTAGCTGGCATCTAATGCATAAGTCATTATCCAGAACGTTCTAAGAAAAGTAGATAATTCCAGCCATCTTGAAATCCTTTATAACAAAGGACTGGCAAACTGGGGGGTCCTTGGGCCAAATCCAGTTAACTGTTTTTATAAATAAAGTTTTACTGAAACACCGCTACAGATTTGTTTATGTAATGTCTGGCTGCTTTTGAGCCACAATTGGCAGAGTTGAGTGGTTGTGACAGAGACTTTATAGCCCATGAAGCCCATAAAAGATTTACTCTCTAAGCCTCTACAGAAGTTTGTCAACTTTGCTCCACAACTTAAATGAAATAAAAACTCTACCCGGAGTAGTTCCTAAACCCTGTGCGGCATACTGCCCAAGGAGCTGGGCCGACGCCCAAGTAACCAGCTATCCCATGTTGTGCTTGGCTCATACTAGCCTTTGCTTTGGGGTTCAAATGAGGAGACAGACACCCTTTCATCGAATTCTGGTTCTCTGCCTCTGATCTTTTACAAAACCCTGGAGAATGAAGAGTTTTATCTTTCACTGATGTCAAGTTGAAGAAATTGTGGGACTGTTACTTTCATGGCCCAGCGATGCAGCCGGGGTTAGAGCGTGTGTTTTGGTTTGACTATATGGTCTGGGAAGAAAGACATCATGTCCCATCATCCCTAATCTTCATAAAAACAAGCAGATCATTGGCCAGCTTCATTAGCCCAAAAAAGTGCACTACAAAGAGGGTAATCTGGAGACCCATTGCCTTTGTAGAGGTAAGGCCACGGGTGGAGAATATCCATCTACAGCCAAACGCAAGCCGTTCCTGAAGGCTGCGCCCTGTCTCAGCCACACTGCCCCAACCCAGCCCTGCATCAGCCTCGCCCTGCCCTCAGTCCAGCAGTGGCCACGGGACTCCCCAGGTAGGAAGGTAAGTATAGAGATCATACCCACAAAGTGAGCATTCTCAAAGGCTGCACTGTTCAACAGGTCGCCACTAGCATGGGGTTATGTTAATTAAAATGAAATAAAATTAAAAATTCAGGTCCTCGGTCACACCAGCATATTTCAAACGCTCAGGAGCCCCTCTAGTGGCTACCATATTGGACAGCACAGGTACAGGACATTTCCATCATCACAGAAATTCTAATAGACATCACTGCTTAAGGCAGGTGTTGTCAGTCAGCAAACACATTCTGAGCACCTACTACAATTACAGGTGTGTGTCGTGGGGAATTTCTCAAGTTCACTGTGGTAAATTAATTTAACACCTGACTGCTCCCCGCCACTTGCAGGGTCCTAACTAATTACTCCCACCTGGCATGAGTAGTCATTATCCTAAACTGAATAGTAGCCCTGGCTACTGCCACTGAGTAGACCCTAGCAATAAGCTCGAAGTCAGCCTGGGGAGCACATTCCTGCCCAGAAGGCCTTCGTGAGGGCGGTGGATTTTGAGGAGGATGAGGAAGGAACGGGATGCTTTCTAAGGAGATGGGGGAGAGGGTCTCATGGACGGAGAAGCCCTTTGCCACGGCGCGTTGTGGCTGCAGAGGGTCAGGAGGGGGTAGAGGGGGACCGAGGAAGCAGGTTTCCAGCGAAAGCCAATTTGGGACATTAAACACAGTGCTGGGCGCAAAGGCAACTGCAGTGGCCCTGGGCCACACCACCTGCCATCCCACGTAAGCTCACGCAGGGCCCAGGGAGGGACTGGGGGCAGCCGGCTCACCTCGGCCCAGGGGCAGGGCAGCGGTGGAAGGGGGCCCGCTGGTGCGCCGCTGCTCGCCCAGGCAGCGCTCCAGCTCCCTCAGCTTCTTCTCCTCCTGCAGCATGGCCTGCTTGCGCTGCCGCCGGGCCTGCCTGCCGAGGTTCTCCTCCCGGCACAGGCGCCGGGCTGCCTCCGCGATCTGCAGCTGCAGGGCCAGCTCCCGCTCCAGGCTGCTCAGGGGGTCCTGGGGGGAGAGGCCGGGGGCTCACTCAGGGAGGGCAGGTGGCCACGTGGGGACACAGAAAACGGCCCTGACCCCGGGCCCTGGATCCTGACCCTAAGCCCGGGAAGCAGACAGCAGCGGCCACGGCCAGGAGGCAGAGGGTGGAGCGGTGGCAGGTGCTTGAGAGCAAACCTGCCGGCCTGAGAAGCGGGCAGGGGGACCCACCCACCCGCCTGCCGCCTGAGCCAGGCAGAGTGCGAACCAAAGTGGGACACTTGCCCTCCCGACCCCAAGGGTTGCTCAGGCAAGCCCAGGGGAAACTTGCTGCCTTTCACACCACAGGGAAGGGACCCTAGGGCCCGAGCCGCCCTGCTGCCTGCCCCCCACAATGAGGAGGACAGCCCTAGGGACCAGAATAACCTGTTTAAACAGGCCATTGCCTCTCTGGGCTGGCAGTTGAGCTCCTCACTGATCTTCTGCCTACCGGCGACCAGACCCAGTGTCCTCTCGAGTTCCCAGCTCTCCCGGTCCCTGTGGTGGCACACCTTCCCCACGGCCATTTGGGCTACAGGTTAATGGGTGCCCCTCATCAACACGGAGCCAAGCACCCTGAGTGGGTGTGATGGGGTAGAGAGTGCCAAGTACCGGGTGAGGGCACCTCCAGATGGCGAGGCCTTGGCTCAGTGATCAACACTTGCAGGGGGCGGGGGGAGGTGGTGGTGGAGGCGGCCTGCACAAGTTCCTCACCTCTCTGCGCAAGGCCCGCTCGTCCAGTTTGTAAGCGGCTCCAATCCTGCGGCGGACCTTGGGGGCCTTTTCCCCTGGTTTGAGGGGATACTCTGCTGGCAAGACACCCGTCAGCTCCTGTGGTGGAAGCGAAGTCAGCCAGGCCCCTCTCCACCTGCCCGGCCCTTGGCCAAGCAGGAGTAGCCAATCCCCCTGGCTCTGCACGCCTGTGCCTGCCCTTCCCCAGAGGCCCCTGCCCACTCCTCACCTCACACCATCACCAGGGGCGGTCTCACTGGCCTCTTCAGGGCACCCCCTACCTTCCCTCCTCTTTTCCTTCACCCTTCAGATCTCACCTCCTTCAGAGCTCTGCTCTGGCCCTGGTTACAGTCCCACACGCACCTCTGTCTCCTCCCTCTCCAGCCCCTCCGTCCTTCCCTCCCTGTGCCTGGGGCCCCACCGGGGCTATTCCTTCTCTCGCTGAGGCATCCGGCGCCCGGGTCAAATGCCGCACACACAGGGACTCCAGGCACCACACCCCCGTCTGATTTCCAGAATTCTCTCACAAACGGGGTTCCCTTCCCTCAGCTCCAACATCCCCAACATCCCCAGATGTGGCTCAGATTAACCCCAAGCTTGTTGGGGGGCCGGAGGGGGGCGGCTGAGGCTCTCACCGCCTCCCTGAGGCAGAGTCTCTTCAGCTCCTCCAGGCACGCCTCCAGCCGCTCTTCCAGGGCCCTCTGCTGTTTGCGCACGGCGTGGGTCAGCTCCTTCACAGGGGAGACTGGGCTGTCGGGGCCTAGGGGGCGGCAGGGCACCGGCTCAGGGAAGCCGAGGTGGGGGAGACCCTCTCAGACACTTGTTAACTGTCCCCGGGGTTGTGGGGGGGAATGTGCTTACATGTGCACCCGCGCGCGCGCGCGCACACACACACACACACACACACACACACACACACACACACACAGCCTCATCGCTGCCCACAGATTACAGGTCAGCAGCTGTGGCCTGTGTCATAACCGCAAACACCACATCTCCTGGCTGTCTGAGGTGGCAACATGACAGTTCACAGGGAAGGGCCGCCACCCCCCAGGCGATGTGCAGTGGCGGGAGGGGGGGCTACTGGTCAGAGCTCTGTTGTTTCCCTTCCCACCCTCCACCCATACAATTCACTTCTGCCTCCACCACTTCTCCCTCCTTCTCCTCTCTCCCTCTCTCTCTTTCTCTCTCATTCACATATGTGCTTCTTCTTTCTTCTCTTCTGTCAGGACGAGACCAGACTAGGCCCACAGACTCAGGCCAACCAGAGAGACAGGACCTTTCCAGTAGCCAGATGAGATTTTTCTACTTCTTCGTAATCACTAGGGCCGGAGTCGCAGAGACCTGTTCCAGATAGGATCAGACCTCCAGGCCAGACCATCCAGGAAAACTGCAGCCCCTCCAGTATCTAGCCCCCAGCAGAGGCCTCTCCCACCCCTCCCACCTTCCCCTGCTCAGCTTCCAGCCACTCAGCCAGGCCAGCCCTGGAGTCTGGGGCCTTGGAGAGTCAGAGCTGGGGGCCCACAGGGCGGGATTCCCCAAAGCACTCACCAGACTGCAGGATGATGCCACTGTCGGTGTCGCTGACCTCCTCCTTACTCTCCATGGTGGATTTCTGGGAGGAGGGGGCACAGAGTAGGGAGGGGTGACGCCGTTCCCAACCTGAGCCAGGATGTGGCGGTGGCCTGCAGGTTCCCCAGCTTTTAAGAGAACAATAAAACCAGCGGTAGGTGAAATCCCTTGGTTCCACACAGAGCTTAAGTAAGGATCCGATGTTTGAGGACAGGGTGAGAGGAAGTGAGGCGGGGTTTCTGGGACAGTCTGGGGCAGGGGATTTCTCAGTGCTGGGGGTGCCACAGAGAAGGCTCTGGGGGCCTCACCAGCAAACCTGTACTCAGGGGGCTCTCTGGGCCCACCCTAGCCTCCTGCTGCCTCCTTCTGCGTGGCCACAGAGACCCCTGAGACTGGGGAGAAGGATGAGGGAAAAAGCAAGAATGAGGAGGAAGAGGAAAAGCGTACTAAGGATGGGTGGGGGAAAGGGGAGCAGAAGGGAAGACGTCTTCCTGGGCACAACCATCCCCATGGGGCTGACTATCCTCAGCCCAAGAACCCAGGAGGCATGAGGCCTGTCCCACTGCCCCAGTGGGTGACAGACCAGCCCTGGATACTGTGGGTGGGCACCGGGTACTCAGCCAAGCCCCTGCTCCAGGGCCTTCAAAGCCCAGGCTGCCCTGCCCTCTGGGCCAGGGTATTCATCCAAAGGCAGGTGCAGGTGCCAGAGAGCTGTCCCCAAATCCCTGAAATAATTCCCAAGCCACTACGTCTAGGAGACCCCTCAAGGACGTGTTGGCCAAGATCCCCTATACCCCACAGCCAGGGGAGACCCAGTGTGTGCGTGTGTCAGGGTCCCGGGTGGGGTGGGAGTTGTGACTAGAGCGGAAGCTGCCCGAGGACAAGGAGGAGCCGAGACCACCCACTCCTCTGCCTCCCTGGGGCTTGAGCGCACTGGGTGGCACAGGTACAATCTCAGTGTGTGTCAGCCCAGCTGGGCTCCAGTCGCCAAAACAACACCTGCCGCTCGCCCCCTCGCTCCCACCGAGCGCACACCCCTGATCCCAAGCTGGCCAGGGCCTGGCAGCTGTTGGCTGGAGCAGAGGTGGGGAGGGGCGGGTGGAGCCCAGGCAGGCGGTCTGGAAGGAGAGCGCAGCCACCTCCTTACTGAGTCAGCCCATTGAGCAACAGTCCAAAAGTCCTTCGGAGTTTCTGTCTGGAGCTTATCCTGCCTCCCTACGGCACAGGGCCACAGGGTGGAGGAGGTGGGCTCCACCCCTCCACCATCAGCCAACGGCCAGGAAAGCAGGCCTTGGGAAAGTTGAGCACAAAGCAAGGCGAGGAGAGAGAGGACTGCTGGCAGCCCGGTCCCCAGGAGGACCTCTGCCTCTCGAGACTGGAAGAGCAGGAGCAATGGAGCGCTTTTATAGACCTCCATAAACCACACAGCCCATCAGAGTACCATGAGCAACAACAATAAAAACATAGCGCTGAAAACAATCTGTACCTGCACTTTGGAATTTCAGTTCTCCAGGAAAGTCTGGAGAATGGATGGTAGGATGAAAAAAAAAAAAAAGAAAAAAGAAAATTTATGTGGGGCCTTTGCAAACATGCCAAAGACAGAACCTAGCCCAGGTTCTGGAAACCCAGAACAGGACACTTAGTGGAGAGCTACCTATGCATGGCCCATCCCTCCCAAACCTTCATCCCTCTAGAGATGAGAGCAGGCCCAAGGGGCAGGCAGCTCACCCGGCTCCCCCCCCCCCCCCCCCCCCCCCCCCCACCACCACAGGCAGCCTCTAAGCCTCCCCAGCAGCCAGGGGCAGGGCTCAGCCAGAGCTAAGGAAGCAAGGCCCTCTCAGCTCGCATGGTGAGCGCATTTTGCTTGGGACAAGGAGGAGGTAATGTGGGAGTGAAGCCATTAATTAGTCACACTTGCTAATTAATTATTAACCACGAAGGAGTTGCCTTGGGAAGTTGTGATAACTCAGCCCTGCTTCCCTCTTTGACTACTGCAGAGCATAGGGTCACCCGGACAGAGGGGTGGGTGTGAGAGGAGAGCCCCCCCCACGCCGGCACACCCCCTCTCCTCCAGCATTCACTGCCAGGGTCAAGGGGTTGGCTCTGGCATTCACAATGGCCCCAATCTGATGCTGGGCACACTCAGGGCTAACTTGTGGCTCCAAGTAGAGCAAAGAGCACAGGACCTGAAGTTGGGAGATTCAAGTCCTAGTTCAGCCACTGCCCATGCTGCCCTGAGAGAGTCGCCTGGCCTGGCTGGGCCTTCTTCCCGCGTAGGCACAAAGATTAGACACTGTCTAGGGAAGTCCCTTTCCGGCTCCCCGCTCTGAATCTGGACCCCCTCGGACAATGTCAGGCTGGGCAGGAACCCCACACGGCCGTGTAGCCGTCGCCCTCCGCCCTGCCTAGCTCCCGCCTCCACCAAGAGGACAGAAGTCTCTGGAGCCTGATGTCTCAGGCATTGCTTTCTAATAAAGGCAGTTTGGGGCACATGCCCAACCCCTTTCCGACACAGGAACCCCTCCCCGCCCTCCACACCCTCAGCCCCTCTGCGGCAAGCCCCAGTCCTGGGTCCTAGGAAGTGGTCCGCCTGACTGAACAAGGTCCCCAAGAAAAGGCAGAGGAGGAAAGAAGAGGCAAAGAGGGAGGAAGGGAAACACTAGTGCAGCATCCCTCAGGCTGAGCCACTGAGGAGCCCCCCATCACAAATGCACCCCCAAAGCCAGCTCCTAGGCCTCTTCCCTTCTCCTGTACAGACTGAGGCCTGAGAACTACAGGAAAAGCACAGCAAGGGGCTCCTCATCTGGGCCCACCAGCAACCCCCCCATCATCCCGTGCCCGAGACACAAGGAGGAAGGCGGGGGTGCCAGCTACTGCAGGGGCTCCCCCCGCCACCACTGGGGCCAGCCTGCCCCTCAGCCCCAAAGACCTGCTCCACCCTGCCCTGCCCTCACCTGCTTCTGGGGTTCAGGCCAGGATTCCGGAAACACCCGCTGTTCCCAGGTCAGGGGGCTGAGGGGTGTCGCATGCCGCCTCAGGGTGTCCCAGGCCACAGGCCAGCCTCCAGTGCTCCCTCTCTGACCTGGCCCCCGCTCTCCACTCGCTGCCGATGGCCTCCCCTCCCTGCCGATGGCCTCCCCTCCCTGTGGACGGTCCCGCCTGCCGGCCTCCTAGGCCGCCTGCCGGGCCAGGGGAACCAGGTGACTTGTTAGGACTTGAGTCAGAGGGGAGGAGCAGGTGAGCAAGTCCTTCCCTGAACTAATCCTGCTGAGGCTGTTGCCAGCAGGCAGCTCTGGGGCCTCTGCACTTCCCAGGGTGGGGGGGGGGGTGGGGAATAGGGAGAAAGGGGCTCCCCCTGGAGGAACCCCAAAGAAGGCAACAGGGGTCACGTCTTCATGGCCTCAAGGGACTCTAATGCAACACGGTGGGCGGTTGGGTGCACAATTGCCCTCCTGACCCTCCGTTTCCCCTTCCAGAAATCAAGGCCTGCGAGACCCCCAGAAGAAGGGTGAAGGTCCACTGTCCATGGGGATACCAGCAAGAAATTGACAAGTGACAAAGAATAGGTCATTGCTCTTTCCATGCACTGAAACAGAAACCAAGGCCTGAGTTTTGTCTCTCCCAAATCAGGTTTAAAAAAGCTTCAGGCAAGGCAGTAGCTATGGAACTCCAGACAGGAAGGCTCTAGGGTCCTAAAGAGAGCAAGGGTGTTCTCTCTTTCCTTCCTAGACATGTCCCCCCAGGATCATCCAGGCCTATTTATTACTTACATCCATCCCTCAGTAGGGTCCGTGGAGCACTAAGCTGAACACCATTCACTGTCCCCTGCTCCACAGGAGAGCCACTGTGACACTAGCATCTAAGCCCGCTCCCCAAACATGAGGGATCAGATACCAAAATGGAACCTGTTCTCTACAGAAAATAAACTTCCAGGTCTCCCACTCCATCAATCCTCAAGCAAATCAAAAACTGTTCACAACTTAGCCCATTTCACTGGGAGAAGCTAGGGCTGAGGCCACCTGTTGCTACACCATGGACAACATGGAGACATACTGTAAATTAAGGACGACACCCCTCAGCGTTTCATCCCACCACCTCCCTTTCTCCCACTCTCTGATACTCCCACTGTGCCCCTTAATCCTGGGGTATCGGCACCTCAACATCTCTCTGGATTGCTTCCCTCCTCCAGCCCCATACCTCCATCCCCACCTCCTAACCCCATCCCCTTCCCCATTCCCCAGGGCCCGGATGATGGAAGAAGTCTGCTCCACCAAGCCTCTCCTGCGGAACTGAGCTGTGTCTATGACTCTGTCCCCAGAGGCCATACACACATACCCCGCTCACCTTCAAATTCCTATACACACCCTCTTTCCCAACAATGCCAGCCCCAGAGTCCGCCAGGCTGACCACCTCCTTCTCTCTCCAGGCTGAGGCTGAGGGGCCCCAACAGGGGGCAGACTCCTCCTGTGATGTGGAGCCAGCTTTCCGGCTGGTCTCCCAAAAGAGCCTGCAGTCCTCCCCTCCCCCTAGTCCTCCCCATCCCCCAAGAGGCTTATCACATTCTTTCAATGACAAACAGAGAGAGATTGACTCAGTGTAATTGGTCCCCTTCCTCCACCTTGCCCACCCCCCAGCTCCAGGTAGGGGTTGATGGAAGTTTCTAGAACCAGCTGATAGCACGTATTTTAATGCACAAAATGAAATTAAGAGAACCAATTATACTGAAATACAGTTCTAAAAACAGAAAACATGGTAATATATATGCTTCTTTATTAACATTAAACAGGGTCCAGCAGTGAGTTAATTTCATAGAAGTGATGAATGTGAACAATACTTCAAGCCAGTTACAACTGCAGTGTAATGTAAAACTATCTGTGAATTCTATTAATGGCAAAGTCACAGGTACTGCCTATGGTTTCTTGCCTTCTTAACTGAAGGCAATGCTAAATTTTTGTTAAAGGTTTGTGTGAAATGAAAATATTTTTTTCCCATCTAAGTTCACAAACCCTCTGAATTCTATCCACAGAGGCTTTGGTGCCCAGGACCCAGTTAAGAACCCCACCATCAGGGAACCCCCCATCTCTGAGCTCAGAGGAGAGAAACACAGATAATCCATTCACTGCATTGATCCCCTGGAACTCTCAAAAACCCCTTCTTCCCTCAAGTTCACATGCAGCATTTCCTGACCAGCAGAACGTGAGGTTTGGGATGGGACTAGCAAACCAACTCTCCCAAGAACCCCAGATCCAATGGGTTGGATGTCACTGTCTGCCATGTCTGTCAACTCAAAATACCAAAAGGGAGGTGGGTACCCCAGAAACTGGCTGGGAACTTTCGGGTTCAGTGCCTCCCTCCCAGCGAGCCTAGAGGATCCGGGGACTGATCAATGCCCTGTCCCAAACCCCAGAGCATCAACACCAAGACCACCACTTGGTGGTGGAGGAAGTGGTTTTCTTGAACGGAGTCAGAGGACTTGATATCTGATCGTTGAAAGGAGAAAAACTGCATCTCTTTCCGGTTTTCACTTCCCAAGCACAAGCCCCAAATCAGGAAACTTCCACACTCCCTAGCCGTCCACTCCAACAATTTTTTTAAAGTCCCTTCTTTAAGTTTCTTCTACTACGTGAGACTGGAAGTTGTTTAAAGCAAGGGCCTCATCCTACCATCCTCACATTGCCACCAGCACCCAGCCAAGGACGTCTCAGGCACTCCTAAAACCCCCCTCAATGAATTAACAAAGCAATGGGCAGCGGCCGGAGTCAACGGAGCAGAAAGAAGCCAAGTAGCCCGGGACCCTGTAGGCGAAGGCGGGTGGGAGAGGGCTCCTGAACTGTTTCCTTTCTCCACTCTTCTCTCTTCCCACTGGGAAAGGTGTTCGCCTCCAGCAGGCGATGGTGGAGTGGGCTAGGACAGGAGAACTCCACTCCAGCCTGGAATGCGCCCTGAAACCAGACCTCTAGGCTTTCCTTAAAAAGCCCCTTTGTCCGGTCCACCCTGCTCCCCTCCCCCACCGCGCCCTCCGCATCCAGGCGGCCCCAGACTTTGCTCCTTTTGTTTGGCTGCTTTCTGGCTTCCCGGAACCTGGCCAGGGGATCCACAGGCATGGGGAAGGTCGGAGGAGAGGGGTTGAGGAGTCGGAAATGTGCACTTTGGGTAGGAACTTGAAATTCCCACCCCTTTCGTAAATTACTCCATTTCTTGTAGGGCCAGTTCCGCTAAGGCCGAAGATCATGGGTTCAGGAGCTTGAACCCCCAGTTCACCCGCGCTGCGTCCCCCTAAGTTTTCCCCCTTACCTGTCCCATGGAGCTCTGGCGCCGCCCGCCTGTCCCCGCGCCCCCCGTTCCTGCCTCGCAGTTTCAGGACCTGTTTGTCCAGGCCATCTCCTCTCTCCCCAAGTCTCCCCCCGGCCTTCCCTCCCGGGAGGTATTTCATTTAACTTCGGCATTTGCAGCATCCCAAATGTTAAAGATCCCAAGACATCTGTCCCCTGGGGCATACCAAGGCCCAGAGGAAAGAGGGGAAAGATGCAAGAAGGGATTCGAGATTCCGAGCCAAGAGTCGGGGCGGGGCCCCCGGTCGGGGTGGTAAGATGCCAGCAGGAATGGTATCCTTGGGGGACCCCCATCCGAGGGGGCGAGGCTGCCCCCTTCTCCCGCTTTGGGACGCGGGCGTGGCGGGACACCCCCGGCGCTGCCAGTTTCCGCCGCCCGGGCGGGAGGAGGCTCCGCGCTCCGGCCGAGGGCCGCCTTTCATCCGCGCGCTCCGGCCCGCCCGGGGGCCGTTTCCATTCCTGGAGACCCCGGGGTGAAAGAATGAGAGAAGCCGGCCAGAGGGCGCCGCGCCGCTCCCTCGCAGGCCCCTGCCCCCCTCCTCGCCGGTCCCCTTCTCCCTCGCTGTGCACCGCGCTGGCTGCGGGGCCACCGCGTGCTGGCGCAGCGGGAATTGCCTCCCCCTCGTCCGGCCCCAGCCCAGTCGTCCCGCTGGGCGCCGGCTGGCCGAACTCCGGCCGGGCTAGGAAAGGAGCCCACTCCTGGTGAGCGCCTCCTACTGTTGCCACTGGCCTCGTGCCCCTCCAGCCAGCCAGCCTTTCACTCACTCTTCCCTGCTTTCGTCTGTGCAAGAGTCTTATTGAGCACCTACTAGTGCTCAGCACGGTGGATCACAGTTCAAATTCTTCCCCCGGATGATTCCCCAATTAAGGCGAGTAATCAAATAGCAATAGTATAAATGAAGTAAGGGCTAGAACCCAGGACCGAGAGAGAGAGAGAGAGAGAGAGAGACAGAGACAGAGAGGGGAGGAGAGGAAGAGGCTGGGCCAGACGGAGGGTCGCAAAGCGGGAGAGGGCAGTGCCAGGGGAATTTGGGAAGTTTAAGGAGGATCTTGAGGCAGCAATGACGGGATATACAAAAGCATAATGGCAAAGAAGCACAGTAGGTTCTAGGAGCTGCAGGGAACTTAGAGTGTAGGATGAGGAGGAGGGAAAAGAATGAAAACAAAGACAAGGCTAAAGTGGCAGGCAGAGGCTCATCAGGAAGCAGGGCCGCCCTGTACGGTTGTCCAGGTTGTGTGCCATACTAAGAGGGAGGACTCACCCGTGTTCCACCCACCAAACTGCGTGCCTAGGTCATGCCTAGAGGCGGTGACTTTCTCTCATTCGTACAAAGGCACTATAGGAACTAAGGTGACTGAAGAGCTGTGTGGGCTAGCTAAGATTTAAGATTTTTATCCTGAAGCTGAAGAGAGGCTACTTGTATTAGTCAAGGTTCTCCAGAGAAATAGAATCAATAGGATATATATATGAGAGAGACAGAGATGGAGAAAGAGATTTATTTTAAGGAATTGTTTCATGCTATTGGAAATGCTGACAAGTCCAAAATCTGCAGGAGGGCCTGACATGCTGAAGACCCAGAGAAGATTGCAGTTTGAGTCCAAAGGCACTCTGCTCACAGAATTCCTTCCTCATCAGAGGAGGTCAGTCTTTTTTCTATTAAGGCCTTCAACTGATTGGATGAGGCCCATGCATATCTTGGAGGATAATCTGTTTTACTCCGTGTCTACTGTTCCTTTAAATGTTAATCTCATTTAAAAATACCCTCACAGAGTGGCGCCAGGCTGGCTCAGTGGTGAAGTGTGCAACTCTTGATCTCGGCCTTGTGAGTTTGAACTCCATGTTGGGTGAAGAGACTACTTAAAAATAAAACCTTAAAAAAATTAAAATACCTTCACAGAAACACCTAGAATAATATTTGTCCAAATATCTGGGTACCACAGGCCTAGCCAAGTTGACACGTAAAATCACACTACTGAAAACTGTCAATCCAGAACCTAGGCAGACTCACTTTTAGATCCCTTTGAGGAATGAGCAAATGGAGTGGGGAGAGTTTAGAAACAGAGCTATTTAGGAGGCAGACCTTGCTTGACTTCACAATTGACTGACTAAAGACATGGCAAGGAGGAATGGGGAAGAGTCGAGGGGTTCCCAGGTTTCTAGCTTGAGGGTTCAGCGTAAGATGTGTTCACCTGAGGACACTGAAGGTAATGTCCAGTGAGCAGCCTGGCGGGGGGGTGGGGGGTGGGGGCTCTAAAGCACAAGGAAGGTTGGAGAAAGAGGCTTGGGAGCCACTAGAGAGCTGCAGCTCTGGGAGTGGGTGAAATCACCCAGGAAGGGTGTGTAAAATGAGAAAAGGATGGGGGGTTGGGGGAGGGATGGTCGAATGCTGGGAACATTTAAGGGTTAGACAGAGGGTAAAGTGCCTTTGAAGGTAAGCATTATCATATTACTCATGCAATGGGACAGCTTGTTGAAACATTGATTTGTATTCCTTCTCCCTTCCCATTCACCCCTCCCTTTTCTCTGGGAGGAAAGCAGGAGCTCCCTGAAGGCCTTAGCCCCAAGGCTCCTGAGACAATGACAGGGGTCCTGAGGTTCAAGGGCAGAGAAGTGGCTTTTGGAGGCCAGGAAAAAGAAGTGTGACGACCTGGGAATGTGAAGGAAAATAGTGTGTGTCCTGAGCAGCCAGAACCCTGAACACTAGTTCATGCAGTGCCATGGGGTGGTAGTGAGACCTCAGCAGTGCTGGGAGGTGGGATGCCCAGGCCCAAGTTTCTAACCTCGACATATCCGTGCACCACACACACATAAGCAGGAAGCAGGAGTCCAGGCTACAAGAGACCCCTGGGGGCTAGAGCAGCTAGATACCAGCCCTTACCCTGCTCTCTGGTGCTCCCCTAAACCTTCAGGATATGCTTGAGAAAATAGCAGTTTTTGCCATTCCAGTAGGCCCAGAACAGAATCAAATTGATTTATGAACCTTGCCTTGGCATGTGTGGTGGGAGCGGGGGAGACGCACAGAAGGGCATGGTGGAGACTATGGCAAATTCCAACACTGAGGCTGGCTCCAGGCAGCTGGCACTGCAAATGTCACAAGAAAGGGGCTTCTATTTTAAAGACAAAAGCTGGAAATCCAAATGTTTATGTGAAATCTTCTGATATGTACGCATTTGATTCCTTTATTAAAAATGCAAAAGGAGTCAAGCAAAATGTATCTGCCCTTCTTAGGCTATAGCTTGAGTTGCTGCCACACGGCTCTGAGCACAGAGCCTAGGACTGGTTTGAGCGGGGCCTGAAGAAGCCAGGGCTGGGGAAGCAGGTGTTCTGGAAGCAGAAACCAGAGCCCTCACAGGGAACTGACTAGCTCAGACTATGGAAGGAGGGAGAGGGGTGCTCGTTGGGAGAGACCACCAAGCGCCCAACAGGTTTCTGTCCTTCTCACTTTCTTCTCCATCAGATGGTTAGTCCTGGGAAATGGCGGGGGGTGGGGGTGGGGTTCTTGGGAAGAGCTTTCTGAGTCCTTGCCAGAGGGGAGAAGGGGGAAAAGCTGGGAACTCCATAGTTTAGCTTCTGAAAGCCTCATGGCGGCTGGGCAGCTGCCTCTGAGCTGGGAACAGCACTCCCCCACACACTGCAGGGAGGGGGGCACCCCAGAGCTCTCCCTGCCCATGGTCCTGCTAACTCAGGTGTCCTCAGGCCCTTGGGCCTAGCAGAGTATGAGGCTCACCTTGCCCACCCTCCCCTCCTCATCCCCCTCCCTCCATGGGCTGGGTGAAGAGAATGAGTCGGTTCTCAGTGGCCCAGACAGTGCCCTGTCGATGCCCTCAGCAAGAAGTATTTTGGAAACCCCAGAATGACTCGGAGCCTGAGGCCCTGTTTCCTCTCCTGACCGCATCCTGCAGCTCGCAGCTGGGGGCAGGGGCAGGAAGGGGGCACTGCCCGTTGGCATCTGGCTCTGTGGGCCAGAACCCTCTGGACGGGGCGCAGGCTGGCTGCAGGCAGGTGAGTAGCTATGGGAAATGCATATGACCACCTTAGGGGGCCAAGCCAGGGGGTTTCACTCAACTCCTTCAAGGAAAGAGCAACTGGGACCAAGACATTGAGTTTAGGGAGTGGCTTGGAATGCAGGGCAGACTCATCAGTGGGGCTCAGACTCCTGAGCTGCATGAGATGGAAAAGGAGCCCACTTCCCCAAGACACACCAGCATCCTCCAAGCCAGCAATTCTCAGCTGGTTTCTGAATGCCACCAGAGCCTCTCCACAGTGGTTAGAGTCCTGCCCCTTACCCTCCCTACCTTCTCTCTCTTGCCTTTCATTTTTCCTTCACCTCCTCTCATTCTTCCCACCCCTTCCTCTCCGCCTCCTCCATCCTAGCCACCAGGGTTCCCTAGGATTCCAGGGCCCACGGGACTGTGTCTGAGCCCCTCCTGTCCAGAGCACTGGCCCCTGAGACGCCATCCTCCCCTCTTCCCCTACTGCCCAAGCCTCAGTTGTAGCTTGCTCTCCCTGGTGGGACCACCAGGGGGCGAGAGTTGACCGCTCTTGGATCTGGACCGATGATGTTCTCAGGTCTTTTCTTCCCTGTGCCTTGGAGGAAAAAAATCCTGAGAGTGAAAGTGATGGAAGATGGAGTGGAGTTGTCCTAGGCTCTAATCTAGCCTGAGACTTCCTTGCTTCCTATAGCTCTGCTGGTGGAAGACGTGGACCGTTCCTCTCCCGAGTGCGGAACCGGCCCTTCCTCACTGCAAGGCCCCAGCCCCAGCCTCCCTTCCCTCACTCTGGGATCACTGCCCGGCATGCCCTCAGGCCCTGGTCTCCAGCCATCCTCTCTTCTGTTTCTAGAGACCCACAGAATTTGAAACTTTAAAAACATTTTTTTTAAAGATCATTTATTTGAGAGAGAGAACAAGAGAGCTAGCGGGGGGAGGGGAAGGGGCAGAAGGAGAGGGAGAAGCAGACTCCCCACCAAGCAGGGAGCCCAATGCGGGGCTCGATCCCAGGACCCTGGAATCATGACCTGAGCCGAAGGCAGCTGCTTAACCAACTAAACCACCCAGGTACGCCAAGAATTTTGAAACTTTAAGAAAAGATAGTGAATTATGTTAAAAGCAATACAACTACAAAGATAAAAAGCTACATACCAGAGCAGAGAAAGCAGTGGTTGTTGTGGGGCTTTCAAATATGGCAGAGACCAGCCCCTCGACAGATAGGACGTGTGGGTCCTGAGGGCGCCTCTACTCCCAGCTCTCCTCTCCCCGCCCTTCCAGTGCCCACAAAGAAAGCCCCTATCTGCTTGAAGTCAGATCGCACGTAGTGAGACTTCGTCAGCCTGGTCTCCACGGCATTTCTGCACCGGCAGGCTTATGCATGGTGGAGAAGTCCCAGGCCCCTGGGAGCAGACCCCTGGCCCCCAAGTCCCTGCCTGAGCTGCACCTCAAGTCAGGAGTTCCAGCAGCTAGCAGGGGCGGTGGTGGGAAAGGTAGAGGGCGAAGGTGGGGGTGTCTCCTGCTCTGATCAGCACTGGGTTATCAGAAATCCGATAACCCGTTGCTTTTCTCAAAGGCCTGGGGATAGAGGTGCCCTCCAAAGTAGCGCCTGACCTACTTGGGGCCTTTTTCTCACTTTACCTGGCAGGTGGTTATTGAGCAGCTCAGGGACAAAATTTAGGAGAGATATAAAAAGTATGTGTTTTGGACTCAAGACAAATTAGCCTCGGGTTCTTCATCTGTAAAATGGGGATGGGGACCCCCTGGTGTGGCTGTGGGTTGGATAGTGAAATCATGTAAGATGGTTTTTAGCATTATGTAATTATCGAGTAATCTCTCCACCCAAAGTGGGCCTCCAACTCATGGCCCCGAGATCAAGAGTCACATGTTCCACGGATTGAGCCAGCCAGGCGCCTGGGAAAGGTAGTGATTTTTATTATTTTTATTTATTTATTTTTTTAATTTTATTTATTTATTTGCCAGAGAGAGAGCACAAGTAGGCAGGGGGAGAAGCAGTTCTCCCTGCCGAGCAGGGAGCCCAATGCGGGGCTCGATCCCAGGACCCTGGGTTCATGACCTGAGCCGAAGGCAGATGCTTAACTGACTGAGCCACCCAGTCGTCCTAGTAGCGATTTTTTTAAAAGATGTTTTTTTCCACATTCCTAATCTTAAAAGAAAAATAAGTTCTTCTTCCTTACACCCAACTCTCAGGAAAGAAAAAAAAAACAAAAGAAGCTTCTGCATGATAATTATGTCTTCAGTGGTCCAAACCTGTTTGCTGGTGACCAAGTTTCACTTCCTGTGGTTTAGCAGCTCAAAGCTTCAAAAGGCCACCCTCCTCCCGTGACCAGCCCTGGGCCTGGGGCCTTGGCATGGATTAACTAGAAACAAATTCATACCTCACACTTCTGTCTCCTCTTAAAATACTCAGTGTGATGAGAAAGGAAGAGGAAGGAGAATGGTTTACCTTGAGGTAGGATGCTCTTGAAATCAATTGAAATGGTCCATAAACCCAGCTGTGTGACCTCTTCACACCTCCCACCCCAAAGCTCTTGTCCCAACCCCCTCTGTGACTGGTCAGTGCATTTCCATCTATTTGTTTATAATTCATGCACTAAAGAGTTCTAGGCGCTTTGATAGCTCTGTGGGGGTGGGGCAGAGAGAGGGGGCTTAGAGGTTGGAGTCAGTTCTGTGGAAGAGCTGAAAGGCACCACGCACGGTCTGATGGAGGAGCTTGAAGCAAAGTTTAGCTGGGTGTTCGTGATGGGCAAAAGCCCCCTAAGCTGAAACCAGGGAGGAGAAGCCGCTGAGTTTGTCCAAGAAACTTCAAATATGTCTTGGATGCTGGAAAATGGGTGATGTCTACTTTCTATCCTTGCCCATTGCTAAGAGCTGGGATTCCAGCAAGCACAACTAAGCAATTGAAAAGCAATCTCTGTACATGCAAATGCCAACAGTGATTACTTCTGGGGAGGGGGCTGGCCCAGGGACTGGGGGACGAAGGGGAGTTGAGTTTTATTTATCATTTCTGTGTGGACTTTTTGCTGCGAAAATGTATTCTTTATTCATATGCCATTTCTGCAATTTAAAATTAATGGTTAAAATTGATAGTCTAAAACTTGTTATTATGAATACTTTCCAAGATAAATAAAAAGAGAGAGTCTAGTATAATGAACTCTCATTTATCCATCACCTAGATTTAGTGATTTTCATCATTTCCCTTTATTTCCTTAGTTTATCTTTTCTTTAGCAAAATATTTTAAAGAAAGTCCCAGACGTGGCCGCGCACCACTTCTAAATGTTTCAGAGCACATCTCTGAAAAAAAACTGGACACTTTTCTTACAGAATCATACGATCATTATCACAATAGCCCCTCAATATTGCCGAATACCAAGTCACATTCAAAGTTCCCCGGTTGTCCCAACACTGTCTTTTAAAGCTGGTCTGTGTTTATCTGGATCCAAGTAAGGTCTACACATTAAATTTGGCTTTTTTCTTGTGTGGGTCCCCTTTCCCCACCCCAGAAATTTTTTTTATCATGTCAGTGACTTGTTGAAATCAGGTCAGTTGTCTCATGAAATGACCTACATTCTGTGTTTTATCTGCTTGCCTCCTCGCATGGTCATTGAACTTGCTCCTGACCCCTGTAATCTTGTCACATTGTGTTTTCTCCCTTCTCACTGGGAACTAGTCCCCGGGACGATATGTGAGCATCTTGTAATGGTCCAGCTCTCACCTCGTGGCTTTAGTACCCACCAGCGATCTTTGCCTGAATCAATTATTTTCTTGGAGGTTGTGAAAGGTGATTTTCTGTTTCTATTTAAAATATTTTTTTTTCTTAAAAAGCAGTAAACTTCATATGGTGTGGGCAATCGCCTTCTTATTGACCTACCTTCCAAATTCAGGTTATGATATAAGAAAACCCCCAAAAGATGTTCCTGTTGATTGATTATATTTTAAAATAACTTCCCTGTTCTGAGCGGGCTCTGCTCAGGAGTCTTTCAAGACTTTAACTGCTGAGAGTCCCCAGACCCTGTATGTGTGGATCTCTCTTGGTACCAGACCACAGAGAAACAGATTCTTAAGTGTCAAAAAGCGTTTAAGTGGGCTGAGAAATGAATTTTACTTTCTGACTTGCTGTTGCTTGTTTTTCTTGCCTTGTTTGCGGTAGCGGATGGCACAGTTGATTGTTGCCTTTGCGTGTGTGTGGATCGTGTTGCCGTGATTGTTTGATTTTTAATGGCTGGATTTGTGCTTCCAGCCTTTTGGTGGGTGCATTTTATAATATTTAAAATATTTTTTAAAAACAATACATGAGATAAGTCTCTGGAGAATAGATTGGGCCTGTAATCATGGGACTGTGGACCAGAGAGGTCCCCTCACCCCACCTCCCCCCCCAGGGCTGGGCCCTTGTCCGCAGCAGCCTGACCACCCTGACCACCCACTACTGGTGTCTCAGCAGAGCTGCTGTGTGTGGAAGGCTGCCAGCCCCGCTCGTGTCAGGGAATGCTCTGGGCTCTGCAAGGCAGTCCCCGCCCTGAAAGACAGAATGACCAGGGTCTACTCACAGGCTTTCACGCCAGGGACACTGTGATCAACCAATTCTCTGGAAATCAACGATTACAAAAGTGATTTATTCGCACAGTACAGAATTCTTTGCATAATTTGCAGTTTCAAAAAAGAGGAAAAGAAAAATAACATTTTACTCAAAATTAAAGTTCTGCAAGGATTTTATTTCTTTTATGCGCATAAGCCTACACTTTCCGTCTTGTGTGTGTGTGTGGGATGGAAACTCAAGTTATCAGTGGTTGTTTTTCGGGGGAGCTGGGAATTTCTTTCATTTCTGTAGCCCCACGGCCTTGCTGACTAACTGACACATAGCAGATGCAAAATAAAAATGTGTTGAATCAATGAATTTGAGAATAGAAATCCAAAGCCAGGGTATAATTCAATTCCACTTGAGGAATAGTTTGTGCTGTTTATTTTACTCCCAACGATTATAGCAAACATTGAATGCTTACTATGTGTTATGTAGTTCTAAGCACTTCATATAGTAACGCATTTAACTTTTTCATGTGCCCACTGAAATAAAAAGCATTGTTCCCATTTTACACATGAAGATTTTGAAGCAGAAAGGGTTGAATACCTTACCCGGGTAACAAAGAAGGTGAGAAGCAGAGCTGGGACTTGAACCCAGAGGTGGCCCCAGCTTATGCACTGAAGTCCTATGTTAAACTGTTTTTCACAGTCAGTCCATTATGGTCTAAAATAATAATAAGTAATTACTGACAGACACTTCAGTACATTAATGTGCTGTGCTACTTTTCAAAGTGCTTCCAAAATGCATTGTTTGTGAGTCCACAGCACCTGCTCTTGAGGTGAGGGGAGTTCACTGTTTTGAAGGAGACAGACCATCAGAGGTGATAGAATCACGCAGGGCAGCGAAGGAGAAGAGCCTACGGGAGGGGGAACAGGTGGCAGGGAGTGTTGTTCAGTTTGGAACGAACATTCAAAATCAGTTCTGAGCTAGATGGGAAGGATGCTTGCTGCAGTGTATTTATCAAAGTGAAAGCTCCTGAGCAAGTTGAATGTCTAATAGTGAGGATCGGTTAACTACATTATGGTTTATCCACAGAGAGAGGGAAACCTTCAAAAGTGACCATTATGAAATCTATATAGTGGCCCAGAAAAATGTTTATAGTATATTCTGGGAGGTGGGGGGGGGGAACAGAACATCTCATGATCGCAGCAATGTAAAATGTGACCATGATAGAGAAGGGCTGGAAAGAGAATGTGCCAACATGAAAATTACTGCAATTAGGGTGGAGGGTCTGGAGTTATTTAACTCTTCACCATCTGAGGTGCCCGTTGGAGTTATTTAACTCTTAATATGACATTTTTCTCTCTTTATGGAATCAGAATTTAAAAATGAAACCTGAGAAGATTTGGGACAATAGGTTATAAAAGAGAGAGAGAGAGAGAGAGAGAGAAAGAAAACACCCAAGACTTTGCTTAAAAAGATAGAAAGAATTCAGCAAGCTTTGTGTCCTCTACTATGCTGTGACTTTGTGTGCATAGGATCCAGTATGGGGACAACACAAGGCTTGTTTTAGGGTGGTTGGGGGCTGATGCGAAGAGACATATTGGATTAGAGAGATGCAAGCATGCACATCATGAAGACAGTCATTTTCAAAGCAGGGTGCGCGAGATTAATCACCCTGTGTCTAGCACGTCTCCCTGGGGCAAACCACAGCCTCCACCCAGACACTAGCAGCTGTTTTCTCAGATCTGTACTTCAGGCTTTGCTGCCCACCACAGCCAAGTCCCTCTGCTTTCACTGCCTAACTTGCCAGTTAGGACTACCCAGGCAATGTGGGGGGGGGGGATTTGCACTGTTTCTCCCCATTTTGATCCCTTACCTCAACACACCTGCAAAGAGCCCCATTCATCCTCTCGTTCTGATGCCCAAGCTCTCCTTGGTGAGGGGACCCTGATTATATTAGTCTGGGTTCTCCAAAGAAACAGAACCAATAGAAGAGATAAATATATCTATTATATATAGATATAGATAGATTGTAGAGATTGTTATATGTATTATAATACACACACACACACACACACACACACACACATCTAAATCCATCCATCTCTCTATTTAAAGAAATTTATTATAAGAAATTAGCCCACAGCATTACGGAGGTTGAGAAGTCTCAAGATCTGCAGTTGGCAGGCTGGAGACCCAGGAGAGAGTTGATGATGTAAATTCCAATCCCAGTCTGAGTCCAAAGGGACAGCTCAGACAGGTAGAAAGTGGATTCCCTCTTACACAGCCTTTTTGTTGTGTTCAGGCCTCCGATGGATTGGATGAGCCCCCTGCCTCCCACTTCCGGCCCCCCACCCTGCCACATTAGGGAGCTCAATCTTCTTTACTCAGGCTATCGATTCACATGTTAATCTCATGCACACCTATGGACACACTCAGAATAGCATTTGACCAAATGTCTGGGCACCGTGTGGCCCAGCAAGTTGACACATAAAATTAACCATATATAACCATTGATCTTTTGAGAACAGAAGCAGGGTAATTCTATGCAGGGCCAATAAGGGTGGTCTTGACCTCAGCGTGCCATTTGGTTTAGTCCTGATGAGGGATAAACAGGTTAAGGCAGGTGCTAGTAGTGTAGTGGAAATTGGAAGATGACTTGAGCTGTGGGCCAGGGTGCATGGGTTTTAAATTCTGCCATGTGTGTGTGACCCACACAAGTCAATAAAGCTCTTGGTACTTTGGCTCCTTCATCTGTAAAATAGAGAAAATAATACAAGTTCTTTAGGGAAGATACTTGCACAAGTTATGGAAACTCTCCAAGACTCAACTCTTTAACCTCTAGAACAGGGACAATAAATTCTATACCTCATAAAATTGTTGTGAGGATTAATAAGATAATATATATAAAACCTTTAGCTCGGTGCCTCTCATATACTAAGTGCTCAATAAATATTAGCTATCATTTTAACATCTACTTCAGAGGGATGTTGTAATCATCTATTATATATAAAAAGTCTTTGGAATGATAGAATAAGATGGCAATCTCGTGTTCTTTTAAAGTTGGGCAGATACCAAACTGACAAATATTTTTAAAAATAATAATCCTGGTGGTGTCTGTTAAGGGTGTGGTGAATGGGCACTCGCATACACCTCTAGAGAGAATACAAATTTTCCAACAATTTGGCACAATGTACCAAAAGTCTTAAACTGTTTATAATCTTTGATGAATACTGATTTTCACTTCTAGGAATTTGTCCTAAAAAATGAATTAGAAAAGGTTACAAAAATCTTTGTACAAGGATGTTCATCATAGAATTATTTATAAGGGTGAAAAATTGAAACAAGATTAGGGACTTGGGGCTGCCTGGCTGGCTCAGCAGGAAGAGCATGCAATTCTTGATCTTGGGGTCATGAGTTTGCATCTCATGTTGGGTGTAGAGATTACTTTAAAAAATAAATAAGCTTAGGGCGCCTGGGTGGCTCAGTTGGTTAAGCGACTGCCTTCGGCTCAGGTCATGATCCTGGAGTCCCGGGATCGAGTCCCACATCGGGCTCCCTGCTCAGCAGGGAGTCTGCTTCTCCCTCTGACCCTCCCCCCTCTCATGCTCTCTATCTCTCATTCTCTCTCTCTCGAATAAATAAATAAAAAAATAAATAAATAAATAAATAAATAAGCTTAAAAAAAAGATTAGGAGCTTGGTTACACAAATGAGATATTTAATATAATGATGTAACCTTAAAAACATGTTTTAGAAAAATATCTAATGATATAATAAAATATGGCATATTGCTAAGTGAAGAAAGCAGGCTACAAAATAATGTATATAGGGGTCCCTGGCTGGCTCAGTTGGTAGAGCATGCGACTCTTGATCTTAGGTCATGAGTTCAAGCCCCATGTTGGGTGTAGAGCCTACTTAATCAAAAAAAAAAAAAAAATGAGGGGCGCCTGGGTGGTTCAGTCGTTAAGCGTCTGCCTTCGGCTCAGGTCATGATCCCAGGGTCCTGGGATCGAGCCCCGCATCGGGCTCCCTGCTCCGCGGGGAGTCTGCTTCTCCCTCTCCCACTCCCCCTGCTTGTGTTCCCTCTCTCACTGTCTCTCTCTCTGTCAAATAAATAAAATCTTTAAAAAAAAATGAGTGCCAAAATAATGTATATAATATACATTTAACATATAGTTACTGAGTGCCAATTTTGTGCCAGGCATTGGGTATACACTCGGGAACACAACAGACCCAGTCTATGGTCTCATGTAGATTCTCCCCAATTTAGTTGAAAGAAAAATGTACACGTGTGTATTATTGTATACATAGAAAAATAATCTAAGGCATCTTTTCATGGTGAAATGATGGGTGTTTTTCATATTTTCCTTTGTATTTTCCTGTAATTTCCACTTTTTATTAATAAAGAACCGGTGTTGCTTTAATAATTAGAAGAAAACTCTTAAAAATTAAAAAAATTTTGATTAACATAACAATTAAAATTTTTTTTTATTTGAGTATAGTTGACACACAATGTGACATTAGTTTCAGGTGTGCAGCATAGTGATTCAACAACTCTACGTTATGCTGTGCCCACCACAAGGGTAGCTGCCCTCTGTCACCACACAACCAAGTACAATATCATTGACCAGATTCCCTGGGCTGTACGTTTTATTCACATTACTTATTCGCTTATTCTTCCCATAACTGGAAGCCTGGATCTCTCACTCCCCTTCACCCATTTTGCCCATCCCCCCCCTTCCCTCATGCAACCACCAGTTTGTTCTCTGTATTTCTAGGTCTGAGTCTGCTTTTTATCTGTTTATTCATTTGTCTTGTTTTTTTAGATTCCACATGTAAGTGAGATTATATGGTATGTGTCTTGGAAATTCTTAAAAATTCTTAAAATTCTTAAAATTTTTAAGAGAGAGGCTGGGTCAAGGAGTTGCCGAGTGTGAGCTGGGTTCAGAACGGAGAGAGTGCCTCTTTGGGTGTCGCGGGGGAAGAGAGGGCAGGAGGGTTCAACAAAGGTTTGAGCGGCAATGTTTGCTTCCCTGTGACCTTGACCAAGCCTCTTTTTTTTTTTTATATTTTATTTATTTATTCATGAGAGTCAGAGAGAGAGAGAGGCAGAGGCAGAGGGAGAAGCAGGCTCCCCGCCTAGCAGGGAGCCCGATGCGGGGCTCGATCCCAGGACCCCGGGATCATGACCTGAGCCGAAGGCAGACGCCCAACCATCTGAGCCACCCAGGTGCCCCTTGACCAAGCCTCTTTACTTGTCAGTTTCGTCGTCAGTAAAATGAAGCCAATCGTTCCTGCCTGCTGCAGGGTCATGAGAATTGATGAAATCATGTGTTTGTGCTTTTTAAACATTTGTGGTGTGTTACACAGACGTAAGTGGTGTTATTATTACCTTAAACAAGTGACTTCCCATCTCTGATCCTCAGTGTCCTCTTCTTAGAATGGACAAAATGGGTTTCCAGCTCTATAGTACTGTGACACAGTAAATGTGAATCCCAGGCAGTGTCTGCTTTCTTTCTTTTTTTTTTTTAAAGATTTTATTTATTTAATTGACAGAGAGAGAGACAGAGAGAGAGGGAACACAAGCAGGGGGAGTGGGAGAGGGAGAAGCAGACTCCCCGCGGAGCAGGGAGCCCGATGCGGGGCTCGATCCCAGGACCCTGGGATCATGACCTGAGCCGAAGGCAGTCGCTTAACCAACTGAGCCACCCAGGCGCCCCAGTGTCTGCTTTCATGGAAGATGTCATCACATACTTCTTGACTTTGGTGATCATGAAGGGGAAGAGCGGTTGCACATCTTTGCTTCCTCTTTTCCTCTCACTTTCCAAGCATTCCCTGGTCTGTTGGCTTTGGGTCTTTCTGTCATTTGCCCCATTCACCTGAGGCTGGGGGGCTTGGTGCAGGACAGGGAGTGGTAAGAAGCTTGCTGTGGGTCACCCAGCCCTGGTAAGGGAGGGATTTAGACTTGATAAGATCTACCACATGGGAAGCCCTCACAAGTGTCCAGTGTCCTCATTTTACCCTCAGAGTGACACAGGGGCTGAGTCCTATCACCGAGTGCAGCTTTGCCAGCTCTGTCATTCTTCTGAACTCCTCAGATCACTCATCACCCCGGGGGGGGCCCTGGGTTCCCACACTGTGCCCTGAGAAAGAACCCCGAGGATCAAGGGACGTGAGAAAAAAAGCCCAGAATTAGTCACAAGAATGAAGTCAGAATCACACATGGCAAATGTGCCCAGCCTTTGACCAGGTGCTGACCTTTTTTTTTTTTAATCTATCTCTTTTTTTAAATTTGAGTATAGTTGATGCTGACCTTTTAAAACCCCAGAGCAGCTCCACCCTTCTCACCTCCACAGCGGAGGGCAGGGCGAGGGTGAGGGCAGGGGCGGGGGTGGTGACAGGAATGGGGGTGGGGGGTGGGTAGCAGGGCCTGGAACGAGATAATCCCAAGGTGGGGCTCCTGTGGTTTGTTTGTCTAAAACACCACAGCTTACAAAGTACTTTCAAGAACATGATTTCCTTTGATCTGCCAGGCAGCCCAGGCAGACATAATCATCTCCATCCTTCAGATGAAGAAAGTGAGGCTCACGCGGCAGAGAGACACCCCAGGACAGGCAGCTAGTTGTGGTGGCCGGAGGCAGGATGCAGGCCCATGTTAGTTAGCCCCAGTGCTTTGGCAGTTTCACAGCCCTTTGATAACTTCCCTTAAAAAAAAAAAGTTATAAAATTTTCGAGAACAAAGAGATGGACAGGGGAAGGGATCTATAATCCCCTTACTCTGACACAATCACTGCTAACATTTATTGAATTTCCTCTAGACTTTCTCGTGTGCCCTTTTATCAAACATACCTAAAATGACATATCCTTCCTCCTACTCTTCACAATATATCATATCATTTCATATTATGGTGTGGTTCTGATGGTCATTCCTTCAACGGGCAGTGAATGAGTGCCTACTGCAAGCCAGCCAGTGTCCCAGGCATTGGGTATACACTCGGGAACACAACAGACCCAGTCTATGGTCTCATGTAGACTCTCCCCAATTTAGTTGAAAGAAAAATGTACACGTGTGTATTATTGTATACATAGAAAAATAATCTAAGGTATCTTTTCATCGTGAAATGATGGGATACAGCCCTGAATAAAGCAGACAAACTCCCTTCACTTACGGAGCCCATATTCTGATGGGAGAGACCAACAATGAACAAAGAAGTAAGACAGATGGCATTTCCTTCCTTAGCACCAAGAGAAAATAAACATACGTGATGCTTAAAACTTGTGCTAAAGAGCAAAAGATAGTTTTTATCCACAGGACGTGGTGGCATGTAAGGTTTTGCTTTACCAGAACCCATCTAACAATTACTGAGCTTGAAGCGAGTGGGTGTTCAACACATGCAATTTTGTTACCTTCTTTTCTTTTATTGTCAACATTTTCCAATCTCTCCTTTCAGCAACATCTTAAAAATTTGCCTAACAACAGCCCATTATATTAATGAGGGCATTATACCACCAGACATTCAAGTTGTTCCCTTTCAGGCAAAGTCTTTAAGAATGTTTTAGAACTTGGTGCATCAAACTTTTCTTACTTAGTATTATTGTCTCAGAAGAGAGTGGCAAACATGAAATCACAGGGTCACAGGGAAAGGACATTTTGGAGGGATGGGATATGAATATTTTTTAAAGCTCTGGGTATTGATTGACAAATTGCTTTCTAAAAGAATCTGACCTTTGAGCGCCTGGGTGGCTCAGTCGTTAAGCATCTGCCTTGGGCTCAGGTCAGGATCTCAGGGTCCTGGGATCCCGAGCCCCGCGTGAGGCTCCCTGCTCCGTGGGGAGCCTGTTTCTCCCTCTCCCTCTCTGCCTGCCGCTCTGCCTGCTTGTGCGTACTGTCTCTCTCTCTGTCAAATAAATTAATAAAATCTTAAAAAAAAAAAAAGAATCTGCCCTTTAACACTCCCGCTGGCAATATATATGGGAGTGTTCATTTAACTCTTTCCTGAACCTGCGCCTCATCTTCCTCAGTGAAAACTGGAAGTTTCCTGGTCCTCTTTCGCTCTTGTGTGTGTATAAAAGAAAATTTCCAAGGGACACAAGGCAGACTAATTCAGTGACCTACTGAAACAAAGGGAGGGAACTTTCTCTCCACATCAGCCCATCAGCCGGAGTTCTGCAGCGGGAAGAAAATGCTGAGTTTCAATAAGTACTCCAGGAGGGCTATGGAGAAACCTGGGCATGGAGAAGCCTTCTTCCTGTCTGCGTTCAGGGAGCTCAATGAGTCAGGAGTCGGGAGACGTATATTGGTGGGAGTGGAGGTGGCACCTCAGTCAGAACATCCAAGAGAAGTGCCTGGTCTGTAAGCTGAGGTTTCGCCATATCCCAACCCACAGGAGAGCTAGCTTCCCTATCCTGCAAGTCCGCCACATGACACAGAATAATTTCTCTTTTTTTTTAAGATTTATTTATTTAAGTGATCTCTACACCCAATGTGGGGCTCGAACCCACGACCCCAAGAACAAGAGTCACATGCTCCTTAGACTGAGCTAGCCAGGCACCCCGGCGAAAAATAATTTCTTGCCTCAGAGAGCAAGGGTGAGGTTAGGAAGAGCCATGATATACTTGAGCTCTTAAACCGCAAGAGTGTCTGAAACTTGTCCTACTGGCACCAAGGACCCCACAGACTGCAAGTCTTGCCTCTCTCTGGGTGTGTGGGAGGAAAGTGCTTAACCTTTCTTAACAGCTTCACCTACTAGGGACTGCTGACAGGTGAGGTCATGGTGGGGTGTGACATTCAATCCACTCTAATTCAACAGCCCCAAATGCTAAAGACAAATGCAGTGGTATTAGGTAGAGGGTTAAGCAACTTGAGAATGAATACCCAGGATTCAGACCCAACCTAGCACTGAAGTGCTGATCTCAGTGGATGCTGCCCCCAGAGCCTGCAACTTTATGATTGGGCTGGTGGAGATCTGGGCCGGGAGGTGGTTCTCAAGGAGAATTACGTTCCTTTCCCTGCACTGACATTCCTTTAGGCAAATCCTCTTAAATCAAAAGTATAAACACCGAATTCCCAAACCCTCAAAGGGTAAGTCAGAAAATGGATAGATGGTCTCAAAAAGGATAGGAAAAAATGCCCAGTACATATTCAAAAAAATCACAGTGACTCATTTCCTCTTTGAAGTGACACCTGGCTGGCAGATGCCCTTACATCTTTTTTCCTCTGTAACCTTTAAAATGTGAAACGTCCTTTAAAATAAAGGATTTGTTCCCTTTCTGTACGATTACTGCTCCCGAAATGGTGCAGCTGTCTAGGTCCCTGACACCACACTAAATCCTGATCATCTGAGGTTAACCTCAACTACTGGTTTGAATTTTGTCTGACCCAGTATTGGATTTTTCTCCTGACACTCATTTCACTCCCACTACTCAAGTAAAGAAAGACATGATTGTCAAGCTCAGGCTAGCAACAGTTTTTATTGAGAAAGGTGAACTGACACAGATGATTCTGGTGTCCCTGGCTGAGTGATAGAGAATCTGAACGTCTGGCGAAAGATTTCAGAATCTTCTGTCCAGAGGAAAGGGCCAAGATGATTTCCAGGGTGAGTCTGTCCACTTCATGGGATTGGGGAGAGGATACAAAACTAGGGTAGGCCTAGCACTTTTGGGGAAATTGTCAGGAGGAATAAACTGGGCAGCGCACACTGGGGCTGGTTCCCATGGCTTTGGTGAGCTTTGAAAATGCAAATCTGAACTGATAGTGACCAATGATACATCATAGACACAAAGATGACTAAACACAAAAGGGCTGTCAATTACCATATTCTACAGAATTTTTTGGAGACTGAGAGGGCCAGAGGGTCTGACTTCGAGAAGGTATTTCTCAGAAGACAGTGGCTATTGTAGGGGTTCAGAGAAAGCATAGCCGGAGACAACAGTAGCTTTTGGGGGGGGTCTGGGTTTGGTATTCTGGCCAGCGCTATTCCCAATGGGGCAGAGAAGGAAACCACTTCCCTCTCTTCTACTTGGCGAAACTGTGGTGTCCAGACTGCTGTCTGCTCCATCTCATAGGACCTTTATTGGACTGGAGAAAATTAGCCCCACTTGCCCACCGGGCTGAGAGAACAGCTGTTCTCAGCAGCCTGGTTTGGGGGCAGGAGTTGCAAAAGCGCTGAGGTTCTGGGAGAGCTAATGAAGGAGGCTCTGGGAGTCCGGGCAGTGGCGGCCCCCAGCCGAGAAGGCACGTCTGGGGAGTCTCCCCCACTCCCCCCCCCCGCCCCGCCCCGGACCTCCCTCCCCTGCGGGCTCCGGGGCCGCCACCTCCGCCGGGCGCGGGACAGCTACAGCAGGACCCGGCCAGCGTTCGCCGTCCGGGCTCGCTCCCAGCTGCCGGCCGGGCTCCGGAACACGGAGCTGTCGTCCCTGGAGAGCGAGGACGCCGAGCTGCCTCTGCGCGCCGGGCTGTCGGCGAGCCCGCAGACCCCGCGCCAGGCGCGGGCGCGGAACGAGCGGTCCAGCAGCAGGTAGATGAGCGGGTTGGCGCAGCTGTTGACGAAGGCCAGGCAGGTGGCGATGCTGAGGCCCCAGCGCAGCGCCAGCAGCAGGCCGCAGGGTAGCGGCAGCGCCCCCAGGCGCGCCAGGTGGAAGACGGCCCGCAGGACGCCGAAGGGCAGCCAGGAGCCCACGAAGGCGCCCTCGACGGCGAAGATGATGCGCAGCGAGTTCCTCCGGGCCCGGCCCGGGTGCGGCGGGCGGCGCAGGCGGCGCGAGATGAGGCAGTAGCAGACCAGGCTGACGCCCAAGGGCAGCACGCAGGTGAGCAGCAGCAGCAGCAGGCTCAGCACCTGGAAGGCGTCGGAGGGCTGCTCCCCGCACTGGCTGTCCGGGCCGCCGCCGGGGAGGGGCTGCAGCCCCCGGTAGACCAGGGAGGGGAGGCCGGCCAGGAGCGCCGCGGCCCAGACGCCGCAGCAGGCGGCCAGCGCGCAGCGCCGGGTGCGCAGCGGCCGCGCCTCGAGCAGCTTCACCACCGCCAGGTAGCGGTCCACGCTCAGGCCCGCCAGCAGCAGCGCGCCTGCGCAGCGCGTGCAGGCCAGCGCGAAGCCGCTGAGCTTGCAGAGGCCCTCGCCGAAGGGCCAGCGGCCGCCGCGCGCCACCGCCGCAGCCCACAGCGGCAGCGTGAGCACGAGGCCCAGGTCGGCGGCGGCCAGGTGCAGCACGAAGGTGTCCACGAGCCGCTGCGGGCCGCGCCGCCCAGCCAGCAGCCACACCACGAAGGAGTTGCCCAGCAGGCCCACCGCGAAGGCCGCCAGGTAGAGCACGGGCACGTAGGCGTAGCCGTAGGGCAGGTCCCGGACCGGGCACGGCTCCAGCTCCTCCAGGTCGCCGGACCCCGAGTAGTCCCAGGACGCCGTCCCCAGGCTGGGGATCCAGGGCTCGGTGAGGTGCATGGCGGGGGGCCGCGAGGCCTGGGCGGGACGCAGCCTGGGTGCGGGCGGCGGGAGCTCTGAGCGAGGGGAGGGGGTTGCTCTTCACGGCCGGTGCCCAGCACCTCCCTTCCTGCCGCCCAGACCGAGGCAAATGGGTGCGCAGGAAGGTGAGGGAGGAGGGGGGTGGCGTGGGAGGGGCAGCCTCCCGGGGTAGAGGCCTGCGTTCAGAGGCTGGCCCTAGGGGAAGGGCAGGGACCCGGTAGAGGAGGCTTCCAGGGTTGTTCGAGGGAGGGTCCTCAGGGCTGGGACACCTGCCCTGCCTCCCAGTGGGAGCCGTCTGACGTCAGGATGCAAGAGGTGGCGTGTGCCCGAGAGCCCCCATCTGTTTTCGTCCCCCACTTCGCTCCTGCCCATGCTCCGCGCTGTTGTTTTCTCTAGTTTTATTAGATACAGATCTAATATCTATCCGGATAGAACCCCGGCTGGGGGGGGGGGCGGGGGAGGGTGCCTCAGCCTGCTGTGGGTTCACCTGTTCTCTAGGGAAAAGGGGTTCTGCTCTCTGGTGCACAAACAGGGTCGGGGTGAGTGAGGGAGCCTGAACTGGGGGCCTCCCTCCTAATCAGGAATTGGGCACCAGAGCTCTCCAGCTGTTGTTACCTCCTGAGGCACCAGGCTAAATGTCCTAACTCGAAGAGTGGCTTTTCTGACCAAATCAGGCCCTTATGGAGCCACATGGGAAGGTTTTAAGCTAGAAAGGAAGTGTATCCAGACAGAAAAGGAGAGGGGCCGGGGATTTAATCCCAGCTCTTCTTTATCTGCCCTCATCTGGTCAAATCTACCTATTAAGCCAAACACAGATGTAAACTCAGGACAAAAGATGACTCAAGATGATACCTAATTTAGCAGCAGATTAGTTGTCTTTAACTAGGAGTCAGAAGTTTAGAGGAGGGTGAGATCCCTTATGGACCCGGTCAGGAGAGGATTCATGAAAGGGTGGGAATGACGCCTGACCTTGCAGGGGGTGGTGGCCCCCCAGGAGGAGAGGATGGGTGAAGGAAAGCTTGCCCTTCCTCCAGAATTTCTTCTCGCGTTTGGTACGTTGCTTTTTCATTCTGTTGACGGTTTCCTTTGCTGTGCAAAAGCCTTTTATTTTGGTGTGCCGTTTCTACAGCGAGGATTCTGGGCAATTCCAGTTAGGTCCAGATCCTTTTTTTTTTTTTTTTTTAAATCTTATATATTGAAGTACTGACACACAGTATTATATTAGTTTCAGGTGTATGACATAGGGATTTGATAATTCTATACGTTACACAGTGCTCACCACCATAAGTGTAGTTACTGTCTGCATGGTACCATGCAGCGTTGTACAGTATCACTAATATTCCCAATGCTGTGCTTTTCACTCCCCAGAATTATTTGTTTTATAACTGGAAGTCTGTACCTCTTAATCCCCTACACCTATTTTGCCCACCCTCCAACTCTCCTCCTCTCTGGCAACCACCAGTTCTCTGTATTTATGAGTCTATTTTTGTTGTTTATCCGTTCGTTTTTTTTAGATTATATATATGAGTGAAAAGAAATGGCATTTGCCTTTCTCTGAAAATTTCACATGGCAGGATCTTGGTCCTTTTTTTATGGCTGATTAATATTGCATTATATATTACATATATAATATATAGAGAACGTGTATAGAATATACAGAGAGCCCCTACACACCACATTTCCTTTGTCGGTGAACACAGGCTGCTTCCATATCTTGGCTATTGTAAATAATGCTGTAATGAACATAGGGATGCAGATATTTTTTTTTCAATTAGTGTTTTCATACTGTTTTCCACAGTGGGTGGACCCATTTCTCTTCCTGCCAACAGTACGCAGAGGCTCCCTTCCCACCACATCCTCGCCAACACTTGTCATCTCTCTTTGATACTAGCCATTCTCACTGATGTGAGGTGGTCCTTCATTGTGGTTTTGATTTTGCAATTCCTTGATGATGAGTGATGTTGAGCAGCTTTTTATGTGTCTGTTGGCCATCTGTATGTCTTCTTTGGAAAAATGTCTACTCAGGTCCTCTGCCCATTTTCTAAATTGGATTATTTGTGGCTTTTTGGTGTTGAGCTGTATAAGTTCTTTGTGTATTTTGGATATTAACTCCTTATGGGAGATGTCATTTGCAAATAACTTCTCCCATTCAGTAGGCTGCCTTTTCATTTTGTTGATGGTTTCCTTTGCTTTGCAAAGCTCTTTATTTTGGTGTGGTCCTGATTATCAATTTTTGCTTTTGTTCCGGGTCCAAATTCTTCGCAGACATCCCTCCCAGGAGATCCTGTGTTGGGACCAACGTTTCTATGTGTGTGCCCACCCAGAGCCCACCATGCTGTCACCAGGAATGAGTGACGGACCTGTTGGGCACTCTGGTGTTGAAAATTGGAGGTGGATTATCAATCTTGATTCAGTTCACTTAACAGTGAGCTCCTTCATGGGGCAGGCAGTGTTTTAGGCATTGCGAGAGAGAGGCCTTGAGGCAGGGGATAGAGACAGACGCAGCCTCTGCAGCAGCCAGCATGCCAGAAGTCAAAGTGATAAAGGCACAAGTCCTCTTGCAGGTTAGAGGAAAGAAAGGTTACTTCTGATGGCAAGAGTACATCAGAAAAGGCCTTCCAGGAGATGGCCGGTGAGTGCAGGTCCAGGAAGGAGCTCAAGGGTGAATTAGAACAACAGGACATGGGCCCGGTGTGACCAGAGTCCCGGGTGGGACACGAGTGGCAGGAGAGGAAGCAGGAAAGGTAGCTGGGAGCAGATCACAGGATGATCTTGATTTCGTTCTGTAGGTAGTGGAGAGCCACTGGACGTTTGTGAGTAGGGCATGACCTCTGTCTGTTTTGAAAAGATCACTGGCAGAACTGTGGATTGGACAGGGAGAGGCTCAGGCCAAGGAGACCCCAGAGTAAGCTGTTGTAATTACTTGTGGGGGGATAGGGAGCATCTGAAATAGATTACTGGTGGTGGGCACGGAAGGATGGGGATTAAGAGATCTTTGTAACATTGTGGGTCTCAGCAGAGAGGAGTCAACGATGGGCCTGGGGTGGCTGTGTTTGGGAACTATATGAATGCCTTCCCGTTCACTGGGCTCAGGGAGCACAGAGAGGCCTGTGCAGCTAGGTATTCTGTGGATAAAATAATGTATGATCCAAACTGGGGCACTTCTGAGAGTGAGAGGACCTATGGTAATTAACGCGGGCCATAAACCAGGACTGTTCTGAGCAAACAGCCACATAAGGTCACTCTAGCTTGAGGTCCCTGTGGTCCATGGGGATCCTCAGGGAGTGGGAAAGCTTAAGGAGAGTTGGGCATGCCTGTGTCCAGACCATTCTTGTCGAGATTGTTTCTCCGTGGCCAATTACAAGAGGCGGAAAGGCACGCCAGAGGAGAGGCCAGAGAGTGAATGGTTTCCGGGTGGTCCCTCCATGGGCATCCCAGCCTCAGGCTTGAGTTTCCTCTGAAGACCCGCCCAGAGGGTGGGAACCTGTGGGGGCTGCTGGAGATCCAGAGCAGTTTTTCTCATGTCTGATGAGTGACACCCACACTCCTGGGGGCCTCAGGGGCCGCAGCCTCCTTCCTTTCCTGAAGGCTAGCAGGAGCAGTGCTTGCTTGCCAGAGCCCGGAGGCGATTGGGGCCAGGCCCAGTGCCACTGGACTTCACTTCCCCTTGGGGACATGTCAATCTGGGGCAGGGAGTGCATAAGTGATTGTGAAAGCTAGAGGTGAACAGCCAGGAAACCGCCAGGTGAAAAAGAAGAATGGGGCAGGGGACCAAGAGGGAAGCCTAGGGAGGGGTTTGAGGGGGAAGGAGAAGTAGGCTGTTTATTAAAAACACAAAGATTCTTGCTTCCTGGGGCTGTGGTCTCATACCCAAGGGAAGTGTGTGGCCCAGAGCACAGGGCGGATTCTCTGTGCTGCGGCCGAGCTCTGCAGGCCTTTGTGAACCTGTCTGGATGCAAGGAAGCCCCAAAGGCCAGAGCTGGATCGATTTCTATTCAACTTTCAGTGACCAAGGCCAACTCCACAATTCTGCTCACTCTCCTCCTCCGGGGTGGGGGGAGAGCGGGTAGGGATTTCCCCACAGGATTAGAAGCAAGTCAACCACTAGAACACTCATCCTGCTCAGCCGAGAATCTTGGCACTCTCCAACAAGTGTCAACAGAGCAGAGGTTGTCTTCCCTCTTTCTCCACCTCGCCGCCCGGGAGCCTTCTGTGACCCTCGATCCCTTATGGGCCCTCTGCTCCCTGGACCAACTTGGTTATGTGGGTCAGCCCTGCCTGCCCGCAGAGCTTCTCTCTGTCCCTCACCATGACCGGCACAAGCCTGACAACAGAGGAGACAACAAATAAAGATCTCATGCTTTGGACTAGGTTGCTTTCAGGAATAGGTTTATTTTCCTTCTGTCCCTTTATGAGCTATATATGTAAGTTCTTACAACTTCTTCCCCCAGTTTTAATTTTTCTGTACACATAATCTTAACCCGTTAGGAAACATTTTGAACATTGTATTTGTCTTTAAAGGCCATAGAAGCAGATTGTAGACTGTAGAATAAGGTCCGTCCACCCAGGCCCAGCACTGTGGCACGACCATATGTAACATTTTGGTGAATTTCTTTCCAACCAGAGGAGAGAATCTATTTGTAATCCCATTGTTTTTGGATTTTCTATTTTTTTTCACATTCCATTTCAGATATTTTCCACATATTCTTTTTAACACAATAGTTTTAGAGTTGTTAGTAATTAGAATGTACACAGTTTCATAGCCTGCTTGTCTCAATGCCATATAAATCCACATTTTTCTATGTTGCCTAATACTTATGTTATTTAATATAATGTTTCTAATAATTTGATTTTGGGCATTTTGGATTTCTCCAGTATTTTTTGCTGTTACAGAAATTTGTAACAAATAACTGCACTTACAAACTTTTCTTTCACACTCTTATAGTATAAATGCCCTTGAGAAGGTCAAAGGCTATGAAAATGGCTCAATGCAGATGCTTATAACGACTAGTAATTGTATGGCATCGTATGAAGGGTTTGGGTTCAATGCAATCTTGTCAGAAATATTCATCAGTAAGATATATTTTTTCCACTTTAATAGGTAATGAAGTAAAAATGGTTCCTCATTTTAATGTACATTTCTTTTTTATAAATAAGATTGAAAGTCTTTCAGTACTTAATTCTTCTTAGGTGACCTGGCTAATCATGTCTTTCATACATTTATCTACTATATTTTTTATATGAACTATTTAGGATTAAGCATTGTCCCATTTAATTCAAATATTCTTCCAGACTTTTTTTCTTGGCTGTTTTCCCTTTATTTTTAGTTTTACATTTTCATATAGTCAAATTTGTTGGTCTTAGCAATTCCAGAATTTAGAGTGTTACTTTTTCTTTGATGGTCTAAAAACATTCAACTGTATTCTTCTTTTTAATCCACCTATAGTTTTTTTTCTAGATTTCTATCCAACTTTCCCAACACTATTACATTAAAAATACATATTTTTATAAACCCTGTTCTCCCGTGTTGTGATGTCAAATTTATTGAATACATATATGTCATTGTGTCTGCTTGTGGTCAGTGAACAAACAGAACTTCAGTCAGATTATTAGTGGCAGGAGTCTGGGTTCTGTTATCAGCTTTATAACTTGACAGCGGTGTGATCTTGGGCTCCAGTCTCCACATCTTAAAATGG
Organism: Eumetopias jubatus; assembly: GCF_037043125.1. Classification (NCBI taxonomy): domain Eukaryota; kingdom Metazoa; phylum Chordata; class Mammalia; order Carnivora; family Otariidae; genus Eumetopias; species Eumetopias jubatus. The sequence goes on from NW_028274818.1 coordinate 29,334,779, forward strand.
GTGTGATTGCATCCACTTGATTGGGTGTTGTGAAGATCATATTAGCCCCAGTGCACTGAAGGCCCTGTCTCCAAGCAGGTTGTGAGCAGGCATCCAGTAGATGCTCTCCCCTCCCTACGGGCTCTGCACCCGCACGCCTAGCGCTCTGCGCTCCCAGCCTGGGCTGCATCACGGAGGACTGCTCATTTCCACCTGTCTTGCTGCCAGACTCCCCTGCTTGCGCCACCCCTCCTCCCCTCCAGGACATGAGGCTTTCTGTGCACATAGTGAGTGATCAGTAAATGGTTTTGGAATTGCACTGGGAATCCAGGAAGAGATAATCCCCATCTGGGGGTCTTCAAGTCTTGGACAACCAGAGTTCACTGGACCTGGTGTCACTGATCATGCATTTCACAGGGTGACAGAGGCTGCAGGCAAACTGCTGACAAGGCCAAAGCACAGACAGACAGCATGACACCAGTTCAGTTGCGGTTGACAGGGAGGTTAGCAGTAATGGAGACTACAGTGGGAGGAAAACCCCACAGAACCATGTGTCCTTGGGTGTCCACACCCTCTCTTGATAAGTACTGAATCGGGAATGGGGAGTCCTCTGTTTTATTCACTATTACTGACTGATTGCCAAGATGAGGTTTCCCGTAGACCCCAACCTCTGAGCCCCAGAGGGGACCCTGCGAGTGCATGGGTGAGTACGTAGGCAGGGAGCCGTAGAATAATGAAGGTCACGATAGTTCTTGACCCTGCCCTGCAGCCTCACCACCTAAGGGGTGGCACATACCAGGGAAGGGGCCCCACCCTGGATGCCAGAGGCCATGCAGAATGTTTCAGATGTTCAATCATTTCCGAAACTTTCAGGTGCTAAATATGGGGTGGCTGGGCAAGGACAGCATCTGAGTTAGCTTCAGCCCACACTGCTGAAGGGTGACTCAGTGCAAAAGCCCAAGGCCCGTAGCTGTGTGATTGTCTCGGGATGTACCCCAGACTTCGCTGTTAGCCTTTAGGAGGAGGGGGAGGAGTTCAGATGGAAGTGGAGCGTGAGGGCAAGCGTGTGGCTTTCAAGGAAAGTAAGGCTCCCCTCTGTCCTCCGTTGCAGGTTTCCGCAGTTCTTTTCAAGGCCAAAACAAACCCATCAGAAACTTAAAAGACAGGCAGTAGGGAAGTCCCTCGATATAAAAATGGCCCCAGAATTTGTTTGGAAAGGAAGTAACATTTTTCTCTTTATAATTATTCTGCCCACAGAAGCTTCTAAACTAGGACTTGCAATGACTTTTCAGTGATTTTACAGAAGGTTGGTTATGGGAAAGTTAGTGTGAATTTTCAGTTATTTGCGGCAGGAATTTGGCAGTGTTCCCTGTGGGTTGATAGGGACTCCCCCACACGATGCCTCGATTCTGCCACAGATCAGTGAAACCAGTTTCTAAGGTCACCTTCAATTCAGACTGACTCTGTAAACAGCCCCTTCCTACCACAGGGCAAGCACTCGATTAGGTAACATGATGGACACAGTGCTTCCTCTCAAGCAGCTAACTAACACATTATTGGAGAAAATGAACTGTACAAGTATCTTTGACGTGAGGCCGACTGTGGTATCCTGCATTATATCAAGGTAAAAGCAGGTCAGCCTTTCTGAAGAAGAGGTCTGTGTTATAGGAAGGAGTGACATGAATGACAGGAGTAAGACCTTCAGTGGTCCCAGGCACCAAAAGGTTACAAATCAAAACACCCCAGCCCCATCCTCTCTGCAACCGAAAATAAACCATAGAATAAATATAATAAAGTCCTTACAGTTTGATTTTTTTTCATGATTACTGTGATGAGTTATTTGAAATGTCAAATTTTTCTGAGTTTTGGTGTGCCTGTTGGATATTTGACTATCAGATGTTCTGATGTTGCTGAGAAGCCAAGTTTCAGCAAGCCTGTGAGAGCTCTAAATGCTGAGCTCACTGTGACGATAAGGCCCCATGGGAGTTTTTGACTAGTAGGGAGGACAGGGCGAAAGCAGTGCTTTAGGAAAATTCAGTACCAGTTGGCAGCACTGTTCGTGGTGGGGAAATGGAATTAGGGAAAGATGAGCTGGAGGCCCTTGCAGAGTTTAAGCAGGAGCTGCTAACAACTGGACACGAGGCTGGTGGCAGTAAAGATGAGGAACAGATGGAGAGTGTGAACACGGACAGATCTGGTGGTTGTCCGGTATGAGGGAGGTGCCTTCTGTGTTGGACAGAGGAAGGAGGAAGAGAAGACTGTGAGGGTTTCAGCTGTGGTGGCTAGATATATACCAGGTTTTACTAGGAGGTTGACATTTGGTTTTTAAGCTGGTTGAGCTGGGAAAAATCTTAAAAAAAAAAAAAGAAAAAGAAAAAGGGCGCCTGGGTGGCTCAGTCGGTTAAGCATCTGCCTTCGGCTCAGGTCAGGATCCCAGAGTCCTGGGATAGAGCCCTGCATTCCTGCTCAGCGGGGAGCCTGCTTCTCCCTCTGCCTGCCACTCCCCCTGCTTGTGCTCTCTGTCAAATAAAAATCCTTAAAAATAAAAGAAAAAAAGAAACCGGTTGAGTGGGGGACAGTGGAACTTCTAGGTGAGAGGCTTGAGCTGGCAGTCAGGTGCATGAGTGGGGCCGCAGGGAGCCTTCAGGCGGGAGAGGGAGGTCCTGGGCAGAGGTGCCAGTCGGAGCTGGTATTGAAGGCCTTCTTAGAAGGGAAGTGGAGGTTGAGCAGGGCATGAAGGAGAACTGAGCCTTGGGATTGGCCCATAATTTGGGGGTGGGGAGGCACATGAGGAGCTGAGAGAGAAGGTAGGGGAATTGAACACCACTGTGTCATGGTCACCAGTGGTTTGAATTTTTGAGCTGCACCTGGGTCCCAAGGAATGGCCTGTGTAAAGCGGAGGAAGTCAGACCACGTAGGTCAACATGGGGCTATTATTTCCTACTATAATATCTATAGTAGGAAATCATTGGTGGCCTAGCAGAAATCATATTAAGTTTTGAGTGTGATTTTGAATCTGGACTAGGCAGTCCTCCTTATATTTATTCATTTGACAAATCAATTTTGAATACCTATTTAGGCACTGAATGTAAGGATAAAGAATCCAAGCATGACCTGCCTAATATGCAGAGATATATTCGTGGTCCTCCCAAGTGTTCCAAAGCAGCCCTCTGATGAGTCTGCAAACTTTTGTATCTGGTAGGAGGGGACAAGAGAGCAGCAAAAAAACAGTGCAAAACAACAGTACAGTACAGCAGTCTCTGGCTATGAAAGTGAAGAGGATGCAGTGTACAATCAGCTAGCTTTGCCAAATGTTGATGACCATAAAGTAGGCCTTTAAGGCTCTATCACCAGAACAATGTCTCTGCAACTCAAAACTCAAGTCTCAAGAAAAGTAGGATGTGGCCCCTTATTGGCTGATGATGTAACATAGTCTTACGTTCTTTATAGTCAGTTTTGGTACGAGTGAACTTGCTTAACAAGAACCTCTTAACTAGTCATAAGAAAGGGGCCCGTGCTTCAGGTCCACACCTCTATTAGAGCGTAGAGTTTATCAGATGCTTGTAAAGGTCTAACGGCATCCGCCTCAAGACGGGGGGCTGCTTGATGAAAGAGCCCCCATGTCTTTCTGACCTAGTCTCTTGCAACTAATTATGGTTTCCTGGATAAATTTGATCATCCTGTTAGCAGAATTTATTTCTTTCCACCACATCTGTACTTTCTCCTTTTCTTTCTTCTTAGGAATCTAGATATTTAAGAGTATGGGAACCCACCAGTCTGATTTTAGCCATTGTTGTGTTGATGCTGGTTACAGTTATTAGGCAAGAGAACAAAATCCACTTTGACGGCAGGTTCTCAGTTTTCTATCAATGATGAATGTATTACTAACTAGTATAATTATCAGACCTCACGTATTTTTATTCCGCCACATCCACAGCAGTGGAAAATGCACACTGTGAGGCACAGCGAAGGGGATGTGAAATCAGGTTTAGACGCCAGCTGTGATGCTGCCACTTACTAGCTTTGTGTCCCTGGCCATTACTGACCTTTGAAGCTTGATCGTCCTCATCTGTGAAATGGAGATCTTAATATCTCTTCACAGGAAGGAAGGAAGGAAGGAAAGGAGGGAGGAAGGGAGAAAGGAAGGAAAAGAAAAGTACTTTTACGTCATAAAGCAGTATTAAAGTGAAGAGTTTCTACTTGCTTGAGGGTTGAGAGCCACATTTCCTTTCTCATATAAACATGCAATCCGTGAAGTATGAATAACTGGGTGGGGTCAGGAATCACTGCAGCTGAATATAACTGTAAGCTGGCGGCCACGACACATGCCATCCCGCGTGTCTTCTAGCCCTGGGGTGCACTTCTAACACCAACAGGTGCTACTGAAGGAACAGATCAGCCACCTAAAACAACAGATTGAGGTTAAGCAGAATGAAAGACATCCGTATTTTAAGTACCACAGTGGCTGTGCTTACCATGTTAAGAAAACAAAAGCCTGAGTGGGTCTTAAAACATTTTTTTAACTTGTTTGCTTTTATCATCTTCAATGGAAAGTGAAAGAACTCATTTTTTTCTTTTTCTGACATAACTGTAAGCCGCTGTGAATAGAGGTAACCTGAGTTATAGACACCACAGTGACATTAAACACACACACTAATCCTTGCTGTCTGCGCATCTGGACTTGAAATACCGAGGTGCTAGAAGGCCCAGATGCCAAACGCAGGTGACTGAAACCAAATTCTAGACAGCCTTATGTGACGAGCAGCTGGAACGTACCGACCCAGGCACACACCACCCTCCCAAAAATGGTACAGAATTGTTTCTTTTAAAAGCAAAACTGCCATTAAGGAGACATGGATCTCATAATTTCTTAAAGATTTTATTTATTTATTTGAGAGAGTGAGCCTGTGAGCAGGGAGAGGGGCAGAGGGACAAGCAGACTCCATGCTGAGCGCAGAGCCTGTCACCAGGCTTGTCTCAGGATCCTGAGCTCAGGATCTGACCCGAGACCAAAGAGTCCGATGCTTAACTGATTGAGCCACCCGGGTGCCCCAGATAAGATCTATACAGATAAGCATCGATACACTTCTGAGGGATAGGAGAACTTCACACTCATTTTATAGATGTGTTTTTCCAATGCCTGATTCCTAGGTCAGAGTATTACAACTACATTTCTTTTGCTGGATATTATTATTATTTCTCCATGTGCACAGGTTACAAAATAAAAATGTTCCATTCACTATAGAACATTTCCCTCTGCCTAGTTTTTTTTTTTTTTTTTTTTTTTAAGATTTTAGTTATTTATTTGTCAGAGAGACAGAGCACAAGCAGGGGGAGTGGCAGGAAGAGGGAGAAGCAGGCTCACCGCTGAGCAGGGAGCCTGATGTGGGGCTCCATCCCAGGAGACCTCTGAGCCAAAGGCTGACGCTTAACTGACCGAGCCATGCAGGCATCCCTCCCTCTGCCTAGTTAAGAACTATCAAGCAGCCAGATCAGGGAACATACTCTCAAATTATGAGTGGGCTCTAGGGTACCATAGTTTGTGTAGACTTCTCTAATGCTGCATGAGTCTTACAGTTAAATATTTTTATTTCTGAAAATTATAGCATTACAGAATACTGTGGAAGTACAGCTGTTTTTGAAGCTGGGGTACACTATCAGAGGATCGAAAGGTAGAGAAGCACACTTGTATTTAGCAATGGCAGAATTTCTTCAGGTATATAATTGTGTATGAAGATTTTGTTGTTGTTATTGTTATCTTTTTTTTAACTGCTCTGGACTGAAAATATCCGCAAAATCAAAGTGAAACTTAGAGTAAATCAAGAACTGTTTTGGCTACTATAGATCAGTGAGTTCATTAGCCATTCAATTTCAAAGGTATAAAGTGTCGATTCTGGCACATTTTAATCCTTCACCAAAAGAAAGCAACTTCACATGACAGAAAGATGTATCATGAGCACAAACATTTATACACCACTATGTAGATGGTCTGAGCTAAGCATAGAAAGTTAGACTTTTTAACATTGCCTTAAATCAATATTCAATGTCCAATATTATCAAAAGTTGCCAAATTGTTAAATTTAAACATAGGTTAAGAGGTAGGAAAACTGTATGATGAGTTCACCGAAGTTCAAATATTAGGGAAAAAAACACTTTATTCAAGAAACAGAAAAGGAGTCATTTGGTGCCATGCTTTTATTCAAATGAAAGGGGAAAAACTACACTGTACCAGGAAATAGCAAATATGACAGTATTTTACAGCACAGCATCTTAAAAAAACCTGTAAGCAATGCTCTAGAGTGGACAGGTAAGCACACCATACACTGTACATTGCCCAACAGTGTCCATGAAACCATAATTAAAAAGCTGAACTTGGCTTTAAACAGCCAAATAAAAACTGGAACAGTCATTCTAAAACAAAATTGAAAAGTCAAGAGGAATTGAAAGCTTTCCAAAGCTGTGTCAAATAGAATTTGACAGGCTACACTGGAAACCATGACAAGTGTTTGGCAAACTTAAACTGAATCATCATCATCATAATTTGACCTCTAACGATGAAAGCACCAGTGTGTTTCAATAAGGTTGATGGGAATCTCCAGACTTTATGAAATGCCATAATTTTCATTTGTGTAATTTTTAAAACATAATTTTTTTAAAAAGCTGCACCATAATAAAAAAATCTGCAGACTTAAAGAAATATATCCATATTCCTTCTGTATTAATAAAGTAAAATATTATTCTGGGAGCAATGAACTTCTGTGGCAATGTTCACGTTCTACCTTTAGACATTATGGACATTCATTGTTGGACACACACAAATTTAAGAAGAAAGAGTGGTCCTACTTAGCTTTATATAGTTCCTCCATTGTCTTGCAGCCAATTTAAAAAAATTTAATGGCCAAGTAATATCACAAAGAAGATTGATTTGATAAGGGTAATTTGATTGAAAAGAACAAATTTAGTAAAGTGCTTATTAATTCTCCCTTTGACTATTATTTACCGTATTTCGATTAGATTTACTATTTTTTTAAACTAGGCTTAATCTAAACATGTATCTGGCAGTCACTTCCTTCTGTGATAGAATCTGTTGTCTGAAAGGTAAAATGTGCAAGTCCCCATTCTTAATATTCATATATTATATACACAATATGTATACACTTAAAATATAAGAATTACATATCCTGGTCTCTTACATGCAAACAGTAGATCACAAATAGTTTTGAGCTACACATATATCTTGCACAGGTATTGGAAAAAAAAATCTGAAATTTTTTTACAGTTTTAACAAATATACATAAATATAAGAACATAAATTACAGTAAAATATTGACAGCATTTGAGAAAATGTTGATAACCCAGATGCACTGATGCCTAAAGGCCTTATAATAATAGAAAAGTACAGTTCAGAGACATCTCATTCCTATTCTCTTTTAAAATAAGTAAATACATCATATGAGATATTATTTCTCTAAACAACTCAATTAGAGAAATGTATATATTTTAGTCTCTACTTCCCACAAAAGAAAACCAACCCTGCATCTCATTTATGATACAATACTGTCTCTCCCCTCTACGTGTACAGTTGTCACAACACTGAAACATAACAGGGTCACATAATCATTCAAGTCTTTTCCTGAGAATGAAGTTTTTCCCCAACTAACCCTCTGATATACATTGTTAAAGGAACAAAGATCATGTAGAGAAGATTTCAAGTGTGTACTTTAAGCTGTTCCACTTGAAAAGGATAAAAAAAGAAAAACTCAATATAAGTAAAATAATGTGAAGCTATTTTAAAATTAAAATGTAGCCCTTTGTACATGTTTAAAAATTCTAAATATAATTTTTGTATCAGTTATAAATATAATGTAAGGACCTCTTGAGAACTTGTGGCAGGAAGTCTTACATCTTCAGATTGAAAGACTACTCTCAAAGTGTCCTTCACTTCTGCCAGCTTATAAAGTGACTTACTTTAAAAGAGATAGAAATCCTTTTTTGTTAAAAGAACAATCTAAATTATTCTGAGTTGGCCAGAAGTGGTGTAAAAACAGCACTGATTTAATCAGCAACTTCTTATAACATATTCTTGGTTAAGCTCATGTGGTTTAAAGCGAACCTACTAGCAGCTCTTTACAATACCTCCTCTTATTTAATAGAGAAATGTTAATACTTGAGTGAATAATAAATACAGAATTGTAAATACTTAGAATAATCCTTGCAAATGCTCTAACACCATTAAAACATGAGGGTTATTGTAAAACTAAACACTAGTGTTTGTCTTAGCATCATAAGAAAGGTGCGAGTTACCTCTGAAGGCGCATTTCCTATGCTCATGATCTCCACATGAAACAAAATACAAAGGTATCTTAGATTAAACCCCCAGGAGAGAAAAACAGAAAAATAAACCATCTGAAGACAAGAACGTACATTAAAAAGTTAAAAAAAAAAAACACATAATTTGTAATCTTAGCCATGTTTCAACCATAAGTCCAACTAGTGTCCATGAGAATTCAGTGCTTCAATGTGTCTACTATCAAGCAGGTGAACCCGATGACACAAACCTCCATTTGTGAATCAGAACATTTCCTTCATCACTTGGACTTAACCACCTATGTGAGAATCTTCTGCACTCCAAAATACTGTGGCTTACATTCCAGTTGTTCATGACAACAGAGCTTAATGTTCAGTTTCAATTAATAAAAGTTTTGTTGGCAATTAGAAAGATTTTCTATAGGCAGGAAAGATGAAGTGCAAATTTACCACGAATGTTCTGAAGCAAGTATTTCCCAACTCCTATGCTTTAGTGGGTAGAAGTTTTTTGGGTGTTACTGGTCTCTTGGTCTGCCATAAATGACTATGAATGGTAATCGCATCAACACTGGCAGATAAAGTTTTAGCAGGTATGTGGCTAAACTGTTTCCTGTCAGAATTATATTTGTAAAGTCCCTCAATCATTTTTTTAGTGATAGATTTAGGGCCTATCCCAGTCAGTTTATTAATTTCTTCAGTTTCTGGGCAGTAAGTATACAAAGACCTGAATTGGCAGCCTGAATCCCGGAACAAGATTAAAAAGTTGTTGGCATCTGACTTCTCCATTTCCTTCAGAATAAAAAACAAAACAAAACAATAAAAACTCTTAAACATTTCACTGTATAAAATTTATATAACTGTTTTACACCTATCTTGGTCAAATATTATGACATTTAAAATATAAATTCTGAAGAACTAAAAATGTATATTATAAAAGCAAAGTACACTTTAATTAACAATGTATGTGAACACTTCACTTCTGAGGTTCTGTTGGCTCTGTGTGGATATTATTATCGTGCAGGAAGATATGAAATATCTGCTAAATCTTGATCTTAGTCAAACAACCATTAACAAACCAGGCACTGATTATCAACTTTGCAATAGAGCTTCCTTTTAAAAAAGGAAAATTACGTTACTTACATTTATAAAACATGAACAAGTAGCTCTGGGCAAGAAAAGAACTTATAATTTTATATTATTATCTAAGTCTCTCCTAGTCTTAATTAAGTCCGCAGTCTTCTAAAATCCTGTTTGAAAGTGAACTAACTCAATCTAAAGTTAAACATAGCTACAGATCTTTTATACACTGTTGAAATCCTAGGAGGGGATGAAGGGTATTTTCTCTCGAACTGGTAGCAGAGAAGACTCCTATAACTTTAGAATACTGCCAAATTTAATTTTCATGCAAACATACTTACCTCCAGTATTTTTTTCTTCTGACCTTCATTTACTTTTCCAGCCAAACAGCAATGAGCTAAAGCATTTTGTATTATGTGCTTATTGGATTTTGCACTGGGTTCTTTGTAGAGCTTTGGTCCTGTGATAACAATTTAGCAGCAAAATAAAAATACCATTCCTAAGTCAGAAATACTACTATGTTTAAATGATATAATTGTTCCTATATTGAGGAAACACTAACAAAAAATCAAAATCTGTGCCTAAAGGCCTCTGAGTGGCTGTACTCCAATTGGAACATTGTTTTATCCACACAGGGAGACATCTTAAGGACCTTGCCAAGGCTGCTCTGAGACAGTAGTGCTAAAATCAAACAGGTCGTAATTGCCACACTGCTTCACCTTCTTTCTCAAGTCTGCTAAGGTTACCAGTGAACTTAAAGCAGAATGGGCCCAGGAGTAATTATAGCTTTTAAAAAGACAAGAAAAGCTTCATCTTTTTCTTCATCCACATACCTGAGTTTTTTAAGCATTTGTTTTCTTTAACCAATTCTACTCCTCGGTCTGCAAAGCAACGGAAGTACCTTCTGCCATTTTCCCGGAAGATTCCTACTAGGAAGGATAGTAGAGTACAGACTCCCTATTTCATACTGACTCACCTCTGTCCCGGAAGGCAAGGACTGTCCTTACCCTTCATAGTGAGCCGAGAAACCAGCCCTGATTGGCAGCATTTATGTCTTTCTGTGATATAAATCACTCCTACCATGGCTACTATCAAGCTACCAATGGTTCTGCAGCTGGTGTAATTCCTGAAAGTTTAACAGTTTCAAGAGCCCTATGGTAGGAGCTAGTCCAGCATACCACTGCCACTGTGTAGCTCTAGGTTTGAAACAGTGCCTGGCAAATATGCTTGTTAAGTGAACTTACATAGAGAAGCAGAGGGAAAAACAAGGAAATACCATCCAATTCCTGGCATTAAACGCTGTCCCACCGGCTACAGGAGGAGTGAAGTGCACATGGGAGGTCAGCAAGTTCTAACCTCCTTAGGCCTTCATGGGGCTTCCATTTCCAGTGGGTCACATGCGGACAGAGGCAGTCTCCACTGCCCCTTGCTCTCCCCCCTGCATGTTCTCCTATGCCTTTCCACTTTAGATCCCAATGGCTGCTCATGTTTCTTCTCATTTTCTCTCCTGCTTCATTTCTTTACAGGTGTCTTACATTTTGTTCTTCAATCTGCTTTTGTTTCAGTAATGCCTACCCAAATAAAGGCTGGAAGAGGATCAGACGTGAGGCTGGATGCCTTCCCGGATCCAATGCATTCTTATCTTTTAGAGCCCCTTCATACTTTGTTGTTGTTGTTTTTAGTAGGCTCTATGCCCAACATGGGGGTCAAACGCACAACCCCTAGATCAAGAGACAGAGCCTGCTAGGTGCCCCCACCCCAGCTTAATACATTTTAAAGATGTACAACTCTAGATACCTGAAATCCCAATGTTAGAGAGGGCTTTGTGGATTCTAGCCTTTTCTCAGTACTCAGGACCTATGTATTGCTGATAGAACCTCTCTAAAACTTCTTTAGACCCAAACCACAACACAGATATGATCAGCATCTTAAAAAAAGAAGTAGAGGGATGAGGTATAAGTGGTACGGCTAATTTTGTTTAGAAACTGATCTCAATTCATCTGGGACAAGTCACTGCCTCCCTAAGTACAACCGCATCACAGAAACTGACCTTCCTGAAAGGTACCATCTGCACTCAGTATTCTTGATCAGAGCCCCCGTGTCTAGACCAAGAGAAGAGCCCATGAAACTTTCATTAGGATAGCCTGTATTTGTTCTCATGACTGTATTAAAATGTCTCTCTAAAAATACAGACCCTGACCTGTGTATTCTGTTCCAGAAGCCACTGAAGAAGTTGTTGATGCATTTTCCCAGTCCTTCTCCCCGTTTCGACTGCCGCAACGACTTGGAGACAAGAAGCCTTCTACAGACTCGGATCTAAATGGTAAATAAAACATTTTTTATGTCTCAAACAGAAGAATATTTGGGGGTCAGAAGGGGTATATGTGAAAGTACCAACCAAAATCAACCTAGAAGCTTAAAAATCAAAAGATGGTGTAGCTGCCTTATTCCAGCTATACATCCAAGTGCCTGGATACAACAGGCACTCCGTATGTACCTGCTCATTGAGAGGATCAATGTTTTCCCACATGAAAACTGGCCATTACCGCAACAGGATGGTGATACAAAGATCACAACTCAGAACTCATGCCTGTCACTACATTCTAGGTTTGAAACAGTGACTGGCAAATATGCTTGTTAAGTAAACTTACATAGGGAAGTACACACATTCTCTTTCTATATGGGTATTAGAGTATCACGTAATGAAATAGAACTTCAGTTTCTAATCTACATCCAAGAGAGACAGTACAAAAGGGATTTGTCCCAAGTTAGGCAGCCTACTTTGGAATTATTCTGCCAGAGGCGGGGGGAGTAGGGAGGCTGGCACTTATATAGATGATGTGCTATTTCTGCACACTATGATTTTACCACAACCATGTCAGCAATTACTGTTAACATTTTATAGTTTATAAAAAGTATCTTATCAATGTCAGTAATCATAAAAGATAAAAAACAGTCAAATATGAATACCCTCTTTATACGTAAATTTATTTTAACAGAAACACAAACAGTCCCAGTCAGCAAAACTATAAAAATTTATGTTATTCATTCATTATAAAATACAACATAATTGCTGGAAACATTCTTTTCTGTGAAAAATGTTCACATTATGGATTTACCTTGGTGTCCTCTTGCCTGAATGCACACTCTCGTTATCACCTGTGTTCAGTGATGCCAAAGAAAGGCTAGAGACTGAAAAAACACGATAAAGTCGTGATCCTGAATAAAAACAAAATTAGAAATTTAAAAGAAGCAACTAGAAAAGAGTCTGTTCATTAGATAACACCAGCATATGAAAACTGAGCTTCTGTAGTTTCTTTTCTTTTTTTTTTACTTTTACTCTAAACACATAATATGCTTGCATGCATATATGCACAATTTATTTAGAATTAGCAGTGTACCTACTTTTAAGAAATAATGATAAAACTAATTGCTGTTAGGATTTATTCCAAAAGGAAAGTGGTAATATGAGACACTGATATTGTAACTGTACGAAAAAAGTTAAGAAAAGAAATTAACAAGAAGAATAAAATATATTTAGGAATATTTAATTCCTATGTGGGAAATTAATTTACTAATTTTAGCCAGTACTAGGTATCAAAAAATTCTGTTGGCTAGAAATAAACAGTCAATGTTATATTATTTTTCCTCAGTTTTAAAGTAACTATGGGAATTCTCTATAAAGTTTTCCATGGGGTTTAGTTTTAATAAAATATATTTTTTTTAAAAAGTGAGTATGTGTGCTAAATTTTAGGATACATTCTCTCAACTCCAAAAATTATAGATTTGGACGCTTGACCATTTCTGTCTTAAAGGAGGGACTCATGAACTCTTGCTTTTATATTCCTTATTATACCAATGGGTTTCTTATGTATTTCCATGCATACAGTGTTTATCCTTAAATGGACAAGTATGGAAACAGTATTAACAATTCAGAGAGATTATATCTGAGGGCAGAGTTCCCTGATAGGTTAGTATTTATACCAGATGCTTTAGCACTCACACGGGCTCTACTGAATATATGCATGCACACATAACACACTTAAGTCATAAAAAAACTACATTTGCTCATTTTGGTTTTCCAAATTAGCATGCATCATCTCAATTGTGTATCCAATTTAGCATACCAAAGCACAGTCAAGTTAGTATGATAAACCAGGCTGGTGTTTTTTTTATGAACAGACTCTTCATAATAAGCTGTGTTACCTGGAGGACCTTTTATTGGTGTTTTGGGAGACTCGATATGATCTCTGTGAATAGATTTTGGGCGCTGTTTCTTTTGTTTTGCTATTTGAGGACGGGGTTTAATTACTGTATCCATGTCTTCCATTAGTTTCAGTTGTTTTCGCCTCATATACTCCTGTCTGATAAATTCTCTGCGCGCTTTCTCATCTTCCTTCTTCTGACGCTCTTCCTCAGTTTTACGCCTAAGAAACCAAATGGTTGAATTTCTTATTCTGCACACTAAAGAGGGAGTATGGCTTTGATGCGAGAAGGGAGAATTATTACATTTCAGCACCTTGGAAAAAAATGGTTTGTTTAAAATACACTTGAGATAATTTAGATCACTAAAATATACATAAACATACCATTAGTAAATGACTGCTTTTAAAAAATATGTGTGTAAAAACCAGTGAAGTTATTTTAAATTAATGTTTCTGGAGAATGTTACTTTGAAATGCCTCAAACTTAGGATAAAAATGTACAAGCGACCAATACTTTGGGAAAATAAATTAACTTATAAAGAGCACCAGAAATCAGCATTAATTCAGTTGTCTCCATACGCTGCAAACGTCTGAACAAGCTGTTAAGTATCCCTGAGAAAGCACAGCCCGGCTGCATACCCTCAGCACTCAGATCCAGGGCCCGCACGGCCCTAGCCTTTACCTCGTTTCCTCTTTCTTATGCTCCATCTCTGCTTCCAGCTGCTGTTTCCGAAGCTGAGTCTCCTTCTCCCTCCGCAGTCGTTTCTCCAGCAAAGCTGCCCGTTTCATTGCCATATCATTTTCTGCTTTTTGGTCATCCTAAGCATGGATTTCATTGAAAAACGTGTAATGTTGTGTGCACCAGTATTCTCATTTTCAACTGTGGTCACATTTATAACTGAAAATTCAAACTATCTAGTCATCCTTATTCCAATCCCACCATATGTGGACATGTTCCAGAAATTATGAAGGAAGAAGTGAATCAGGGGCGCCTGGGTGGCTCAGTCGGTTAAGTGTCTGCCTTCAGCTCAGGTCACTCAGTGGGGAGTCTGACCCCCCCCCCACCCTTGTGTGCTCTCTCTCTCAAATATTTTTTTAAAAAGTGAATTAAAGTGGTAACAGTTCTATCAACTACCAAAGGACACTTAAACTTACTTAATAACATGTTTATAAAACCTAGGAAGTTTGCAAAGAACCATAACAAGAAAAAAAAAGGGGCAGAGGTGTTTTTTTTGGACCCTAATAAATAACTTAAAAGCAGGGAGTTTTCCCTCAATTTTAAAAATTGCATTCAAACTAGGGCACCTGGCTGGCTCAATCGGAAGAGCACACGACTCTTGATCTTAGCGTCATGAGTTTGAGCCCCATGTTAGGTGTGGAGATTACTTAAAAATAAAATCTTTTTAAAAATTCCATTAAAAATTGTATTTAAAATACATGCTCAATAAAGCTCAAGTAAAAGTACCCAAAAATTAGCTATATGGTTATATCACATAAATGAAACCACTGCCGCATGACAGAATGGACATGAAGGTACAGATGTGCTGCCTGTTTCACCCTGAAGGATCCTCTCCCTTCCGTGTTCCTTTCTCTGCAAGGAACAGAGGTAGCCAGGGTCTCTAAAATTAGTAAACTGTTATCTATTTATGTCTACAGTAGCATTCTATTAAAAATTAGTCATTTTACATGGTTAAGAGACTAAACATGACTCACATTCAAATTTCTAAACTTTAAAAGGGGCTAAATGGCAATCACCCTGAGATCAACTTTAAAATAAGTTACAAATTTCCAATATTAAATGACCAAAAGTAAAAATAGTGATTGTAATTCCTTCAATATTCTTGGGTTCTTATTCCAGTAGGACTGCTGTTTCAATTTAAAATCTTAAATTATAAACTGATGCTGTTGAGGGTTGTTTTTTTCCTCTGTATTCCAAATTGTGGAGCTAGACAGGATCAGAGTTGATCTTTAGTTCCTTAATTAAAAAAACAAGAGTAACACATCCACATGTTTCTGATTATTAAAAAAATATTCTTTCCTCTAGGTAATTTGGAAAATACAAGAAAACGAAGATGAAGAAAATGGGTAATTAGGAGAAAAACTTAAAAACACTAAGCTCTTGTTTTTCTAATACCTATGATAAATTTTAAGATCTTGACCATCAAAAGGTAATACTGTTCAATATTTGTGTTGGCTGGCTACAGTATGTTGTATACAATATCAATATTGAGATTAGGAGTCATATGCTAGACCTTTGTCCAATGCTTTTAAAGGAGCTATTTCTGTTCAAACTATATACATTATTTTTAAATGTTTCACCTTGCAAGGTTATGTCTGGTCAATTTTTTAAAAAGATTTTTAAGATTTTTATTTTTATTTATTTGTCAGAGAGCGAGCACAAGCAGGGGGAGTGGCAGGCAGAGGGAGAAGGAGGCTCCCTGCGATGCAGGACTCGATCCCAGGACCCTGGAATCATGACCTGAGCCAAAGGCAGACACTTAACCAACTGAGCTACCCAGGCATCCCTTAAAAATTTTTTTAAGAAACAAAACTTTTAAAAGGAAAGAAAATTAAAAAAAAACTAAAATATACTTACATGCAATGCCAAATTATGTGCTTTTTACAAACTGACAACTCTTGGAAGAGATCCAAATAGCTTAACATTTTTTTAAAAGGCTTTTATAAAAGCAAGCAAGAGAGGCAGAGCAAAAACAGCATATCTAAACATGTACCATGACCTTGGTGAAAAGAAGACTGTTCAGTGTGCTTGGATGTTACTACAGTCCACCAAGGGGAGCCCCAAAATGTATTTCAGGGTTAGTGGCAGGCTTGTAACAAAAGGGACTACTATTAAAAGAGGTAAGCACATCAACTAAAACCAAACCCATCTAATGATGATGCCCAAAACGATGAAGATTAGTTATTACCTTAAAAAAGAATCCACAGCATACTTTCTGGTCATCATCAAATTGTTCTTTATCACTTTCTCCATCGTATTTTTCAACAGATACATCAGCCTTTTCAGGAGGTTTCAGATCTGAGAGGGAAACTTCAATCAGATTAACATTTTTAGGAGCAGCAGGTGGGAAAACAGGTTTAGGAGGAGGCTCTGCAGGCTGGTTCAGCTGGTCTTCATTTGGTGTCAGTCGGACGGTCTCTGTGATAGGCTGGGACAGGACTTCAGAAACTGTTGACTCAAGAGGCCTGATCTCCTTTTCTTCCGGGTTACGTACATGCTGTCCCGCGGGCCCTTTGGATTCCAGTTCTTCCTTTTTAACTTCTTCCTTAGGTTTGGATTCCTTTAACTGAGGCTCTCCGTCATCCCCAAAACATACAAATGACCTAGTCTGAATAGGAACTTGACTCGGTGAAAACCTCCGTAACCGAGGAAGACTATCCACAGACCTAGGGGGCGTCAGCGTTCGATTCAAAGGCGTTATTTTTAATTCATTTGGCCTAGGAGTCCTTTGATTTTTAACAGAAAAAGATGTGCTCTTCCTATTGGAAGACTGTGGGGATGGATGGGTAGGACGGGGGGCATCTGACGAGAAGGGTGCACTGGCTGACGACAGGCCTGCCTGCCTGGAAGGTTTAAAATCTCGGATCTGTTTTTGTGGAGAGGGCTGAGGAGGTGAAATCACCCAGGACTGCTGCTCCCTCATCTGCATTAACATCTCCTGCTGAAGTGACAAGCGCTGCATTTCTTGTTGTAGAAAATGGAGAGATGAATTTAACTTTTCAATGGACTTTGTATATTCTAAGATCTCTCCCTCATTTAAAGTCTCCTCCGAGGGGCTTGCCAGGTTCCACTGCTTCTCTGGATCAATGGGCGTGGTTGGAGACTTCAGCCATTTGGCTTGAGGATTCTCCATGCTTTCCTTCAGATCCGCCAAAGACTTACTCCTCTGTCCATTAGCCTTTTGTGAATCCTTTTCTTTTGCTCGATCAGTATACACTTTCTCATCTTCTGCACCGGCTGCTTCCTCTCGAAGAGGGGAAATGCCATCCCCTCTCTTTTTCACCACAGTAAGAAATGCCGTCCTTCCCATCTTCTGCCTCTGCTTGGTGAAAGCAGCCTCCATCTTCTTCTTCTGGGCTTCTATAGCGCGCCTCTTTTCTTCCAGTTTCATCCTAAGATGCACCATTTCAGAGGCCAACAGCTGGGTAGTGTCCCGGCCTTGTGGAAGGCCTGCTTCTTCTGGAATTTGTCCCCAAGCAACCACGTGCGGAATGTTAAGTTCAGAGCCTTCTGGCGTAGTTTTCTGAGAACTGCTCCCGCTACTTTTCCCATCAGTATGATTCAGTTTCCTGAATTTCTGTTCAGCAAAGCTGGTCATTTTAACTCCGGAACTAGAAGAAGCACTGCTACCTGGTTGAGACTTGGTACTTACAGTACTTGGACAAGGACTCAAAGCTTCTCTGGGGTTGCTGGTTCGAATATCATAATCCTGAAGAAATTTAGATGCGTCGTCCATGTCAGAGTCTAAGCTTACAGTATAATCTCTCAAAGAAGAATCTTCATCCATGGTTTCCGGGATATCTTCTGAAGGAACATGAATTCCAGTGTCTACTTCAGTATTGTCAGTTATGGGACTCAAGGCACCTTTTGTATCAGTTATGTTATCAGGACTAGACTGATTTAGCTTGATGTTTGAATTTAGGATACTCATTTCCTGGTTATGAAGAAAGAAGCCATTAGCAATGTGGTCTGGCTGAGATGTATGGGGAGATTTTTCAGTATCATGAATTATCTGTAATGCTTCTTCAATGCTTGGTGTCTCAATCTGATTGCCAAACTCATCTAGGAGTACTCTATTTTGTAAAGCTCCATTTGGAAGCTTATAATGAATATTCTCATTGGAATTTAGTTCATTTGTATTAAGGGGCGTGTAAGATTTGAGGCCACTGTGAGAGTCTATATTAAGTTCTTCTTCAATGCTTTCTGCTTCCTCTTCTCCATTTACTGGCTTAAAGGACAAGTTTTTCCTAATATTTTTAGATACACGATTATTGTTCAGAGTAAGTCCTTCATTACTAATAGAACGAGTGATTCCTCGGTTTGGAGTGGATCTGTGTACAGTATTTTCTTTATCAAAAGAAATATCAAACGAAACTCCATGCACTGATGATCTAAAAAACATTTAAAGAAAAAAATTCTTAAACACACCCAGAAAAGAAATGATTTGATACCCTTTAACAATTATTTAAAATTATACTTCCTTTCTTTTCCCATTTCTCATAATCCTATTGTGCTCAAGGTAAATGTAGGGCTACTGGGCTACCTTTAACATTTAGCCCCTTTGAACTCTCAGTCATCTGCCTACATTGCCCTTTTCAAAGTGAGGTACTAATTGCAAGTTGGCTATCAACAAAATAGAGAAAGAGAAAGAGAGAGAATTAGCATTTCTTTCTCTTTTTTAATTACTGAAGCATAGTTGACCATGTTATATTAGTTGCAGGTGTACAATATAGCGATTCAATAAACAGCATTTATTGATAATGTGAATATACTAAAAATAATTCCCTTTGTTTACCTTTTCTCTTTGGGCCATGTCCCTATGAAACCATCAACATAGGACATAGATGAAGACCTTCTAATTCCTCCTTCAAATGCGAAAAAGAAAAAGTCATTGAAAGTATGTAAAAAATTTTAACTTACAGCTTAACAGATTTCAAATATTTCAGGATTCATTAAGAGCACTAAAAAGTAAGTAGGTGGGATATACAGAGAAATAGAGATCATTTTATTAGGAAAAGCAAGCACAGAGAAACAAATCAACCTTTTAGTGTATATATAACACTTTTCCAAAAGAAAAAAAAACTAGATATTTTTATTTACATTTATTCTCAATCATTTCCCAGTTAACCTAGGTTTTTTCAAAAATACTACCTGAAGCTGAAGAATGAGCTTGGGAGCAAGAATGTCTAGAAGGCAAATGATGAGAGTGTGTAAAGGCAGCTCCTTCCCCACTGCAATGTAAAATAAATTAAAAGTGTTTTAATATGTTTTAGTTCTTTAATATAAACTTTACACAGAATGGCTGAAATTAGAAACATTATCACCTCTGACTCTGCATCCTAAATTAAAAAAAAAGGAAACATTGTTTAAACCAAACATGGCTGTGAGTATATGAATCTCTATGTATTTTATATCTTTTAGTCAAAGAGCCTGAAATATTTTCATACACATCTCAATGGCCTTGTGAGATAAGATATAGCCTATTATTTTCATTTTACAAATAGAAAAACAAATGAGTAAGTTAAATGAAAATCATCAGTTGGAAATATTTAAGTCTCTAGAAACTACAGGTATAATAAACACTTGTAAAAGATCCTGACAGCCTCCCTGCTCACGGACCTGTGTCTGTACATCTCTAACAGTTACATCAATTAATATTAATATATAGAGCTGCACCTTGAAGACCTCAATGCCCACAAAGATAGGAAGCTTTCCTATTTCTTAATTCGACCCCATCTGAATTAATTCAGGGGATGAGGTAGTCTATTTCTCAAATATCATGACATTTGGCCCAAATTTAATTTTTCTCCAAGTTTAAAGTCTTTTGTAGCCTACCTTATAGTCAAGTGTAGAAGTTACACGTCCCAACCCCCAATCAATTGAGAATAACCCAACCCCCAATCAATTGAGAATAAATTGGGGAACAGAATGTATGTAGTGACTTCTGTAGTCCCCCTTCAAATGACATTATCTTTTGGCTATTGTAAACTGAGAACATGAACAAGTCAACCAAAAAAGGCAAATGAAACAACAATATTTTGCTCTTACTATTTAATGAAAGCTTAATCAGTGAGCTTTTCTAAAGGCAACAATACCTGGAGAACTTGCATAACCTTGTCTCCAAAGCAAATGCTTATCTGCTTCCGTGTGCCTTTTGCCCCTAAACTGCACATCATATTTTCTCTCAGAGGACTATCAGGAAATACTCACCTGCCCCCTATCATGTTTGTTTCTGTTATCCCTCCCTCTAAAATCACTGCCCCTGTTTCTACTCTCCCTTACATCTGACAGGAGGCTAATCCTGAAGATACACAAGTTCATAATTAAAATATATTCACTCTCTTCTTCTCCAGATAATGGCTAAAGTGTTTTAAATTCCTATGAATTGCCTCACTTTCACATCTGCATAGAAAATTTTGATCTGGTGTAACTGCTGAGCAGGTTAGTAGTCAAGTGTGTGGATTAGCTGCTACAAACGTTTTTTGCTTTGCCTGTCTTCTCCCTTTGTTTTCCCCTCACAACTTCATTAGGGGCACTCACATTTGTACATGTGCCTGCATTATTCTCAGGAAGAGTGGAAACTTTTGTCTCCTTCCTGAAAAGTTCTACAATGGGAGAACTCCTGTGGACCACGTGGGGGCTTACAGAAATGAGAGGATTAGTAGGATCCTAGAATGACAGCTACACAGTGTCCCTTCAAGGAAAAGAATTTAGACATCCATCTGCTAGGAAAAATGAGTAAGGGCAGCCACGCCACTGAGATATCTGAGAAACAGAAAAGAGAGGAGTCTTCCAGAGGGCCTTAAGACATTTTGCATTGTCAGAAATGTGAAGACGGTCCAACTAAGGTTCCTAAAAATAATAATTTTGGGATAATCTAGCCTCAAAGCAGAAAGTTTCAGAGATTTTAAAGATTTAATAGTACAAGAGTCATAACTAGAATGCTGAATGTTTTCTAAATTTTCAAGGAAGGAAATGTCACTATATAATCAACCCAGGAAAACACCAAGAAAATTAATGTGTAGAAAAAAGTTTCCTGTAGGAAAAAATATAGAGAAGCTCCTAGATCAGCAATATCCTAACTTAACCTCTTTTTGTAAAATCTCAGGCATAGTTACAGAATAGAAAACTTAGTGAACATAGTAAGACAATCCATAGTAGTAAATCAGAGGGTAGGGAAGGAAAATGCTTTCTTAATCTGTAGGAAGGACTTTAGAGACATCAGCCAGTCCAGAGGTAAGAAGCCCTACAGAGGCAATAAGAGTACCGAAAGGGTTCTGTCTAGGTTCCAGTTTTACACCCATTAGCACCCACTCGAGAGAGAAAACTTCTTAAATGTGTGAAGTGGGTGACAGCTCAGTACAAGTTCATATTTTTATGTTAAGCCAAGAATTCACAAAGAAAGTACTTTCAATTGCTTGTTCATCATTTTTAAAATGTAGTTTTAATGGATCTGCTTGGATTTCTGAAACACTGCAAAATACAGCAATTTTAAACTTAAAAAGATAAATTAGGAGTCCAAAGTCAATAAAATTTTAGGTTCTAATAAATACACATAAAAAACTACTTATAGGATCTGCTGAAAAACATTTTAAACAAACTCATGTGTCTATCATATGTTTGGGTCAGAAGTCAGGATTATCCTGATAGTAAATTTTTACTTTGCTCTCCATTCAGTTCCTGATATGAAGAACTAAAGCATCACACATAAAGATTCAGTATTACAATAAACATTCTATTGTGATCTTTGTTTAGCTATAGGAACCGGCAAACAAAACAGCAAGGGAAACTACCCCGAAGATTAAAAAAATAAAAAAATTTAAAAACCCAAATACAAATTTAAAATTCCCCCCACCCCGAGGCTTATCATTTAAGCAGTTCTCAATGATAAACAAGTTTTACAGCAAAAATTTGGTTTTAAGTTGGTTATTTGAACCTCAGAATGTATTCTCCCACTTTTGAGTGTGATTCCTTAAAGCCTATTTATGAAACATTCTTTTCTGTGTAAATTCAATTACATTTAAGTTAAAACAAGCTGTAATACATGCTGTAAGCTAGTTAAAACTTACTTAGTTCAAAGTCCAACTGAAATTTTAAAAACTAATGAAATTTTATTTTGATTTCATTAGCAAATGGAATAGAAACAGTGAAAATGAAGTCATTCTGGACTCTACCTTGAAGTGAAGTCAGAACTACACGAACTGTCCAAGATGTTTGTTTTGGCTGCATTCAAGACAGGAATTGAAGGCATATCGTTCACAGGTTCAGCTACAGTAAAAGATAAAAGCCTCAAAATTATGTATTTAGCATGTTTCCACCATTAATAACTTCCATTTTCCTATTGTAGCATATTGAAAAATTTCTTCTTAAATAATTTTCAAAGGTAAAATTTAAAACTCTTCGAGTTCTGGCTTAAAAAAATTGATTAAGGCTAGCTGGGGGGAAGGAAGTGGGGGGAGGCCTAACATAAAAAATAAATACAGATATTTAAAAATAAATCTGAGTGTCTAATTTTGCTAAAGCTTTCATAGAACTTCAGTTACATATGGTAATTTCTTTATGAAATAGTTGATATTCTGGTAGTCAATTAAGAGAGACAGAATTTCACTGGTCAATAATTAAACCCCCCGTAGAGTTCATATTTTTGTAAATAACTCTGGGGAAGACTCCATTTACGTTTTGCCTTTGAGACCTAATGTAATAGCTGTTGAATATTTTGAATAGTGGGCTTCACAGATAAAAATCACAGAACACGGCGTAAGTGAAAATTCTATATTAATTATAAAAAGTTGTACAGATATTGTTTATGATAATTACTGAAGACACCTGACTTTATTACATGGCCTTAAGAAAGGATCTTAACTTCTTTGTAGGTATTCTTTGATACATAATGGTTCAATAATCAGAATCTGCCCTAAGCAGCTTAGAGATGGAACAGATGAAATACTCTTTATTGCATAGTTCACAGAATTTTGCCTGAGATGCAGTGGGCATGCTGGAAGCAAGCTCATTCTACTCACTACGGTGACATGCCTTTCTCTTGACTACCTATTTTTCCCTCCTTCCTGATCTTTTTGTTTTCTTTAATTTTTTTGAGAGGGAGGAGATAGAGGAGAAATAAGGGTAATGGTGAGAAAAATATCAGAATTTGGAGCCAAGGAAAGCAGCTAAGTAGTTGGGATGCACAATAATCGTGTTTTGTGTTTCGCAGGACAGCCATTGGCAGCAGAAAGAACTGGTCCCGTAGTTATGGTGGAAGAAAAGTTCTTTAGTGGAGCTAAACTTATAATTTAAAATCCTTTTTCCCCAAGAGGAATAAACCTCTGGTTTCATAATGGAAGCCAAAGGAAAATTTGTTTTAGAGAGAATGCAGGAAGATTTTTTGTTCTTTATTTCTAGGGATCTTTACAGTGACCCCTTTATTTTTTAGTTTTCTTATATGCAATCAATAGATCATGATATATAATAATCATAAAACATACCAGACTTAAAAATATGTATATAAACCTTTTTATGGTTTAATGGTCAATTCAAATTGTAGGTTAAAGCCAAGACATCATTTAAGTGGATTCTGGGTGGCAATATTAAAAACTCAGCATCTAATGGAATAAAAGCTAGAGATGGGGGTAAAAGATGCAAAGAGAGGAAAGTAGGCCAAGAGTTGAAGCTAAAAATTCCACAACATAAGGCTTCAAATTCAGAGCTGTTCTCTCCTACATCATCTGTCTCACAGAGAATTTAGTAGCTTTAAATATTAAAATATTCAGAATTTATCAAGGCTAGTAGCTGTTTTATAACAATAATAGGATTCCCTCGAACAGAATAACCAGGGGAGGTTGGATAAACTCTCCATTTTGTTTGTTTCCAGGAACACCTACTACCTCCTTGTGGACGAATGACACGAGGCTGCACAAACGAGGGCTTCACAACTTCAAACCACCAGAAGAGCTCTGCCATGAACACCAAGTAATTACTCTACATAAGAGAGTTAAGAAAAGGAGAAAAATCAGGTAAGATTTGACCAGAAAGTAATGATAAATACAATTTTATTCTGTTTTACCTATTAAAATAGGTTTAAATCTCATTCCTTCATTGGAGTATATCTAATCTAGGCTATTAAATCTGGGATAGAAAATTAATGCTTATAGGGAAAATTTATAACAGCTATTCAAAACCTCTTTGCTGCTTTTCTCTATATTTCCAGAAATATAAACTGAACAGTAGTCCAGTTTATGTGGCAGGCATGGGTACCTCTAACCGTAGAACTCTGAGATAACGTATAAGGCACTCTTCATCCAAAGTCAATACAATATAAACAACTTAAACAGCCTCTGACACTCTGAAGAGTGGCTATCATTTAAAAAAAAAAAAAAAAAACTCTTTCCAGATCCCTAGAAATTTCTCCAAAACTTAATCAGGTATCCATGTGCTTGATGATGCTAAACTCAACTGTAATCCAGGCACTAAATAACAAAAAGACTCTACATTGTTATGGCTAATTAATAATTTTGAAACGTACATACAGAAACA
The DNA here is from genome assembly GCF_037043125.1 of Eumetopias jubatus. Classification (NCBI taxonomy): domain Eukaryota; kingdom Metazoa; phylum Chordata; class Mammalia; order Carnivora; family Otariidae; genus Eumetopias; species Eumetopias jubatus. The sequence continues at coordinate 29,359,616 of NW_028274818.1, forward strand.
TTATACAATTTAATATATCAACCTAACTTTGAAAAGTTATTAGTAAGTTAACAATGTCCTTTGCCTTTTGATTTATATTTGAAAATGTGAATAATTTTTAAAATATCTTAAAATTATAAGAAAAGACTGAGGGTCCTCAAAAGCACATTTCTAAAACAAGCTTATATGTTAGGATCATACATCATAAAAGCTATAAACATGAAGAATTACTTTAATTGTAGGCATCTGGTAAGTTTAAAAATTAACACTATACAAAATCTGCTTTATAATTATTTAAAATACTATGCCTTTAAATTTGGCATCTAATAAAATTATCAAATTAATATTTAATGAGGTTTTATTTCATATTAAATTTTAGTTTTGAAAATTATCATTGGAAATATGGGTGTTTTCCAATACCATGCCTTCCTGTTTTGTTGTTGTTGTTGTTTTAAGATTTATTTATTTTAGAGAGTGAGCCATGAGTGGAGAAGGGCAGAGGGAAAGAATCTCAAGCAGACTCCCTGCTGAGCGAGGAGCTGCCCAGGGGGCTCAATCTCACAACCCTGAGATCATGACTCAGCCAAAATCAAGAGCTGGACGCTAAAACGACTGAGCGACCCAGGTGCCCCACTCCTACCTGTTAATTATGAATAATCCTCAAAGCTCTATATACTCTCATTTAGAGTTCATCTACTGTTTTCTCATATTTAAGCTGGTAACTTTCAAATATTCATCTTTTACCTGATAGTTCAAGAAGGCTATTGTGTATGTAGAAAAGAGACGAATCAAGGGTAATTCAGGTTTTTGTCTTCAGCAACTGATGGTACCATTTAATGAAATGGGAAAGATTGGGATAAATAGGTAGTGGAAGGAATCCTGAGTTAATAGCTTTGAGATATTCATTAGACATTTAAGTGGACTTGTCAGTAGGTGTTTGTAGGAGTCTGGAATGTTATAGAAGATAAGGCGTAATGGTGAACAGAATTTGGTAGGTTTCCTACTTTCAGCATTTGCTTTTAACTATAAATTCCCAGAATATTCGAACACTTATAGACAATACTATTTTAAGCAGTTGTTATAATTTGTGATTTTTTTTTTAGAAAGGAAATGAGAATGCTCACAATCCCAAAGGCTGTGTGTTGGATTCCATCCCAACTTACCATCAGAAACTTTACATTCTTAATTATTTCTTTCTCCTATATATGCTTCCCTTCAACTGAATTCTTCCTACTTAGCTTTTAAACATGCTCAAATCTCCCAAATATAAAACAAAACCAAACCACTCAGTAAGTTTCTCCTCACTCCCACCCTCTTACCGCTTCATAAACTTCTCTAAGGTAGGCCCATGTTAACAATCTCCTTTCAGCCTTCTGGCTCCCTCATCCACTCCAGCCTGGCATCCAGGCACATCCTTCCTCCAAAACAGCACTTGCTCAAGTCACCCATGACTTACATTTGTTGCTAAATCAAACAGATTTTTCAGTCTTCATCTTATTTGACCTCTCAGCAGCATTTGATACTCCTGATGTCTCCCCTCATTGAAAACCGCCATCCATGCTCATCAGCTACCAAATGACTCCCAAATGTATTAACTGTACTTACATATGCAGTGGCCAAGAGAGAGTTTTCTCTTGGATATCTCAAAGGCACCTCAAATGTCTGGAATTGAACTAGTGATCTTCCCCACAAATCTGACTTTATTCCAGTTTTACCTCACTGAATGGCATCACGATCCCAGTGTGCAACCATCAAGGATGCCTCCTACTTTCTCCCTCCCCCTATCCAGTTCATCACCAAAGCCTGCAAATTTTGCATCCTAAATATTTCTGGAATCCACCCACTTCTCTTCATCTTCATCATAATTACTGATTCAAACTGTTTCCATTTCTTGTTTAGAACACAACAGCTTTTTATTTGACTATTAGGCCAAACAAAATTGTCAAAATGTAGCACCCCTCCCCCCACTTCCACTGCTTTTGGGAAACGGACTATGGGCTACAAGAGGGTAGAGGGTACATGATTGGGTTCCTTTTTAATTTTAATTTCTCCAGTTTCATTTAATACCACATTCTCCAGAGTTCCTCATTTTACCCATCAGACTATTAAGTTAGAAGGACAAAGCTCATGGTCATCATTTTATCTTCAGATTTTTTTTAAAAGATTTTATTTATTTATTTGTCAGAGAGAGAGAGATAATGAGCACACAAGCAGGGGGAGCAGGAAGAGGGAGAAGCAAGCTCCCCGTTGAGCAGGGAGCCCGATGCGGAACTCGAACCCAGGACCCTGGGATCATGACCTGAGCTGAAGGCAGACGCTTAACCAACTGAGCCACCCAGGCATCCCCTGTATCTTCAGTTTTGTTGTTGTTGTTTTTTTAAGATTTTATTTATTTATTTGACAGCGAGAGAGGGAACACAAGCAGGGGGAGTGGGAGAGGGAGAATCAGACTCCCACCGAGCAGGGAGCCAGAGATGCAGGGCTCGATCCCAGGACTCCGGGATCATGACCTGAGCCGAAGGCAGACGCTTAATGACTGGGCCACCCAGGCGCCCCTATCTTCAGTTTTTAAAACAGTGCCTAGGTACATAATAGATGACCAATACATACTTATTGAATGAGTGTATAAATGAATGAATAAATGTGTAACAAAAAAGATCAGTTGGCAAAATTCCAAACTGTTGACAAGGCAGGGAATATCTCTGGTAATAAGATCATCATGATTTATAATTTTTCTTTATACTTATCTCCAGAGGATATTTTCTAAAGCCAAAGTATAAAACTATATTTAAAGTATTGGTCCTAGGTTCCACTCTACTAGTATAGTTAACTGAAAGCTGTCTATATCTTTTGGAAAAATACTAACACTCAACTAAATATTTTAAGGACATATCACTAAACATGAGAGAACTGCAAATCTAAAACCACAATGCAATATTACTTGCATTATGGTTATCATCAAAAAGATAAGAGTAACAAGTGTTGGCGAGGATGTGGAGAAAAGAGGACCCTTGTACACTGCTGGTGGGAATATAAACTGGTACAGCCACTATGGAAAACAGTATGGCAATTCCTCAAAAAAATTAAAAATAGAACTATCATATGGATCCAGCAATTCCACTTTTTGAAAACAGGATTGAAGAGAAATCTGCATTCCTGTGTTCACTGCAGCATTATTCACAATAGCCAAGATACATATGGAAACAGCCCAAACGTCTGTCAACAGATTAATGGATAGAGATGTGGTGCATATATACAGTGGAATATTATTCAGCCATGAGAAAAAAGGAAATCCTGCCATTTGCAACAACACTGATGGACCATGAGGGCATTATGCTAAGTAAAATAAGTCAGACAAAGACTGACTATAAATTCTGTAGGATTACACTTATATGTGAAATCTAAAAAAAACTGAACTCATAGAAACAGAATAGAGTGGTATTTACCAGGGACTGAGGAAACGGGGAGATTTTGATCAAGGGGTAAAAACTTCCAGTTATAAGTGAATAACTGGGAATCTAATGATTATGGTTAACGAGATACTGTATTGTATACTCAGAAGTTGCTGAAAGAGATCACCACAAAAAGGAAATGGTAAATATGTGATATGACAGAGGTGTCAGCTAATCCTTGGTAATCACTTTGCATGCTTTAAACTTATACAACGTTGTATGTCAATTATATCCAATAAAGCTGGGAAAAAATACTTTGGTAAGATACTAAGTTTGGCCACAAGATGTCAGCATAGTAAGAGATAGTTTTCCCAAGTAACCAAAGCTTATAAAGATCATTTCTTCATGAATTTATGATGATGAAACAGCAATAAATCTGTTACCATATTCTAGGCATGATACCAGATAAATTTCATTTAAAAGCTTTCCTTCCTTTTAGTTAAGACAGTCATGCAACTATATATTAACATTCTTAAATAATATAAACAATGCAGAAGAATACATATATACAGAACATGGAATATAAAGTATGCTTCAATTACTCTCCTCCAAATCCTAATATCACACTCAGAAGAAACCACTGTTAAGTTTTGTGTTTATCCTTCTAATCAACCTTTTTCTATGCAAAGATTTGCATACAAATAGAAAAAAATTGTTTTTAATATATAAATTACATCATGCTATAATGGTTGCTACCCACTTTCTTCACTTAATAACATCTTGGAGAGCTTTCCGGATCAGTAAAAAATACCTACACCTTCTTCCTTTAAACAGCTTGAATGTACTACAAAAATACTTTGTGTCCCTCCTAAGATGAACTGTTTCCAACTATTAGTCTTAAAATATTCAATGGAAGTCAAAGTTGTGGTTCTAATAATTTAATAAATAATACAGAAAGTGACCAAAGCCGTTTCTATAGACAGTTACCTATTTTTTTTTCTTAATCCCCTTTACTTCACCCATCCTTCTACCCACCTCCCTCTGGCAACCTACTAGTTTGTTCTCTGTATTTAAGAGTCTGTTTTTTTGTTTTTAATTTGTCTTTTTGTTCGTTCACTTGTTTTGTTTCTTAAATTCCACATATAAGTGAAGTCATATGTCTTTCTCTGAATGATTTCACTTAGCACTATACCCTCTAGGTCTATCCATGCTGTTACAAATGGCAAGATCTTATTCTTTTTTTATGGCTGAGTAATATTTGTGTGTGTGTGTGTGTATACACCACATCTTAATCCATTCATCTGTAGATGGACACTTCGGTTGCTTCCATATCTTGGCTATTGTAAATAACGCTGCAATAAACATAGGGGTGTATTTATCTTTTCAAATTAGTGTTTTCATTTTCTTTGGGTAAATACCCAAAGTGGAATTACTGAATTCTATTTTTAATTTTTTGAGGAACCTCTATACTGTTTTCCATAGTGGCTTATCAGTTTGCATTCCCACCAACAGTGCACAAGGGTTCCTTTTTCTCCATATCTTCACCAACACTTTTATTTCTTTTCTTTTTTACTCTAGCCATTTTGACAGGTGTATCTGTCAGTTATCTATTTTAAATATGCCTGATTTAAGAAAATGTCTTTGTATGTAGATCATGCTCAGACTAAATCAATTTAAACATCAGGGCTATATATTATTTATTGGAATTCCAAGGAAAGCAACTTAAACAAATGTACTCGATCTTATGTCTCAATGTATTTAATGAAATGAATTCTTTGAGATTATAGAGGTAATATTTAAATTTTTTAAAGGCAAGTGTCAGAACAGGCATTAACAAGATATATATGGAAATAATTATTTCCTATCTTCCATTTTGATAAAAATGGCAAGGTAGAACCTTCAAAATAAATGAATGTTTTTCTTCTGATGTGTCAGGTAGTGGGGAGTGGGCCCGTGTTGGGTCAATAGGAATAGTGGCTTATTTTGGAAAGGCCTTTACCTGTGGCTCTTTCTTCTACCTGTGGTGATCCAGAAGTGGGTGAAGGAAAAAGAGATCAGAAAGTAAGAATGTCAAGAACCACGAGGCACTAGTATCATGGTAAAAGGGGTCCGTTAGCAGTTTCTATTAAAGTTGATATTGGAACTGTGAGTAGAATGATACAAAGTTATTCCTCTCAGCCAGACTTAAAAAAATCTATTATAAGATTATTCATCCTTAAAACCCTAAAGCAGAACTGGTAAACTTTAGGCAGGTCTGTAAGAGATATGAAGGAACTTTGCAGCTATGAGCTGCTGGGAATACCGGGGTATTAAGTCACATCACAAAATTCTGGAACAAGCAGCTGCTTCTTAACTTGCAGCTCAGAAGCAGTTACGCATGACACATGTCTCTCTTCACCACTACAAAGTAAGTTCCACCAGCACATGGAACTTACCAACACAGGATGTTGGTTTTATTCACTTAATTATCCCAACCACCCCGAACCTTACTAGGTGCTCAATAACTATTTCTTGAAAGAACCAGTGAGCATGGCCTACAGCTCACAGGCAGTGTGTGGTATTCTGAAGCAATGGGACAAATTCATGAAATTGAATTCCTTTTTAAAAGGTTCATTTCCAGACTATTTTAACATTTTCCTTCCCCTTTTTCTTTCCCCAGGTTTTGTCTCAAGTCCTGGGACCTTAAGGATTCCTTCTTCCCATATTCCACAGTCCTGTTGAATGCTGAAAGTGACCAGAACTTCCGTTATGCTCCCAGCATACTATCATAGCATCTGTCTAAGATTCAGAAACATGTAGTGGCTTAACCTCTATTTTGCTAACTTTAGGACAACAGGTCAGTTTTGAGAAAAAAACCACAACTTTTAAGTTTAGTTTTGTCTTGTAAAAGAAACCTGTAGCTAACAGTGCGTTAAAAACCTAAAATAAGCAGAAAAATAAAACTTTTTCCAAAAGTTCTTTTGACTGATATTAGTTAATTTGTAAGCTTATAGTGACTATGCCATTTATATATCTAGTTATATTTTTTTTCAAAAACCTCAAAACAAAACAAAAACACCAAGAATTATTTAATTTACCTTTATGGATGAAGCAGCATACAGCATATCTTCTAGGGTGAAATGGCAACACTGGTTCAAATATTCTTGGCAAAATTCTTGAATCAGCTGCAGATTATACAGGCTATCAGCCAAAGACATGGTTTCTTTCAAACAAATATCTTCAAATAGGAAAAGAGCAAGGTGATGACTGTGGGTTAATTTGATAATATACATTTCATATCTATCTTATAGTTAGTGGTTTAATACAAATACACAATTATGTGGAATCTGTTTTACAAACACATACAAATAAATATAGGGGCTGCTACACAGAAAGACTTAGCACTGCTTTACTAAACTATCTTCCTCAGGATTATATATAAATTTTTTTTTAAGCCCTCATTACTTATTAAATACTGTTGTCTCAATACTTGTCACCATCTATCTAAATCCCAGAAATATTTCACTGGAACACTTACCCTCTAATCTGACAACACCAGGACAGTAAAAATGAATAAGAGCAGCTAAAGCACAGCCGTCTGTACCATCTTTCAACAAATTTTCTACCAACGGAATGCAGGGCAGTTGCTTGAGCAATGTCTGCTCCTTCCTATAACGAGCCTACAATATTAAAAAAAAAAGAGAGATGAAAATAAATAAATCCTAAACAATATACAGGAAAAAAATAGCATTGTAGACTCTAATGTACCAGTAATATACGCCAAGAGAAATGAGAATTATTCAGCAACATCCTTCTTTTCTAAATAATACTAGACATTACTTTACCAAAGTAAAATACAGAGCAACAGCATTATAGTTTCAAAGTACTTAATATAACATTATATTGCCAATTTACATGAAATGACCTTTAAGCTAAATATTTAAATATAAAAGCATCACAAAACAGATTCTGAACATTTTGTATCCAAATCATCAGTTATGTTCTTTTGTAGATAATAAAATACATTTATTTTAATGCTGGACTTAATTTAGACCACAAGTTCTTATATGCGAAGAGCAAGAGTACTACTAGAGCATAAAGAATTATAAGAGTTCTCAAAATTGGGGAGCAGGTATAAGAATACGATACTATTCTTACAGGAAATTTGGCAATAAGAAACATCACTTTGAGGAACTAGAATATCACCAAAATATTCTGGTTTGGTATTTGAATGTTAAGATAACGTAAATAAAATATAACAACTTTGAAACTGAAAAAACCAACCCAACTGAGGTTTCATTCACCAATAACAGAGCAAATATAAGGATTTCTGCTCCCCCTCAGAAAAACAGAAGAAATCTTTGTTTTTTAAAGACTGCTTGGTGTGACTGGATACAAATTTATAAGACAGTTCTCTAAAAATGAGACATGCTCTTAAGTCAGATTACCTGGGTTCAAATCCTGGTTCTGCCACTTACTAGCTCTGTGATCTTGGACAATTACTTAAACTCTCGTTTCTCAGTTTCCCCATCTATAAAATGGGGATAATAATAGTACCTACTTGATAGTACCACTGAAGGATGAAGTAAGGTGCTAGGCACACTGCTGGGCACATAGTAAGCAATAACTAAAGGTTGGTCTGTTATTAGCTGTCAGCTCTCCTAAAGCCAAGGAAATAAAGCTGAAGACTTAATGAAAATGCATACTGAAGTATTTTATTAGAAAAATTTATGATTATATTCGTTACTGGTATTTAAAGGTTTTTTAAAGTAACCAAAACTAATTTTTCTTCTAACTCCATCTGAACTGGTTATCTATATTTTATAATTAAAATATAATTATGAGGGGTGCCTGGGTGGCTCAGTCGTTAAGCGGTTGCCTTCAGCTCAGGTCATGATCCCAAGGTCCTGGGATCGAGCCCCGCGTCGGGCTCCCTGCCCCGTGGGAAGCCTGCTTCTCCCTCTCCCATTCCCTCTGCTTGTGTTCCCTCTCTCGCTGTGTCTCTGTCAGATAAATAAATAAAATCTTTAAATATATATATATTATGAAATAAAATACTTTTGTGAGAATAAAAACATAAAAATAATTTACTGAAACGGAACATTTACTTTGTGGTGGTAAGGTTAAACTTCCTTTAAATGATATCCCTCAGAAAAGTATATGGATTAATGAAGAAAGAAATATTTATTCCTATTTCTCTCTGGCTACCCAAGAACAAGATTCATGGAACATTTTTTTCCTCTTGAAATACTCAGAGAGCTTATTCTTTTAATCAGTGCACACTAGACATCTGTATTTAATGGTATGTTCCAAACTCAAGAGTACCTATATTCAGAAAAAATCACATACACACACTATATAAACTCTTTAACTGATTACTGATTTTAATATCCTTAGAAACCTTCCTCACTTTGCTGCTAGTAGAGTTTAAAATTCAACCATGAAAAAAGAGCAGAGAAGTGAAGGGAAGGGTGAGAAAGAAGAAATCAACCAGTAGCATCTTCTAACCTTAAGTTACCCTTCTCACATTTAGTAAGCCACAGTTCTAGATCCTTACACTCCTTTCTCTGGCCAGCTAGAAACAAAATAGTCTCCCTCTTAGAAATCCTCTAACTTGGCTGGCTGGGCTCATTCCCAAACTTCCCAGATCTCTAGGAGTAGCCTGTTTGCAGCCTGTAATCTGAACTGGACTGAGTTGAGCGCCAGGGTCATGGAATAAAAGACTGAATTGTGATTTGTCTTACTGCTCTCTGCCAAGTAGCACTTCTATACAAGGCACACACACATACACAGAGCCTTATAAGGCTTTAGCAATAAATGTAGATGGTTTAGAATAGACTGATTATTTGGGATTTATGAGAGGCATGCTAAAACATTTTCCTGAAGATTATATCCTAAAAGATGTTATCAGGTAAATCAACTTTTAATCTTCAAATCATGTACAACTCCCATTTGAAGTTCATGAAAGTTGTCATCTTTTATACTTGACCTTATTATATGGTTTTATAAACTTGCTGTATGGAAACATTCCCTGTTCTTTCTACAAACAGAAATCTGATATTTAAAAGGGGCATTGTATTTTCTACCTTCCAAAAACTACTGTGTATTTCTAAGTTATATATTTATTTCTGAGGGCATAAAATACTTCTTAAGTGGCCTAACCACCCAGATTTAATCCTTAAAGAACAACCCTTCAGGTCAAATCAGCACCAAATATAGTTTAGATCTAATACTGGTATGGCCACTGAGAAAATGTCTCTTTATCACACAAAAAGTGTACCCTATAACTCAGGAAATGATTCCTTAAAAGAGATTTAAAAATACAAGTAATTTACATGTGCAATTCATATTTACTTTTCCTAAAGTTATTAAAACTAGTAAGAATCTCTATCCATGCATGTTTTTAACCTAGTTACTGACAGTCTGTAAAATATCAACAGGACAAACAAAAGAATGCTTATGCTTTAAACTACTTTTAAAGCTTCTAATCCAAACTTTGGCTAGATTTTTTTATCTTTTTATTTTATATTATGATCAAATACCTTAAAAGCCAATCCCAATGCAGTAACTAACAGAATTATATGAAATGACTATACTTTATACATAAACAATACCATTCTACAATTCTGGAGAGCAAATTGAAGTAGCTGGGCAAACTTACTGGAACCAGTTTCCAAAACCATTTGGAAGGAGACTTCAGAGGAAGCAGTGGGGAAAAAAGGGAAAGCAAAAGGTAAAGGGAAAATTCATCAGAATGATTTTTAATTAACAAGTGACAGTAAAGCTTCTGATAGTGGAGTTCCAAATTTATAGTTCTCATATTTTTAAATGTTAATTAATATTTTAAAATATATAGGTTCCTAATGATAAAGACTTCTACCTTCTCCTCCCATCATCTCCTCTCCCAACACAATTCATTTTTCAGATGCTCAGGATTTCTGTGTACTCTGGCAGCAAAGAATTTTATTTCCAAGTTCTAGAATCACACATCATATTAAAAAGTAAATCTGTATCACAAAAGGGAAGTAGAAAGATTCCAGGGATGGATTTGCAGTCATTATAATGCTTAGAAATAGTAAACCAAGTCTGATATGGCAGAGTTTCTTTCCAAAGAGAAAAGAAGACTATATCAGTAAGTGTATGAATAAAGCAAATAGCATTGTAGACTTGAACAAGATAATCATTTCAACTATATGAAGAATTTCTTTTAATTAATGGGATAGTGGCAATTCCTACTAAGATTTTTAGTCTCTAAAGCACGTAGCTACTTACATAAAGAGAATATGTGTTATTAATTTTACTATCTAGAGGTATCCCCAAAAATATAATTTTACTTTAAAACGAATAAACTCATAATTTCAGTTAATATAAATTAATAATTTGTGATTATCTTTGTATTTCCTAGCACAATCTCTAACAGCCCTGAATAAACATTTACTGAACAAACCAAATTAAATGGGGTCTGAGTTAAAATTCACGTTCAACTTTTATGTAGAAAGTTTATTCTGCAGCAGTGCCTGGCTGGCTCAGTAGGTAGGGTGTGTAACTCCTGATCTTGGGGTTGTGAGTGCAAGCCCCACGCTGGGTGTAGAGATTACTTAAAAATAAAATCTTTAAAAAAAAAGGTTTTCCTACATAAAATTACCTGTAAAAATAAAATTATTTGGAAAATAATATATTTTCAAGAACTTCAAGAATCAGAAAAATGTCACCTCAAGAATCAGAAAAATACCAACTTTCCATAAAGAGAGAACATGTCCAATAAGTTTTCTTTATTGCATCAGGAAGAATAACCTTAATAATTTTGTTGCATGTATTTTAATCTCTCATTTAACCAGAAGTTTTGGGCAGCTGCAATTATGATAACCATAAAAAGTACAAGAACAGAAGCAAAGGAAGCCACTGAAAATGTGTCAGGATCCCAATGTATAATAGAAATTTCAAAAACAGGGGTTTTCTTGTTTTTGAGACTAGAAAAATTCATTATACACAAACTAATAACAAGAAATTTATTGTGAACTATTAAAACAGAAGATATGCAAAGGAGTCTCTAATGGTTCTATATATCTGTATTTCTATATATCTTGTAAAACATTCAATAGGACTTTTTACTAATTCAGATGCTCTGACTGGCCTTCCTCCCACCTCTCCACTGACCTAATTTAGTGACAGCAATCCTATTTGAGGAAAAAGGAAAACCATATAGATTGCCTAGCTGAAGGAAATAGGACTAAAAAAAGTAAATATACTAAAAGAACAAATACATATCTTTGCTATTCATGCTTATAACCTCATGCTTCCATAAGCTCAAATATATGCAAAAGCTCCTTGCTAAAGAATAACTGTATTTCTGAAGTGAACAGCAACTGCCCCCTCCTTTTAATTTTCAGAGAACAGCTAGGCAAACTGCAACCTCAAATTCTGTTTTAAGATGTAACTATGAGACCAAAACGTTTTTAAAAGGGCACAGACAACTGGTGGAAAATTTTTTATTAAGTCCTTACTGATGACAAAGACCAACCTGGGCAGTTCAGATTTTCTGGAATAGTTCTAATTTTCAGCACTCCTTTTTACTGTCTTCTTCACACGTTTGGCTCACCCTAAATTTTGGTTGTTTTAGGTCTTGCCATTAATACTCCCCAAACAGTTCTATGTTTTCCACTGGATATTCACAATCACTCTGGGATTTGGGATAATTCCTGAACTACTTCTGGGTGCTCTCAAGACACTTTGGGAGGATGCTGGTTTGACCTGGTTTACACTGGAGACCTCATGAAGTTGGAATTCTTTAAGGAGTTAATCGTAGTGTTACCTGTCACCTCATAACCCATTAGATTTAAGAATCTCTTTATTGCTGTAGGTCCAAAAGTTGTGCTGAACTGCTGACAGGAATGTAGAATGGTACAAACCCCTTTGGAGAAGATTTTGGCACTAGCTACCAAAACTACATAGGCATTTACCCTCCAATCTAGCAATCCAATTTCTATGTAATCTACCCTGAAAATCCAAGACTACAAAAGGACATTATTCTTTGTAGCATTATTTGTAATTGCAAGATACTGGAAATTACTTAAATGCCCATAGGAAAGTGGTTGAAGAAACTACGGTTCATACACACAAGAGAGTACTATGCTGCTGCAAAAAACAATGAGGAAGATATCTAGGGACTATGGGGAGTAATTTCCAGGATATACTGTCATTGAAAAACACAAATTGTGAAAGATTAAATATGTTTTGTTAAAGGAGAAAAAACAAACATATATACACGTGCTTACTTCTATAAGAACAAGAACAAGAAGGATAAGCCAACTAGTTACCTATACGGGTTGGTGGGGAGTGAGGGACAGGAAAGAGGTAGAAGAGATAAGGGGACTGATACCTAAGTACAACTTTTGCACAGTTTTGACTTTTGGAATTATATTAATGCCTTACATATTCAAAAAATGAAATTATATCAACAAGGATGGAGCAAAAAAGCCCATAAAAACTAAATGAAAACAGAAACCAATAAAACCAAATACATTTCAAAGGAATAACAGAACTACAATGAAGTGGTGGTAGTGGTGGTGGGGACCCAAGTAATTTTAGAACACAGAGTTTTGACCACATATTATCAATCTAAAGAAAAAGGAATTACACTGTATCTATATGAGATGATGGATGTTAACTAAACTTACGGTGGTCATCATTTCACAGTATGTGTAAGTCAAATAATTATGTTGTGCACCTTAAACTTATACAGTGCTGCATGTCGATTAGATCTCAATAAAACTGGAAAACATATAAAAGCATTAAAAGGGTAAAACAAACCAAAAAAATTTAAAAAGAAAAAGGAACTGCAAACAAATCTTAAACTCCTTAGTAGGTTCCTTTTTCATATTGGTATACACATACCAATTCTTTTTTTTTTTTTTAAGATTTTTATTTATTTATTTGACAGAGAGACACAGCGAGAGAAGGAATACAAGCAGGGGGAGTGGGAGAGGAAGAAGCAGGCTCCTGGTTGAGCAGGGAGCCCGATGTGGGGCTCGATCCCAGGACCCTGGGATCATGACCTGAGCCGAAGGCAGACGCTTAACAATTGAGCCACCCAGGTGCCCTACACATAGCAATTCTGAAGCTATTTTATATGTCGTAGAATTGGGCAAATAAGTACAGTTAACCCTTGAACAGTACAGGCCTGAACTGCGCAGGTCATTTACACATAGGGGTTGTGGTTTTGTTTTTTTTTTTTTTTTATAAATACAGTATAGTCTTGGAAACATATTTTCTCTTATGATTTTCTTAATATCATTTTCTCTAACTCTACTGTAAGAATACAGTATACAGTACATATAACATACTAAATACATGTTAATTAACTATTTATGTTATTGATAAGGCTTCCAGTCAATAATAAGTTATTAGTAGTTAAGTTTCTGGGGAGTCGAAAGTTATAACCAGATTTCCAACTGCATGGGTGGTTGGCACCCCTAATCCCTGCATTGTTCAAAGGTCAACTGTAAATATCAATGTCCTCTCAAATTACTTATTATAAAAGTAAAAATAGGGGGCGCCTGGGTGGCTCAGTTGTTAAACGTCTGCCTTCGGCTCAGGTCATGATCCCAGGGTCCTGGGATCGAGCCCCGCATGGGGCTCCCTGCTCAGTGGGGAGCCTGTTTCTCCCTCTCCCTCTGCCAGCCGCTCCCCCTGCTTGTACTCTCTCTCTGTCAAATAATCTTTAAAAAAAAAATAAAAGTAAAATAATAACTATGAAGTTAAGAAACCAGACAATATCTTAACCAAGTGATCAAAATTAACATTACCTAGTAAGGGCAAATGGATATCACATGCCTCTGGATATAATACTGTGAGAAGGACACAATTCTAGTCCAAAAAGCACAACCTTAATTTAATTGTAAGGAAATACCAGAAAAAAATAAATTGAGGGATGAAAATGACCTGTATTCTTTAAAAATGTCAAGGTCATGAACAAAAAAGAAAAGCTAAGGAACTATTCCAGTTTAAAGAAGACTAGAGATATGAAACTAAATATATTACATGATCTTGGATTGGATCTTATACTGAAAAAATATTATAATGTACAACTGAGCACAAAACTGAAATACAGGCTATAAGACTGATCAAAGTATTATACTAACATTTAATCACCTGTACTTTGGTTACACAAACAAACAGCTTTGTTCTTAGGAAACATAAAGAGATATGATGTATGCACCCTCTTTCAAATGTTTCAGAATCATTTACATACATATGTGTTTGTGCGATGTATGTATCTACGTATGTGTATATACAGACATACATGCACACACACGCACAAAGTTAATGCGGCAAAATGTTAAATTGATGAATTTGGGTAAGGAGTATATAGTGCTCTTTTTCTATATTGAATATTTTTGTAAGTCTAAAATACTTCAAAATAAATATTCTTAAAAAGCTATATTAAGTCTATACCAATCCAAATCTTTGTAGAGTGTGTCCAAATGCGTAAGATCTATAGAGCTGTTAAAGATATCTAATTTTTACAGCCCTCCTAAGCAAAGATAAAAATCATAGTACTAAGACATCTAACTAATATTTAAGTCTCTCCAGGGCAAGTCATCTTTATAAAATATTGCTTGGAAAAAGTCATGGTACCATCTCTGAATTTTAAAAATGTTTAAAATGCAAAGTTCCTCATACTAAAATGAGTTGATAACACAACAGGGGCTTGTTGTCATTTCTCACCCCTACTGGTAAAGTAACTTCCCAATCTAGAATATATTAAGTCTATACCAAGATTGGGAAGTTACTTTACCAGTAGGGGTGAGAAATGACAATGAAAGAGAAAAGGTATATTGGCAATAGGTATAAAGAAAGAAATGAATCAGCATTGACCACAAAAGCCCACACAAGAATAAACTGTAATTATAGAATAGAATCTTAGGGGTAGAATTCCTTAAAAATGATCTAATTTAGGCAGGTCAAGTCTTCACAATTATTTGAGTGAAATAATGATAGGAAAAAGAAACCAGGTAAATCTAAGAGTCAATGCAAATGATGTATCTGAAAATGATGTACTGTATTAGAACATTAAATGTTTCATATATGAGACAACTTAACCAATTACAAAATTTTAAGTTATAAATCAATGTTTCCCAAAGCATGCTCCAAATAACACTAATTCTACAGGATGTTAGTAGATGTCATTCACAAAGAGGTCAAAGATTAAATATGTTTGAGAAACAGCTAGACAGGCTTCTTAACTGGCCTTCAATGTACTAAAATGGGCTGTAACATTTTTAAAGGGGCACAGACAAGGCAGCATTTCTCAAATGCATTTGACTTTAGAATCTTTCTTTTGGGGCACCAGGCTGGCTCAGTTGGTAGAGCATGCAACTCTTGATCTTGGGGTCGTGAGTTCAAGCCCCACACTGGGCACAGAGCTTACTTAAACAAACAAAACTGGATTCAATAAAAACTTTTAAAAAATTGATGTTATTAAAAAAAGATCTTTCAAATAGTATCTCAGGTACTGTTTGAAGAAACAATTTAAAACAAAAAGTTGGTCGTAGTTTTTAATTGCTAAGGAACTCTGGTAAAACAGGAAATTCACGTGGGCTGAGGTAGTCAAGCAAAGATGTATAAGCATTCACCTACTGTCTCACTGGGAAAAGTGTAGTCTATTTTGAGACTATACCTTTAAACAAAAAGCAATTAGAGCTCAGTTAATATCCTTTCTCCAAAGGTAATTCCTTCATCCAATTCCCAACCCTCTGTAATATATCTCACCAGTACTTTTATTTTAAAAGAGGCAAATGTTACATTGAATAGACATGTCTTTAATATTATGAGAAACAAACTTTACTCTCTATATAGTTAGTATTGTAAATTTAAGAATACAAACCCATGAATTTGCAGCTATCTCAAAACCTATCCAAATGGTCTACTTACTAATGCCCAAATATGTCTTTTACTTGTAACTTCATGTCTCCACTCATGTTATTCCCTATGACCTAGTGCCCTACTTTGCAGATACCATAAAACCTACTAAGGCCCCACTCAAGTCCCACATCTTATAGAAAATGTTCTTAGATATTTCACTCCCACAGTTATCATAAATCTACAAGTTATATATATATATATACACACATATATACACACACACATATATATATGAAAGTTCATAATAACCAACTACTTAATCTACTTAAACTACTTAATCTTTTCACTAACCTTTTGCTTTGAATCCCTTACTTTTACTAATATATTAAGAAAGGAAAATTTGAGAATCATTTTAGTCATAGAATTTAGAAGCCATTTAATTCAACTTTTAAATTTTTACAGATAAAGAAAATGAGGCCCAGAGAGGTCACGTGCCTTGGTAAAGGTCATGAAGCTAGTTCGTGGCAGAACTATTCTGACTTTAAGTCCATACTCATCTTACCATAGCACTTTGTACAAACTCCTTAAAAGAATGAATGCTGGAATCAATGTCATTGGCTATAAACTTGAGATCTTTTAAGTAGGGTTGCCAGGTTTAGCAAATAAAAATATGAGATGCTCATGCAACTTACACCAAAAATTTTTTGGTGTTCTCTGAAATTCACATTTAACTGGGCATCCTACTTTAGAATAAAAAGGAATATTAGAAGGAAAAAGAGCAACTTGAAAAAAGAAACCTGAGAAAACAACATTAGTAAACTGCTTAAACAAAAACATTTTCCTAGGACATGGTACTACTTAAAATGCCTTTCTTAGGACACCAACCAATTCAACAATCAGAAATACATCATCAACAGAATGACATACCAGATAAAGGGCTAGTATCCAAAATCTATAAAGAACTTATCAAACTCAACACCCAAAAAAACAAATAATCCAATCAAGAAATGGGCAGAAGACATGAACAGACATTTCTCCAAAGACAACACATGAAAAAATGCTCAAAATCACTTGGCATCAGGGAAACAGAAATCAAAACCACAATGAGATACCACCTCACACCAGTTAGAATGGCTAAAATTAACAAGTCAGGAATCAACAGATGTTGGCGAGGATGCGGAGAAAGGGGAACCCTCTTACACTGTTGGTGGGAATGAAAGCTGGTGCAGCCACTCTGGAACAGAATGGAGGTTCCTCAAAATGTTGAAAATAGAGCTACCCTATGACCCAGCAATTGCACTACTGTGTATTGACCCCAAAGAGAAATGTAGTGATCTGAAGGGGCACCTGCACCCCAATGTTTATAGCAGCAATGTCCACAATAGCCAAAGAATGGAAAGAGCCCAGATGTCTATCAACAGATGAATGGATAAAGAAGATGTGGTATATATATACAATGGAATATTATGCAGCCATCAAAAATTGAAATCTTGCCATTTGCAACGACATGGATGGAACTAGAGGGTATTATGCTAAGCGAAATAAGTCAATCAGAGAAAGACAATAATCATATGATCTCACTGATATGCAGAATTTAAGAAACAAGGCAGAGGATCATAGAGGAAGAGAGGAAAAAATGAAACAAGACGAAACCAGAGAGGGAGACAAACCATAAGAGACTCTTAATCTTAGGAAACAAACTGAGGGTTGCTGGAGAGGAGGGGGGGTGGGAGGATGGGGTGGCTGAGTGATGGACATTGGGGAGGTTATGTGTTGTGGTGAGCGCTGGGTGTTGTGTAAGACTGATGAATCACAGATCTGTACCCCTGAAACAAATAATACTTTGTATGTTAATTTAAAAAAAAATGAATAGGGATAAACCTGCAGACTAAAAAAAAACAAAGAAATTACATGGACAATTATCAATTATGCAATATTTTTGGTAATGAGGAAATGTTAGCTCACTAAATTAAAGTCTGAAGAAGTAAAAAAAAAAAATACAGTACAAGTATCCCTCAACATATGCATATATTTTACCAAGAAGATGGTTATAAAAGGAAGTTTCATAAAATAGATTTTATTGGACATCTAAGTTGAGAATAGGTGGGCAAGGACAAAAGGTAAGAAATGTTATCATCCAAACCATGGGCTCTGTCTATAGCTGGATAAATCATAGACAACAAGGCTAGCTAGCATCTGGGTCACTAGGCCAGCAAGCTTGAGTAGGTGGGGGGTGTGGCAACTTCTTGCCAATTATATAGCAATAAAAAAGAACAAGTCATTCTACCTCTCATCCCTAAAAGGAGAAAAGGATCAAGAATTTTGCTTCTACGGGAATAAAAATCAAGAATGAAGTGATTAAATTTCCAGCCAAACCAACCAGTTCAAATGCCAAAAATCTCATTGTTAGGTAACAGAGATTTCTTTCCCTAGTTTATGCTGTCACAAGAGTGGTTCTTCATAATGATGACACCTACACTTTGCAGTAAGACTATGTAAAATTAACATTGTCTATGTTAAATTTTCACAAAGACTCTAACAATTGGAAAAAAGAAAATTCATTTGAAAATAAAAATATGTATTCTACTAAAATAAAAATATGTATTAATCCAAATATTTAAAAATGAGTCACATTCATTTCTTCATTTACTTAATGACTCACTTAGCAAATATTGGTTGTGAGGTTAATTTGTGCAATTGCATGAGACTAAGTGCTATTAAAAATCAAAGAGGTATAACACAAGTAGTGCCCAGATTCCATATAGCTTTTCTTAAAGGTCACTTACACTGTTTGGAATATAAATGGCATTTTTTATTCCATAAAATTATATTTATTGGCTACTATGTCAGCAAATAAAATCCCCATTTAGTTCATGATGTGTATGCAATACTACAGAATTTAATCATTATATTAAATAAACAAGATTTCTATGGAAAAAGGCCATCAGTGTTATAACTTAGGGTGATACTATCTTAGCTTATTCCTGATTAGAGCCAGGAGCAAAACTGGGAGCAAAGGTTTCAACTCTTACAGGATGAAAAAGAGAAAAGGAGGGAAGTAACAGGAATGACTGGGGGACAAAGGAGGGAAGAGACAGGGACAGAGGCTGGTGTAAGTCAGGGAAATGGAACATATGATCTGGGGTGATGAAAAAAAAAAGATTTCCATTCTGATGTACCTAATTTAGGGGAAAGGATGTCAACAAAGTTAGGATGAAGAATCTAGTATGGACAGTATTTTCAGCAGCTAGTCAGTAAGCTAAATGAGGGAAATCACTGTGATCCCAAAATAACAAATTTAGACAAAATTTCAGGTGGTCTCCCACAAAAGTTTTCTACTGAAGTTGATAATACACAAAACACCTTTCCCTTTCCTTCCTTTTTTCTCTTTCTCTTCTTATAGAGGTATCAGTGACCAGGAGCATTAGACCAAAATGAACAGAAAAACTGTATAATAATAAAGAAACTTTAAATAATCCAACTGGAAAATAAGATCTCTGAATACTTGTTATTTCTTTCACCTCAATTCAAATGCTATAGAATATGTTTAAAGAGCTCTCATTATGATACATTTTAAAAATGTGATATACTATAGTGCAGGAAATGTACTTCTGGTCTTAGTATATGACAAAAACACAAATTTTCAAAGAAGAAAAATCTAAAAGCCACAAGAATTTTTAAAGAATGAATCTGTATTAATTTTCTTCTTTCTTCATAGAATAACCATATGTACAACTTACAATTCCTGGAATATATTTTAAAGGCCGGTCTTACTACAAGTCATTGTAAGGCTGATACACTGAGAATGTTTTCTTGTTGTTTCACATTATTTTACCAAAGGCAAAGCCATTGTTTTTGCCAAAAGTATTCCAGAAATTGAGTTCTAATCATTAACAGTTTTTCCTAAACACCTTCATCCAATTAACCTCCATTTTGTACTTCTACTTACTTGGCATTTATGGCATGCTTTCTAGGGCACAGTTAACACCACCAAAAAATAATTTAATGAATATATCTATTAATTAATATATGTATTTCCCAAACAATACATATATGTGAACATACATAGTCTATTCATAAAGGCACCTTTTTTTCTTTGAAATATATACCTTTTGACCTCCTGGAGCTTCAACTGTGTGATGTTCTTTCAATTTCTGTTCTTGTTCCATAATGTCTTTCAAATGTTCATTTACCTTAAAATATAAAAACACTAATTTGAATTTATATTCAAATATGACAATAAAATAACATGCACCATAAAATGTCTGTGGTCACATCTCTGATGTCAAATATCAGCACCACTCAAATGAGAAAATTTCATTTTCCCAACCAGAAAAAAAGTATTTTACAGGTGTTTTATTTGATATTCTAAAATTAATTTATTAAAAATTTGTTGAATACCTACTATATGTCAGGAGCTGGTTAGAGTTCTAGAGAAAAAAGGTACTCAATAATTTCCAATTTTAATGCTTAGGAAACAAACTTTTTTAATTTTTATTTTTTTTGAAGATTTTATTTATTCAAGAGAGAGAATGAGCAGTGGGGAGGGGCAGAGGGGGAGAGAGAGAGAGAGAAGCAGACTCCCTACTGAGCAGGAAGCCCAACTTAGGGTTTGATCCCAGGACCCTGAGATCATGACCTGCTCTGAAGGCAGACACTTAACCGACTGAGGCACCCAGGCACCCCAACAAACTTTTTTTTTAAAGATCTTATTTATTTGAGAGAGAGAGAGAATGCAAGAGAGCACAAGTAGGGTGAGCAGCAGAGGGAGAGGGAGAAGCAAGATCCCCACTGAGCAGGGAGCTCAATGTGTGGCCTGATCCCAGGATCCTGAGATCATGACCTGAGCTGAAGGCAAATGCTTAACCAACTGAGCCACCCAGGCGCCCCAACAAACTTTTTTTTTAATAAAAATTTTATTATCTCTTTTAGGACTAATAAATGGAAATTATTTTCCTTAAAAGTAATGTTTTCATCATCAATAGAAAACACTTTAGGGTTTTTTTTAAATGGCATGAAGCATTTATTTTATTATTTCAATTCCAGGATAGGTAACATACAATGCTATATTAGATTCAGGTGTACAATATAGTGATTCAACAATTCTGTGTATGACTCAGTGCTCATGGAGGTAAGTGTACTCTTCATCCACTCACCTATTTCAACCACCCCCCCAACCCTTCTCCCCTCTGGTAATCATCTGTTTTTTCTCTATAGTTAAGAGTCTGTTTTTTGGTTTCTGTCCTTTTTTTCCCTTTGTTTATTCTGTTTCTTAAATTCCACATATGAGTGAAATCTTATGGTATTTGTCTTTCTCGGACTTATTTCACTTAGCATTATACTCTAGATCTACCCATGTTGTTGCAAAGGGCAAGATTTCCTTCTTTTTTAATGGCTAAATATTATTCCTCCGTGTGTGTGTGTGTGTGTGTGTGTGTGTGTGTGTGTGTGTGTGTATACACACATTATAGAAAACACTTTGAATCAAGTTCTTAATCTGTGATTTCATAGACATGTCCCTGAATCATGAGAGCGTTTTACTGCAGTCATAAGGCCACAGCTAAAATAGATGAAAAAATTTTCCCTTTGAGAACTTTCTTGGGAGAAGGTCTACTTTATCTCCTATTAGATTATTCAAACATCCATAATCCAAAAAGGTTAGAAACAGTCTATGTTGTACATAAAATATTTCTTAAGAATACTTTAAACAATTCTGGATTTTGAGCTAATGATTTTAAGGTCGCTCTAGTAATGAAAAATAAATGTTCAGGTTGTTTAATTATGGCACTCTGATTAATGCCATTATCAACTACCATAACTCTAAATTAAACCTATAATTTTCTGAACTCTTCTATTACCTAAAATTCAGTTCAGTGGCTAAAAACAAATGGAGACTTTCAACTTATGATAAATTTTTAAAAAAGATTGTACTTATTTATTCATAAGAGGCAGAGGCAGAGGCAGAGGGAGAAGCAGGATCCCTGCTGAGTGGGGAGCACGATGCGGGGGCTCAATCCCAGGACCCTGGGATCATGACCTGGGCTGAAGGCAAGCCACCCAGGCAACCAATTTATGATAAATTTAATTAACAATAATCACTAAGAGTCTTCTCTATTCATGATATTTCTAAGGGGTTATAAGCGATTTAATCAACAGATTTATTTTGGTATGTGAATCTGCAGCACTCTAAGATTTCCTAGTTAATCTCTTAGATCATCAATTTGGTTGTATAACATACTCTAAGAGAAAGCAGCATTAGAAAAGACCTGGGTCTGAATCAAAACCTGCACTTACAAGCTATGACCTTAATAATTTCTTGATGCCTCTCAGCCTCAGATGCTAGTTTGAATAAAAGCTACTTCATAAAGTGATTTGGTGTATTACAGCTCTAAAATGGTCCCCATTGATCCCCTTGAGTGTGGGCAGGACCTAATTTGCTTCTAACCAACAGAATACAACTAAAGTGATAGGCTATTATGTCAGTGATCATGTTACATAACACTCTAATTTCCATCTTGCTAGCCGACTCTCTTATTGGCTTTGATGAAGCAAGCCTCTATGCTGTGAGCTACCCTATGGAGCAGAGACAGTAAGAAACTGAGGCCTTCAGTCCAACTGCCTGCACTGAGCCCTGCTAACAACCACATGAACTGGGAATTAGATCCTTCCATAGCCACACTTTCAGATAACACTCCACACTTTCAGATAACACTGAAGGCCTGGCCAAACACTTGCCTGCAGCCTTGTCACAGACTCTGAGCCAGAGGATGTAGTTAAGCAGTGCTTGGATTTGTAACCCACAGAAACTGGTTAATACTGAAATAATAATAAATAATTAAATAAGTAGCTGAGACAATACAGAGCATAAAAGAGATAATGTGTAAAATGTATCAAGTAAAGTGGATACACAGCACATATACCATAGATAGAAACTACAGCCATTGCTTATAAACAATATATCCCCAAAGCGATACCAGATAGCTGAATGTCTGTAAGGGCTTCAACAAACCCTAATAAAATACTTTAAGCTGTTGTAATGGTATCAGTCATCCTAAATATCAAAATCATGATTATAAGAAAATTTTACATGTTGATAATTCATAAACTTTCACAACAGGGAGAATAAAAGAAAACTTCAAGACATGTTGTAGACATGACAAGACATGCCACGCTATTAACCTACTTGGGTACCCAAGACAGAGAAATGAACTAATTAGCTTAGTGACTCTCAAACTGGTTCCCAAATGCTGGCTACAAAGTTCTACCACTGAAGCTAAATCATGGTATTTTTTGTGCAACTCAAGGATAAAAGTTAAAGAAATGTATCACAGAGCTCATGATGACTTTGAGGTAGTTCACCCCCTGAACCAGTGTTGGGGGCTAGTAAACTAAACTTTAGCCATATGAATTAAAAATAAATTTGCTAAGATGATATATTAAATTTAAAATATGCATTAATTTAAAAATACACACTAGCCTTTAATTTTTTTTTTCATTATAAAATATAAAATAGTAGGGTGCCTGGCAGGCTCAGTCAGCAGAGTACAAAACTCTTGATCTCGGGGCTGCAAGTTCCAGCCCGAGGCTGGGTGTAGAGATTACTTAAAAAAATAGTAAGAATAAAAATAATTTAAAACACAAAATTGTAATGTGTGTCCTTGCTTTAATATAAGTCTAAAGTTGACCTTACAAAGGCTTTAAATCAAATCACCTCCTCTCATCTCCATGTTATTTCACCTAGAATTATAGTTCTTCCTTCTTATGGGTCTCAAAATTAGTATGATTTTCTGTAATACTTATTTACATTTACTCATATGTACACTGATTTTGCTTATCATTGCTTCCTACATCCCACTTCTTTCTTCTAGGTTCAATTTCCTTCTTACTGAAGTACCATCTTTTTAGTAGTTCTTTCTGCAAGGGAAGTGATGAACTGTCTTTCTTTGAACAAATCCTGATTTCACCTTTAATCTTGAACAAAAAGTCTAGAACCCTAGGTTCATTGCTATTTTTCTTCAACACTTTGTAGATTTTGCTGCATTGCCTTCTGGTTGCAAACATTACTGTTAAAAAGTCTACTATAGTCTATCTGCCTTCTTTTAAGACTCTCTTATTTTTGGAGTTCTGCAGATTTATTACTATACATGTGTCAGTGTGGATTTATTTTAATTTATCCTGGTTGGAACTCACTGTGTTTCCTGAATTTGAAAGTTTCTTTGTTGTAGAAAATTTTATATCTTGGGGCACCCGGGTGGCTCAGTTAGTTAAGCATCTGCCTTTGGCTCAGGTCATGACCTCAGGGTCTCAGAGAGCCTGCAACCGCTCAGTGGGGAGTCTGCTTCTCCCTCTCCCTTTGCCCCTCTCCCTGCTCGTGCTCTCTCTCAAACAAATAAAATCTAAAAAGAAAAAAAATTTAGTATCTCTTCAAATATATTCTCTCTCCCCCACTTCTCTCTGATAATCTCTTTTTGGAATTCCAAGTAGGCCTACAGACCTATCTATGAACCTTGATTTCATATGTTCCATCTCACCTCTCTGGGCTTCCTTCTGGGTAATTTCCTCTCAGTTACCTAACTCCCTCTTCAACTACATCAAATCTTCTATTTTAAACTTTTGATTTTCAGTGACTAAAATTTTTCATTTCTAAAGTTATATTTGGTTCTTTTTCCATTATGCCCTCCATGGTGCCTTATTTTTTTTAATTTTTGTTAACATACAGTGCAATACTGGTTTCAGGAGTAGAACTCAGTGATTCATCACTTACATACAACACCCAGTGCTCAGCACAACGGGTGCCCTCTTTCATACCCATCACCCATCTAGCCTATCCCCCACCCACCTCCCTCCCATGGTGCCTTATTCTTTCCTATAGTTGTTATTCCATGTTTTATTTTTGGTCATTTAAACATTTATTTTTCTAGTCTTTTTCAGACTGTTCTACTCTTGGAAGTTCTTGCAGTGTAACCGTCATTTGTTACCTTTACTAATAACTCTTATATGTGCTAGATCACTTCTTCATGTGTTTCATAATTTTTGATTGTCAGTACTTTCGCATATGAAGCGAAGATACTCCCTCCCCCACTGCCTGAAGGACTCATGGCTTTGGGTGTGGAAGTGAACTTTCAGAGTATTTTTAAATTTGCTTCTTTGACAGGTGCCAGAAAAATATCACTGGCCTGCTACTAGTATTCTATTAATGTGTTGCTTTCTCCCTTTTTTTCCTTGCTCATCAGTTGGGTACTCATGTTCCTACATGAGAGAAGGAGAAAGAAGCCTCTTTCCCAGACCTAGACCTCTGTCTGGTCTAGCCTAAGACAATCATGATAGCCTCGTTCTTCTTTCTAGAAGGTGGTTCAGGTATAGGCATGAGAACCAATCTTAGTCATTGGGACCTCCTGGTGAGAGGACCAGCTGAGGGAAAGTCTTCCTTGTAAATAGAAGAGTCCAGAAGACCCTCTCACCTTTGCCAGACATTATTCTTACTACATATGATCCCTGGAATCATTATACACTGCTGCCATTATACAACCATGAGTGGAAATATCATACACGGTTAAGAATAACAGAAAAGATGGAAATCCCCTGCATTCTTGTTGACACTGCTGAGCCCCTAAATTAACTAACCCTGGATATGCCCTACCTCCAGACGTGCCGCTTTGTGAGATAATAAATCCTTTAAACTAACTGTAGTTGGGTCTTCTGGCACTTAAAAGCACGCTCTCCCTTTTACTGAGGGTACAGCTTTTCATGTGTCTTAACTTTGTGGGTCTAAACAGGTTGCAGTTCCAATGTCCCACAGCAGGCAAAACTAAGACCTTATCTTGTGTCCAGGTGATTTTAAAACTCCAGTCTAGGGACTTGGGTGGCTCAGTTAGTTAAGCATCTGCCTTTGGCTCGGGTCCTGATCTCAGGGTTCTGGAATGGAGCCCCACGTCAGGCTCCCTGCTCAGTGGGGAGCCCACTTCTCCCTCTCTCTCTGTCCCTGGCTCGTGCTCTTTCTCTCACTCCACCTCTTGCTCTCTCTCAAATAAATAAAACCTAAAAAAATAAAATACAATACAATAAAATAAATGAATGAATGAATGAATGAATGACTCCAGTCTAGGCTCGTAGCCCACTGAGAAAGCCACCAAAACTTTCAGTCCCCACTTTGTTTCTGGTACCTGAGAACTTCCTTTTCTTTCTTTAAAGCACAGCTATATATTATAAACTTTCCTAATTCCATTTTATCAAACATGTTGAGGTGTTTATAACCAGGAGAGCTGTGGTCTTAATCTGACAGGAGAGCTGTAGTCTTAATCTGACATGTTGCCAAAATCACTAATATTTTCTGTCTTGGTAATATATGTGTTATAAGGCAGTTTTATAACTTACATGCATCTTGAAGCATTTTGGTCAATTTACCAATTGTACAGTGGGGAAGGTTAGGCAGAGAGGGGTGACAGGACTAAAACCAGTTTTCTGACTGGGAAAATTTATCTTTTTTTGTTGTTTCAGGGTGTGTGTGTGTGTGTTGTTTTTTTTAAGTTAAAAAAGAAATACTTTCAGGGACACCTGGATGGCTAAGTCAGTTAAGCGTCTGCCTTCGACTCAGCTCATGATTCCAGGGTCCTGGGATCAAGCCCCGCATCAGGCTCCTTGCTCAGCAGGGAGCCTGCTTCTTTCTCTGCCTGCCTCTCCCCCTACTTGTGCTCTCTCTCTCTGACAAATAAGTAAATAAAATCTTTAAAAATTTTTTTAATTAAAAAATAATTTAAAAAATACTTTCTAATTCATTATCATATAGTTGTAATTGATCTATCAATTTGGAAATAACTTCATGATTTTTCAAAAAGTTTTTATCTAATTCTGTTCAAAGAGTAGACTGGTCACATATTAACATTTTAAACCACTATTCATTCATTTATTTATTCACACATTCAAACAGCTACTTACTGAATGCTAGTTACATGCCAGACATTGTATTAGGAGGTTAGGGATACAATAACATATAAATTCAGAATGATCCTTATACTCATAGAACCAAAAAAAAGGGGCAAGAGACCAATAAAAAAAAAGACAATTCATTAGAAGAGCTGTAAATAAAGATGTGAGAAGAAAAGAATGGGGCAGGGGGGATCTATTTTAGGAAGGCTGGATGTATCAGAGAGGTACTTAAGCTGAGACCTAAAGATGAAAAGCTGGCCATGATAAAAATAGAAAATACAGCATTCCAGACAAAGAATAAACAATACAAGCAAAGGCCCTGTGGTTGGGGGAAACGTGGTATGTTTGAGGAACTGAAAAAACAGTATGGCTGAAACATGTTGAACCCAAAAGAGGGATTTTAAGATAAAACTGGAAAGAGAGGTAGGGCCAAATAATGTAAGGTTCATGTGTTCATAACTTCTGTGTTCCCCTGCATGGATTTAGTCATTTAGTATAATTTTGTCTTCTGTGGTTTTGCTTGTTTTTAAGTTCAAATTCATTTTCAGCCAATAATGCTGAAGTTAGCCATGTTATTCCCATTTTTCTATGATAAGTTTTTTATACCTATGGGTGTATTATCCAGAAAAAATAGCAACTTAGGGTGAATCAAAATAAGAGCCAAAAGGAACAAATACATACTAAATCTGAGAGTCAAGAATGAAGTCATGATGAGAGAATAAATATTGAAGCTGGAATTGGTAGACGGGAGCAAGAAAAAAATACACTAGGAGGTTCAGGTTGAATCGAAGGGTTTCAATCTTTATCTAAAAACTGAATAGGTGGATATGGCTGCATAAAGGTGGTACACATTCCCAGTTAAATGAATTCTTTATCCTTCTAGAGAATCCCAAAGTTCTAACATGCCTAGCTTAATTCTGTAACTTTACCTAACTCTTTGATTTATTAAATATCATCTCTCTGCCAAGCACTGCACTAGTCTAGGCACCAAGACTAAAAAAAGATGGGCACTGTACCTGTCCTCACATAGATTATTCTAGTTTGTTTAAGCGATTTAGCAAAGTAATTACAAACTCTCAAAAGTGCTATGATGTAAAGAAATGGAGTGTTACAGCAGAAAATAAGACATGACAGATGCCTACTTCAGATAAGGTTGTGAGGAAAAAGTGTGACCTAAACTGAGAAATGATGAATGGAAGCCATACAAAACCTTGGGAGATGAGCTGCCCAGGAACAGGAGACATGATCAGAGACCCAGGGGTGAGGCATACAGCTGGAATGAAGTGACAGTAGTGAGAAAGGACAGCAGTGGCCATGAGCCGAGGATGGAGAAGTACACAGGGTCAGATTAGATGTACTCTGTAGGCCATGGCACATTCTGCATTTTCAGTTAAAACTGAAAATGAGTTTTAACAAAGGAATGACAGGATTCAAGTTACATTGTAAGAAGACACTCTAACAGAGTTCTGGTTCTGGTAATAGCGGAACAGCATTTATTACACTAAGCTTCCCAGAACCGCAATTATAAACCAGACAAAATATAAAAAGCAACTGTTGAAAGTACTGGAGAACAACCAAAAGCAGGCAGAAATGGGAAAGGACATGACCTTTGAAAGAAAGGAACATGTTGAGTGAAATCTATGTTTCTATGGCTTTCTCCTCAATCCACACAATGCACAGTGGCTAGAACTCAAGCAGAAAACTAGTCTCGTTGGAATGAGGAACTGAGGGAGAAATCTGAGACTGTGAGAATGGCTAGACTTTGAGGAAGAGTATCCTGGGAAAGAAGGAATCACTACGAGGGAGACCCCAGTTCCATGTAAAAGCTGCCCTCAAATCCCTGGCTGAGCCCTGAACTATGCAGGTATAGAAAGACCCCAAGGAGCACAGAGGGGGGACAAGCGCTGGCAGGCTGAAGAAGCGGCCTGCTGCAGAGGACATGGTGTGGCACTCGAGTCCTGCCAACACCCTGGGTTCTCCACTGAAACTTTAGAAGGGTCACACATGATTTAGAAGACTGAATTTAAGATGAGTACAGAGAAGTATTACTGGATTTGTCAAAATAGAAGCCATCTTCCAAACCAACTCAGGAGCAATCTCAGGATAGGAATGGGGATGGGAGAGAGAGCAGAGAAGGCTAGTGAATGAGTAAACAACTCTTGGGAGAGGTTCTGTCTATGGAGGAACGGGGTTGTATCTGGATTGGGAAGTTTTGTTTATCAGGATGGGAAACACTACAGTAAGTCTATATTCTTGGGAGAATGACCCAATAGGGAGGGAGAACTGGATGATGCAGGAGAGGGAGGGAATAACAGTGTGGTCCACACACCAGTAGCATTAGCATCACCTGTTCTTAGAAATGCAGACTCTCCACCCAGACCCCAGACCCATCAAGTCAGATCCTGCATTTTAACAAGTTCCCAGGTGACTCACAACGCACATGAAAGCTTGACAAGAACCAAAGCAGAGGATCAAAGACCAGGACAAAAGAAGAAAGAACTCTAGAGCAGTAAGTAAAGAGAAACTGCCCTTTGATAGGATGTGGGAGGGGGAGACTCTCTACTTTAACAGCAGAAAAGAAAGGAGTACTGATGCAGAAAGGTTTACAGATTTGGTGGCAAGAAAATTCCCACCTGATGGCTCCCCATCTCTGGTCTCAAAAAAGGATGAGGCAAGGTCCTCAACTGACAGTAACAGGGGATGGATTATAGAAAGTGTGAGGACTAGAGAAGAAAGGATGAAATCGTCTTGAAATGTGGGGAAGTGAACTTCTTAGGGACACGCTTCTTAGCCTGGCAGTAAGCACTGAGTGTCCATCTGAAGTTTGTACTTATAAATTTAAAGTGAAACTGGCTTCCTTGTGTAAATTTCTCCAGCAATATTTATCTCCATAATATCTCCAATATTTATCTCCATATCTGCACCCTAGATAGAAGGTGGGTAACCGAGCTCAACCAGGGTTTTATCAGATAAATCACAAGGAGGGAAAAGGAGGGAGAATAACTGACAGGACTTGCAAGAATCTAGTTCAAAAAGGAAAAAGCCTGTAAGAATTAACAGGCTCAATGGTTTGGAACTCATAATGAAGTTGAACACTGTTAATAGCAGGGGGTATTAGAGTAAGTGAAGGAATTATTTAAGAATGAGATGCTTGCAATAGGATATTAAGGTTATATCCTGATGATGAATAGGTCTAGGATGTAACCATAATTCTCCATAGCTAAAGAGGAGTGCAGAAAAAGATCGCTAATGATGAAGAAATAAAGGAACTCCAGGGGCAGAGTATTAAACGGGCCTTCTACATTGATATTGATAATGATGATAAATGAAGTTTTTACATTTATAGCTTCTTGTTATGCAAGCATTCAAGAAAGGATACCTGAAGATATAACCTTGTTAATCTGCTCAGGTCTTGCTCATGGATAAGGTTTCACTTTCTCTGGAGTAATAGTTGCAAATGAATGCAAATCAAGAGGAATTAATTACTCATCTGGCAAAGGGAGTGATAAATTGACAATTTAAGCATCGTCAGAGCACAAATAACTAATCACAGTTCCATAAAAATTTCCAAAAGGAATCTACAATTGATACAATCTTATGCAACTTAGTCAAGCAAACCTAAGAATCACGTAATAGGAAATAGGACAAAATTATTTCATTCTTGTATTCAAAAAATATTTACTCAGCACTCACAGTGTATAATACCCTACTCTGAGTGCTAGGAAATTTTATAATTACCTGATATGAACTAAATCATTATTAAATGCAATTATAGACATTGCAGACTATGTAGAAATCTATTTTAATCATTTTACCAGAATTTTTTTTTTTTACTCAAAAGGTAATGGGAAATTTTAAGTAACTTAACTTTAGCTTTCATTTTGATTTAAAACAAAAACAGTAATGGAGTGTGCCTTAGTCTGTTCAGGCTGCCGTAACGGAAATAACCACAGAATAGGTGGCTTATAAACAACAGAAATTTCTTTCTTTTTTTTATTTAAATTCAATTTAGTTAACATATAGCGTATTATTAGTTTCAGGGACAGAATTTAGTGATTCATCCATGCATATAACACCCAGTGTTCATTATATCAAGTGCCCTCCTTAATCTCCCTCACCCAGTTACCCCAACCTCCCACTCATCTCCCCTCCAGCAACCCTCAGTTGGTTTCCCATAGTCAAGAGTCTCTTATGTTTGCCTCCTTCTGTTTTTATCTTATTTTATATTTCCTTCCCTTCTCCTATGTTCATCTACTTTGTTTCTTAAATCCCACATATGAGTGAAATCATATATTTGTCTTTCTCGGACTGACTTATTTCGCTTAGCATAATACCCTCTAGTTCCTCAAAGTTCTGGATGCAGGGCAGTCCGAGATCAAGGGACCAGCAGATTTGGTGTCTGGTGAGGGCCTGCTTCTTGGCCATCTCCTTGCTGTGACATCACATGGTAGAAGGAGCAAGGGAGCTCGCAGGGCCTCTTTTATACGGGGGCCTTAATCCCATTATAACCTAATCACCTACCAGAGGCCTCACTTCCTAATATCATCACATTGGGGGTTAAGATTTCAACATAAGAATTTTGGGCAGAGAAAACCTGCAACCTGTAGCAGAGTGGCAATGCATAATTGAGGATTTCACTTTTTCTAGTTATGAGACTCATTTTTACTCGAGTGAGTATATTCCTACCTTATTAATCCAGTACATGACAGCATCCTCAATATCATAGGGCAGATCCGTGGCTTGAAAAAAAGCTGAATACTGTTGAGCACACGCAATTACTTTCTCTATACTGACCATTTCTACGGTATAAGCCATCATTAGGGTATCTATCATGGCCAAATGAGCACTCTGCAAATATAAAACAAAAACACAGAGTTTAAAAATTACACTTAGAAACTGCTGTTTATGTATTTTAAAATATTAATAGTAATTCCTAACAAAGAGTAACAGAACTAAAGACTACAAAAGACAAGCCTTAAGAAAATACAAATGAGAGATGAGTTAAATGAACCAAACTAATTTATCATTGAAATAATTACTGAGGATCTTTAAGACACTCAGAAAATGTTCTTTTTCCTGTTTTTCCTATCTTTAATAACATTGCAATCATTTACTCAGCACTATAATTTACAAACTTCAAAATGCTATGTCTGCTGCGCTGATTATTAATGGTACCAGTCAATCTCTGATCCCTGACTATGCTCTTGCCTCAGGCTTCACATCCGCAGAAGTTTATAGATTCTGCTTCTAAAATGTCTCTCAAATCTACTGATTGCCACAGTTCCAGGGCAGACCATCAACATTTCTCACACTTGAAGGAGACAAAGAACTCTGATTCTCCTGGTTCCAGCTTCTTCCTCATCCTATTCACCTAGCAGCCCAGGACTTCCAATCTTTCCTTGCCTTTTTTGTTTGTTGGTGTTTTATATGTTTGCTTGTTTTTAAATACAAAAGTGTTGTTATATGGTGATTCCTAAAAGTTCCAAACATTACAAAGTACATAAAGTAGAAATTACCTCTCTCCTAGTCCTCCTCCCCTAGCAATGGGTACAGTTTGGTATGTATTCTTACAAAAACATTTAATGCACATCAAATAGGTAAACATTCACACTGTTTCCTATTCTCTGGCATTACAAACAATACTACAATATTATCTTTCTCTAGAGATAATTCTTTATTGTGGAGCTACTGGGCCCAAGAGCAGCCACATTTTAAGTTTTCATAAATAACCATTAATCTGCTTCCTAGAAAGTTTGTGGCAAACTTTATCTCCTGTCAAGAATGTTATCACTGTGCCTGTTTCCCCACATTTTTTGCCAGCATTTGGTATCATTCACTTTTTATCATATGTATCAGTCTGAAAGGTTACCAAAATACCCACTCTTGTTTGACTTTGCATTTCTCTGAACGATGAGCATCTTTTTAAATGTTAAACAAAGAACTTGTATTTTTTCCTTGGAAAACTGCCTCCTCATATCTTTTGCCTATTTTTCTCTTTGGGATACTCATCTTTCTTTATTTCTTGATTTGTTAGAGCTCTTTATATATTAGGAACATTAGCTCTGTGTCATTCTGATAGCAAATACATTTTCCTAGTTTGCCTTTGGATTTTCAACTTTGTTTAGAGTATAGTAAGCTATAGGGAAGTTCTAAACATATTCTTGGTAAAATCTCTCAATCTTAATGTTCTTCTTTATGGCTCCAGAATTTACCTCATGTTTACAAAAGGCTTCCCCCCACCCCAAGAATATGGAAATATTGTCCTTTTTTCTATTACTTTAAATCTATCTAGAATTTGTTTTGAAGACAGTATAAACTAGGGCTAGTTTAAAACTAGTTTAAAACAAAACCGTACATAGTAATGTTCAAGATATATACACACACACACCCATATATGCATACCTGTATGTATATCCATACATGTATGGATATATACATATAACATACAAAACAGGAAGGGAAAAGCTGCAAAAAAAACTTACTTAGAAACTACCTTGTTATAGTATGCAAAAAAATGCATATAAAATCTATCATTTACTTCAAAAATTAGGATAGTAACACTAAGTATAACTAATTAGTAATACATTTTCAAAACAAAAACATTTTCTCACTTTACTAATTACTTCTACAAATTCAAAAACAAATTTTTAAGAATTTCACTCTTGTCCTTACAGTTATTTCTATATGATATTCAGCCACTTTTAAACTAAAAATTTTAAAAATAAATAAGTAAACTAAAAACTTTCAAATTTTAGTATTTTTTTTTACCCTTTAACTTTACAATATGTGATAGAGGTAAATTAAAAATTATGTAAAACAGAAAGGGGAAAGCTGCAAATAAAAAACTTCCTACCTTATATAAGTACATAGTACTTATAATGTACATAATGTAAATAAAGCTGCAGATAAAGCTGCAAATAGAAAAGCACATACATAAATGTATCTAGAAAAGATCAATAGTAAAAAGAAATAAACTCTAGGCTATAATCAGTACAGAGCAATTTATATCTCTAAATAAAATATACATATGTAATTTCTAACCTAAAACATTAAGATCAGAATAATAACAATGACAGCTAACACAGAGTACTATGTGCCATATAATGTTTTCAGCATTTGTATTAAACTCATTTAATACAACAACCCTGTGAGAGGAACTATTATTACATTTATTTTACAGATGAGAAAACTGTGTAACCTGTTCAAGGTTACGCAGCAAGGAGGTAGTGATGTAGGGATTCAAACTTAGAAGTCTGGCTCTGGAGCCCATACCATCTGACACCAACATTGCAGACTCATCTGGATGCTCCCCTCGGAGTGGCGCATATTGCAGTAGGAGGTGAGGCTGCAAAGGTTAGAAGTAACAGCTGCCACCACCGGGTGGCAGAGTAGAATGGGCCATCTCAGGGCAGCAGTATAAAGACCGCTTACAGAATAAAAGCAGTTCCAATGGAAAAGGAAAGGATACAGAATCCCAACGAATTTACTTAAGAGAGCTTAAAGTATCATACAAAGGCCAATAGCAGGTTCTATATCTTTGTTACAAAAGTTATATTTTTGTTACCTCCAATCAGTAGAGTCTACATAAGTTACATTTATGTATTAGAAATGAGTGTTAAAGTTATGACATAAAGAAGAGTGTTTAATTAAGCCTCATAAATTAGTAAGACAGAAGTTCTAGTATTGCATGCCTCTTACTATTCTTGTATCAGATTTAGACACAGAACTTAAAAAAAAATTCCTAAAAAGAACCCAGGTCTTACTTGGCCTACTGTGGTATAGCAGCTCTAGCACCTACCATGTCCAAGCAGTCCTAGAGGGATATAGGAGGGAGCCAAGACTTAACAAATCAATCATGAACATAAAGTATTTGAATTATTCTGCTAAAATGATATGCACAGCATATACATACCAGACTGTGGTTCATCAAAGTTAATTCCAACTCGGAAAATTATACCTTGCATATTATTTATTTTTAAAACAGGTTTACTGTATGTTTCATTTATCTTTAGTTTACATGGAGATAAAAGTAAAATAGCACTAAACCTACTGAAATACCACTACACACCCATTAGGAAGGCTATAATTAAAAAGTCACATAATAACAACTGTTGGCAAGAATGTGGAGAAATCAGAACCCTTATATACCCTGCTAGTGAAAATGTAAAATGATGCAGCTGCTGTGCAAAACAGTTTGGCAGTTCCTCAAAAAATGAAACAAAGAATTACCATTTGGTCCTACAATTCTACTTTTAGGTATATATATGCAAGAGAAATAAAAATATATGTCCACACAAAATCTGTTCATAAATATTCATAATAGACGAAAAGGCAGAAACAACCCAAATGTCCATCAATTGATGAATGGATAAACAAAATATAGATATTCCATACAATGGAATACAATTCAGCAATAAAATAGTGATATATACAACACAGATGAACCTTGAAAACAATATGCTAAGTAAAAGATGCCAATCTCTCACACACACACACACACACACACACAAATACATATTATTCCATTTATATGAAATGTCCAAAATGGGCAATATATATAGATAGAAAGTAGATAAGCATTTGCTCAGGTTTGGGGGTGGGAGATGTGGAGATAGGATGGTGATAGTAAAGGGTGTAGGGTCTCTCTTCAGTTTGATAAAAATTTTCTAAAATTGATTGTGGAGATGCCTGTACAATTCTGAATATACTAAAAACCATTACATTGTACACTTCAAATGGGTGAATTATATGGTAAGTCAACTATAGCTTAAGCTGTTACTCAAAAAAATCAGATTAATTTGTGACACTCTTCTCCCACTTTTCCAGTATAAATACCTCATATATCACCATTTCTGGCTCTAAGTAAGCCATTATCCACATGTTTGCAAAGTATCTTTATAAATACTTCAAGGTGAAGGGTGATTTATTTTTCTAGATAGTGAGGTATTTTAGTATTTTGAGTAATATCTAAGAAAGATCATAAATGATGATCTTTAAAA
Source organism: Eumetopias jubatus (assembly GCF_037043125.1). NCBI lineage: Eukaryota > Metazoa > Chordata > Mammalia > Carnivora > Otariidae > Eumetopias > Eumetopias jubatus. Next base: position 29,395,755 of record NW_028274818.1, read on the forward strand.
ATAAACTACATATCTTTTATCTAGATTAGCTGGAGCCATAAGAAATTGGAAATAAAAATCTGTGAAAACAGAATTTAGCGTATTTTTCTTTTTATCATCAATATTAGGTATCTTCTGCTTAAAGGCATTCAGAATGCAAACTTATGGAAATAAACAAATGTTAATTTATTTTTAATAATATCTAAAATACCCACTGTCTAGAAAAATAAATCACCCTTCACCTTGAAGTAGCTAGAATCTTAGAGATTTCTATAGTTGGTATGAAAATAGAAATTTTCCAGAAAAAATAGACACTTCTAATCCTAATGTCTGTCCTCTGGTGTAAGGAAATCATAGCACATCAAAAATCCAGCCTATCAATAGTGGGTTGACCCAAGGAGCAAAAACGCACTGGCCTTAGAAACAAAGTCAGGAGTATACACTGACCAAAAAAGATTTTAGCTGTAAACTACAGGAGAATTATGGCACTGCTATTCGTGACCTACTGGTGTTGTACCCAACCTGTATTAAACAGAGGACCAGAGAGCACCACCGCCATGTGAAGATGACAGATGATGAGCTTGTGTACAACGTCCACTTAGCGGTCAATTTCCTGGTGTCCTTGCTCAAGAAGAATTGGCAGAACGTCCGGGCTTTATACATCAAGAGCACCATGGGCAAGCCCCAGCGCCTGTACTAAGGCACAGTTCAATAAATCCTAGTGCCACCCTTAAAAAAAAAAAAAGTTCCTCATGATCTTAAAATAATCACTCTTGTCAGATCACATCTTCCACTACTTCTTTTTTAAACCCTACAGTCTAGTCCTTAAGAGCAAGGACTTTTTAAGTGGACAGCCTAGGTTCAACCTCAACTGTGCCACCTACTATGTGGTTTTGAGCAAAGTCCTGAATTTCTCTGTGCTTCAATATCCTCATCTGTAAAATGGGATGACAATAATAGTACAAGGCATTTTGTGCTCTAAAAATAATATGGTTTATGTCCAGGATAGGGTTGGGGTAAACCACTCAAAAGCTATGCCACTTTGTAACCAGGAGGTAACCTGGACTGTCCAAGCAGAAACTCAACCTGGCCGCAAGCTGCCACAGCAGACACTGGAAAATGCACAAAACAATTGTGAAAATGCTGCTGGCACTCTAACTAGAGCACAGCTGGTGGATGCTGAGATACTGCTGATGGAGGTGAATCCCAGCCAGGACAGCCATATGAAGATGCGCACAGGAGGCAATGCAACTGTCCCTAACCAAGAGCTGCATTAGGATGGGGACGCACCTCTCTGGGAAGGAGTCCTAGGGACAGTTCCTTATTTTAAGATTCAAATATGGAAAAACTCTATGGTTCCAGTTTTGAATTACAGGTAATCAGTAAGAACTCGTGATTATATACATATATTTTTCCTAGCCCTAACTTGAAGAAAGGGCCTAGAAGCAATAACTACTAAAGTAGCAATAAATACATCTATGCCCGGATCTTGGTATCTAAATAACATTTCCCCCATTAAAATAAAATAAAATAAAACCAAGGATCTTTAGAAAATGACTGAATCCAAGTCAGAGACAGAAAAAGGACAAAGCGAGACTGGAATATACACTTGTGTCAGAAAGAAAAAAGTATTCAAAGACTGATGGGGAGATGTCAAAAAGTTATAGAAGCCAGCTTGCATGGGGCTCCCTCTGGCCAAATATGGGCCCACTTGAATATAAAAAAAGATTAATGACAATGAGTTATATTACAAGGAATTAAAAACAAAAAGAATCCATGAGTCCATGGTGATAATCATTATGGGGGGAAAAAGAAAAAGCTTTTCTTTACAGAACAATGCCAAATAAGAAATGTAAAAGGAATGAAAGTATTTTAAAAATCACCATATTCCAACCACCAATGCTGTAATTAATTTAGCACAGATCATCAACAGATACCGAAACCACTACGTGAAGCACTACTGGGAAACAATATGCAATCGATGTCAAAGTATCACTTCACACAATACTTCCTAATTACAAAGGAAAATATGGTCAAACTTAGTACCACCAATAATGGGACCAACTGACATGATATGCCTCCTGATGAGATTCAATGGAAAGTATACATCACCTATGTAGCATTCAAGCCAAAAAATTTTAATCTGAATCAAATTTGGAGGAAACAACCAGACAAGAGGGGGTTAGGGTATAGTCTACAAGCTAAGTTGTTTGCATTCTTCAGAAATGTCAATGTCATGAAATAATAATAAAATAAGGTAGGGGGAGACAACTGTTCTAGACTTAAAGAGAACAAAAACACACGGCTAGTTAAAAGTAGTAAATGATCTTTGATTGGTTCCTGGTTTGAGAAAGGAAAAGAAAAAACTATAAAGAACATTTTAGGCACAATAATTGCAGAAATATAAATATGGACTACCTGTTAGATAATATTATTGCAACAACATTTCATTTCTTGGTGTGATCCTGGTACTATAGTTATGCAGAAAAATGTTCTTGTTTTCATAAGGTTCTGAAATGACTGTGTGTGCGCGCACACGTGTGTGCGTGTGTGCATGTGTGCACCAGCAAAGAGACTGGGGGCCGGAGGGTAGGGGAAGGGAGGGAAAGGGAGGAGAGAAGATAAAAGCACATATGGCAGAATGTACTGTCAAATATTTTTTAACTTTTTAGCAGAACAAAAAGTTTAGAATAATAATTTAGAAACAAAGCTCATATTCATTTTCCACAGAAATAGGTAAGTACATTTTATACACACATCCTTATATATGCTACACCTAAGTCATCTAAGGTCTAAAGACGAATTTACAGGGACGTCTGGGTGCCTCAGACGTTAAATGTCTGCCTTCAGCTCAGGTCATGATCCCAAGGTCCTGGGATGGAGCCCCACATCAGGCTCCCTGCTCGGTGTGAAGCCTGCTTCTCCTTCTCGCGCTCCCTTGTGTTCCCTCTCTAGCTGTCTCTGTCAAATAAATAAAATCTTTTAAAAAATTTTGAAAAGAAATTAAAAAAATAAAAAAGAAATTTTAGGATCGGGACACCTGGGTGGCTCAGTCTGTTAAGTGTCTGCCTTCAGCTCAGGTCATGATCCCAGGGTTCTGGGATTGAGTCCCGCATCAGGCTCCTTGCTCAGCAGGGAGCCTGTTTCTCCTGCCTGCCACTACCCCTACTTGGGCTCTCTCTCTCTCCCTCTGACAGATGATGATGATAGATAGATAGATAGATAGATAGATAGATAGATAGATAGATAGATAGATAGATAGAAAGAAGACAGATAGATAGAGGAAGGAAGGAAGGAAGGAAGGAAGGGAGGGAGGGAGGGAGAGAGGGAAAGAAAGAAAGATAGAAAGGAAAGGAGGGAGAGAGGGGGAGGGAGGGAGGGAGGGAGGAAGAAAAAGAAAAAAGAAAGGAAGAGAGAGAGAGAGAAAGGAAAGGAGGAAGAAAAGAAAGGAAGGAAGAAAGAAAAAGAAATTTTAGGATCAAGTGAAAATAAATTCTATCCCTTTTAGTTATCATTTTGCTTTATTATACAAGTAACCATTTTTTGTGAGACCTTCTAAGATTTACTCTTAGAAACCTTCAAATGTATAATACAATTTTTTAAACTGAAGCATAGTTGACATATAATATTAAATTAGTATAATGTTAGCTACAAGTCTGTCATATACAACCTTTGTTATGTTGAGATATGTTCCTTCTATGTCCACGTTGTTGAGAGTTTTTATCATGAATGGATGTTTAATTTTGTTAAATGCTTTTTCTGCATCTATTGAAATAACTGATTTTTATCCTTCATTTTGTTAATGTGATGTATCACATTGGTTGATTTGCATTTATTGAGCCATCCTTGCTTCCCTGGAATAAATCCCACTTGGTCATGGTGAATGATCCTTTTAATGTATTTTTTAATTCATTTTGCTGATATTTTGTTGAGAATTTTAGCATCTATGTTCAATCAGGGATACTGGTCTGTAATTCTCCTTTTTAGTGCGAAGTTTGCCTGGTTTTGGTATTAGAGTAATGCTGGCCTCATAGAATGAATTTGGAAGCATTTCTTTCATTTCATTTTTTTTTTTTGGAATAGTTTGAGAAGAATAGGTATTAACTTTTTAAATGTTTGATAGAACTCACCTGTGAAGCCATCTCATCCTGGACTTTTAAGTAACCATTTTTTATATAACAATATATAGTTAAGTATATTATTTTGGATAACTTATATACTAATATTTAACTTTTAAAAACCCTAGGAATAAAAGTTGGGCAACAAAAATCAATCATATTTACTAAAGTTTACTGATCTCTTATTATAGGTCAAATACTACATTAGATGCTTCACAGGCACTATTCTATTTAATCCTCACAATCATAGAAGGTGGATAATATTTTCATTCCTTACTACCAATAAGAAACTGTAGCTTAGAGTTTCAGAACTAGTCTAATGTCAAACAGCCAATTGTTGCAAACCCTGTTCTGTCCTACTCTAGAAACAAAGTACTCAATTACTACCATTCAGCCTCATTCGCAGTGAAGCATTCACCAAAAGACATTGAAACCATTTCTGCTCCAAATTGTAGCATTCTCTTTTAATCTCAAACATCGATTCTTCATAAACATTTTTGTAATTAAACTTTTTATTTTGAGATAACTATAGGTTCACATGCAATTGTAAGAAACAATACAGAGAGTCCATGTGCCCTTTACCCAGTTTCCCCCAATGGTAAC